>NC_047104.1:31254877-31626127 GCF_902500255.1 Thalassophryne amazonica | reverse complement strand
CCTGCCCACAGGCGAATGACGCAACCGACAGGCGTGGAAAAACTCACGCATGCGCACGAATGATGCAATCACACGTGATTCAAATCCATATAGTTTTTGAAAAAAATAAAAAGGTCCATTACTTTTTGGACAGACCTCGTAGATATTAGAGCTTGGGAGAAATACATAGAACCACCTCTTCCATAGAGGTCAATGGTTCATGATCACGAACCATAGACCTCTATGGAAGAGGTGGCATCTCACTGTTCATGATACCATCAAGAAAAGCACATTTCGTGATGGGAACACAAAATGTGGAGTGACGTGGGATAGGGGGGTGACTGCAGGGGTTATGGTTAAGGTTAGGGTTATGGTTTGGGGTAGGGTTAGGAATAGTAAAATAAAAAATCCACATCACAAAATTGTGACTCACTTCGTGACAGGAGCATGAAAAAATGTGTGACACTGCGCTGTAATAATCTGCGCTTTGTCGGCTTCCATGAAGGCTGTGAGTCAAGTGACCCGATTACATTCCTGGAAAAAAGTTTTATCCAAAATGCTGGATATTCCTACACCTATGGGAGAGTGGCTTGTCAAACATGGCTACAGACTCAACCCCCAAGTCTCAGAGGACCAGCGCAATGATCGGACACTTATTGCTAGATTTATGCAGTCAGGGGTCAGACTGAAATCTGATGGAACGGGAAACGTTATAATTTTTCCACACTTCTCCAGCAGCACAGTGGTCAAACGAGGTGCAGTCTGGGACTGCAAAAACATCCTGCATCAACGTGATGTGAAGTTTGCCCTACAGTATCCAGCCACGCTCCGTATCAACACAAAAGAGGGACCCCAGGACAACTGTGAACTTCATTAGAAGTGAGTTATCTCATTCAACTGAAGCCACAGAATGACGGACCATGTGCATCCTTTGACTACCCCCAACTTTTCTTTTTCTTCTTTCTTCATACTTTTTTGTGTTCATTGATGAAGGATTTATGGGATGTGTTTCCCCGCAATTCATGGGGCAAAATGAGTGACAACATGAACATGCACCTCCTTTAAGTCTGCAACAGTTGCTGACAGGCTAAATATAAAAAAAAAACCATAAGATTTACGAGGTCTGTCAATAAAATAATGGTCGTTTTTATTTTTTTCAAAAACTATATAGATTTCATTCATATGTTTTTACGTCAGACATGCTTGAACCCTCGTGCTCATGTGTGAGTTTTTCCACGCCTGTCGGTGACGTCATTCGCCTGTGAGCACACCTTGGGAAGGAGTGGTCCCGCCCCCTCGTCGGATTTTCATTGTCTGGAAATGGCGGAATGAAAAGGATTTTTTTTCCATCAGAATTTTTTCAGAAGCTGTTAGAGACTGGCACCTGGAAACCATTCGAATAATTTATCTGGCTTTCAGTGAAAATGTTACGGGCTTCACAGAGAATAAGGTCTGTTACTACAGCTTTAAGGACCCCTTTAAGGACGCTTGGCGCGCCGCACTCCGAGCAGTGACGACGAGGCACAAGCCACCGGACCATTTCTAAACGGATGGCTCTGTGGATACGAGACCGTCGTGTGCTCTTTCTCTAGTTATCACAAGAGCTGGACATCAGCAATTTTCCAGCAGATTTCACTTTTAACAAGAGATTTTGTCATGGAAAGCCGAGCGGAGGCTTCGCGCGTCACGATGGATTCGCTATTGGAGCGAGACAAAACCACCTCTGTTTTGGTATCACAGGACGGCTTTGAGATGGCGTTCAGACAGCTGTCAGTGGTTTTTCCATCGAGTGATTATCCGAGAAATTGTGGATGTGCCTGGACATGCCAAGCCTCCGCGCGTAAAGACCGATTCGCTTTGGAAGCGAGACAAAGGAACACCTCCGTTTCGGCGTGTCAGAGGACAAGTTTGGACATGTCCAGCTCTCCACAATTTCACTGATACTTACTGGACTGGTAAGCATTGAAAGCCAAGATAGCCATGTCCAAACTTGTCCTCTGACACGCCGAAACGGAGGTGTTCCTTTGTCTCGCTTCCAAAGCGAATCGGTCTTTACGCGCGAAGCCTCAACGTGGCTTTCCATGACAAAATCACTTGTTAAAACTGAAATCTGTCGGAAAATGGCTGATGTCCAGCTCTTGTGATAACCAGAGAAAGAGCACACGACGGTCTCGTATCCACAGAGCCATCCATTTAGAAATGGTCCGGTGGCTTGTGCCGCATCGTTGCAGCTCGGAGTGAGGCGCGCCGAGCGTCCTTAAAGGGGTCCTTAAAGCTGTAGTAACAGACCTTATTCTCTGTGAAGCCCGTAAAATTTTCACTGAAAGCCAGATAAATTTTTCGAATGGTTTCCAGGTGCCAGTCTCTAACAGCTTCTGAAAAAATTCTGATGGAAAAAAAAGTCCTTTTCATTCCGCCATTTCCAGACAATGAAAATCTGACGAGGGGGTGGGACCACTCCTTCCCAAGGCGTGCTCACAGGCGAATGACGTTACCGACAGGCGTGGAAAACTCACGCATGCGCACGAGGGTTCAAGCATGTCTGACGTAAAAACATATGAATGAAATCCATATAGTTTTTGAAAAAAATAAAAAGGACCGTTACTTTATTGACAGACCTCGTATGTCACAGAAATCCTACTTTACAATCACACTGTAGTCATTGTTAAATTATTTCCAGTTGCATTTATAATAAACATTTGTATTTATTTAGTTTGTTTTTCTGGTTGAAATGAGATATAAATAATCTACCAGACTTAAAAAATGTACAAGTTTCCATGTTATTTTATTAGTCTAAAAATAAATGTCCAAGGTTCCTTATGTTAAACAAGAAATTATCTAATCTGAAATAACAGGTGGTTGTAATTTACAGATGAAAGGTTTCTAAAGAACCATTTATTGATTTATTTAGCTATTTTAATTACAAGTGTTCTCAACTTTTTTTTAACAGTAATCAGAAATTTTGAGGTAACAAACAACCAGAGGCAATTTTAGACTTCCAGTTTTAGGGGTGCTTAGCACATTTTTTAAAATTTTTAAAATCTAGATGTCCAGAAATACAATTTCCCATGATTTCAGAGTGAAAACATTGCTTGTATAAGCTGCATTCATTGTCAAAATGATTTAAAAAAAGCATATTAGTGAAGCAGCAGGACCTTCGTGGCCGGAACGACGGTGGGGGATCGAACCCACGTGGCTCGCACCAAAAGACCGTTCCTCTACCAGGTCAGCCAAAGGGGAACTCCCCGTTAGCCAAGCTAGCGGGAACGTCTTTTCAATTGGGACCCGGGACTTTCATCCCGCTACACATCTCCCCACCATTTTTGACTTTGTCCCGAAGTCACAGGTGCATGTTAGCATACTCTGTGACCCACATCCTGTTCGTGACGCCAGATTGAAGCAGCAGGACCTTCGTGGCCGGGACGATGGTGGGGGATCGAACCCACGCGGCTCGCACCAAAAGACCGTTCCTCTACCAGGTCAGCCAAAGGGGAACTCCCCGTTAGCCAAGCTAGCGGGAATGTCTTTTCAATTGGGACCCGGGACTTTCATCCCGCTACATTAGCAATGGATAATGGCCCATACATAAAATTCCTGCATTCTGGTGCAGTTTATATAACAAATAATTTAATCTCCTAATCTGGTGAGGGCAAATAGTAATTGCAATTTAGGAGCAGGTCTGAAATATTCAGAGGCTGAGTACAGTATATTATCCTTGTTTTTATATTAGTCTTATGAGCCTATAGTTATTGAAGATTTTTTATTTCATCTTAACAGATTATTATGTCATAGTACTTAGTACAGAACACTCACCCTGGTATCACTTTTCAGTTACATTTAGATAGTTTTAGGCATTACATAGATTGTGTTTTAGTTTTGGCTATTCCATTTATTTATTCTACAAACTGATTGATGTCTCGGTTTTTCTGGCAGCGCGCACATCCACGTTGTAAGTCATAAAAATACAGTAGTTGCAGTTGTTCTGATCAGTGAGGTTTAGTGCAGTGTGCAGGAGGACCTGGTTTAGCACAGCTACAGCAGCACTCCACTATAAGGCTGGATGGAGAACACAGATGGTATACTGCAAATAAATGGGTTCAGGATAAGAAATATATGAATAGGAATTATTTATTGAATTAACAGTAAAGCATAGAAAGGACAGACAAGATCGAATGATGGCGGCGCGCCTAGGTGATGCAGCTGCTTTCCGGCTCTCCGTTCAGTGCTCGTTTCTTATTTTCCTACAGTTTTACGAGGTCTGTTAGAAAAGTATCCGACCTTTTTATTTTTTTCAAAAACCTGATGGATTTGAATCACGTGTGCTTGCATGAGCCAACCTTGAACCTTCGTGCGCATGCGTGATTTTTTTCACGCCTGTCAGTTGCGTCATTTGCTTGTAAGCAGCCTTTGTGTGAGGACATGTGCAGTGCGCTCGGCGGGTTTTCATTTCAAGGAAAATGGCGGAACGACTGGAGTAGCACGACTGCATCAAATTTTGCCACAAACTGGGCAATAGCCAGGTGGAAACCATTCAGATTATTCAGATGGCTTTCGGTGACGATCCTCTGGGCATCACACAGATTAAGGAGCAGTCCAACCGGTTTAAAGACGTCTGCACAATGGTGGAGGGCGCGCCGCGCTCCGATCGGCATCAACACGCTGAAACGACCGGATCATTTCCAAAGTGAACGCTGTGGTGATGTGGGACTGTCGTGTGATTATCCGAGAAACTGCAGAAGAGGTGGACATCAGCACTTTTTTGGCACATTCCACTGTGAAAGAAGATTTTGCCATGAAAAGAGTGGCGGCGAAATTCATTGGCACGAAGCTGATGGCGCAGCAACAGCGCCTCCGTGATGAAGCCTCACAGGACATGTTGTAACATGCCCTGACATGTCCAGCTTGTCCACAATTTCTCGGATAGTCACACGACTGAAAAGCCACTGAAAGCCGTCTGAATCTTCCGAATGGTTGACGAGCTGGGCATGTTACAACATGTCCTGTGAGACTTCAACATGGAGGCACTGTTGCTGCGCCATCAGCTTCGTGCCGATGAATTTCACCGCCACTCTTTTCATGGCAAAATCTTCTTTCACAGTGGAATGTGCCAAAAAAGTGCTGATGTCCACCTCTTCCGCAATTTCTCGGAAAATCACACGACGGTCCCACATCACCACAGCGTTCACTTTGGAAATGATCCGGTCATTTCAGCGTGTTGATGCCAATCGGAGCACGGCTCGCTCTCCACCGTTGTGCGGCCGTCTTTAAACCAGCTGTACCGCTCCTTAATCTGTGTGATGCCCAGAGGATCGTCACCAAAAGCCATCTGAATAATCCGAATGGTTTCCACCTGGCTATTGCCAAGTTTGTGGCAAAATTTGATGCAGTCGTGCTGCTCCAGTCGTTCCGCCATTTTCCTTGAAATGAAAATCCGCCGAGCGCACTGCACATGTCCTCACACAAATGCTGCTTACAAGCAAATGATGCAAACGGCAGGCAAGAAAAAAATCACGCATGCGCACGAAGGTTCAAGGTTGGCTCATGCAAGCACACGTGATTCAAATCCATCAGGTTTTTGAAAAAAATAAAAAGGTCGGATACTTTTCTAACAGACCTCGTATTTATTTTGGGACACTATCTGTACTGCAAGCTTGCAGTACACCTGCCAGTCGCTGTTGGATATCGGACATTTACATCAGATATCTGTTTCGAGCGACTTTCACCACACGCACAACATCCCAGATGACATAACGAGACCACCGGGCTCTCCGTGGATTGTTATCGGATCTGGGAGGCGACGAAGACGGAGGAGGGAGAGGAAGCAGAAGCGAGACCGCAGGTCTGGTGTTATCAATCAATCAATCAATCAATCGATTTTTTTTTATATAGCGCCAAATCACAACAAACAGTTGCCCCAAGGCGCTTTGTATTGTAAGGCAAGGCCATACAATAATTATGTAAAACCCCAACGGTCAAAACGACCCCCTGTGAGCAAGCACTTGGCTACAGTGGGAAGGAAAAACTCCCTTTTAACAGGAAGAAACCTCCAGCAGAACCAGGCTCAGGGAGGGGCAGTCTTCTGCTGGGACTGGTTGGGGCTGAGGGAGAGAACCAGGAAAAACACATGCTGTGGAGGGGAGCAGAGATCGATCACTAATGATTAAATGCAGAGTGGTGCATACAGAGCCAAAAAGAGAAAGAAACAGTGCATCATGGGAACCCCCCAGCAGTCTACGTCTATAGCAGCATAACTAAGGGATGGTTCAGGGTCACCCGATCCAGCCCTAACTATAAGCTTTAGCAAAAAGGAAAGTTTTAAGCCTAATCTTAAAAGTAGAGAGGGTGTCTGTCTCCCTGATCTGAATTGGGAGCTGGTTCCACAGGAGAGGAGCCTGAAAGCTGAAGGCTCTGCCTCCCAATCTACTCTTACAAACCCTAGGAACTACAAGTAAGCCTGCAGTCTGAGAGCGAAGCGCTCTATTGGGGTGATATGGTACTACGAGGTCCCTAAGATAAGATGGGACCTGATTATTCAAAACCTTATAAGTAAGAAGAAGAATTTTAAATTCTATTCTAGAATTAACAGGAAGCCAGTGAAGAGAGGCCAATATGGGTGAGATATGCTCTCTCCTTCTAGTCCCCGTCAGTACTCTAGCTGCAGCATTTTGAATTAACTGAAGGCTTTTTAGGGAACTTTTAGGACAACCTGATAATAATGAATTACAATAGTCCAGCCTAGAGGAAATAAATGCATGAATTAGTTTTTCAGCATCACTCTGAGACAAGACCTTTCTGATTTTAGAGATATTGCGTAAATGCAAAAAAGCAGTCCTACATATTTGTTTAATATGCGCTTTGAATGACATATCCTGATCAAAAATGACTCCAAGATTTCTCACAATATTACTAGAGGCCAGGGCAATGCCATCCAGAGTAAGGATCTGGTTAGTCACCATGTTTCTAAGATTTGTGGGGCCAAGTACAATAACTTCAGTTTTATCTGAGTTTAAAAGCAGGAAATTAGAGGTCATCCATGTCTTTATGTCTGTAAGACAATCCTGCAGTTTAGCTAATTGGTGTGTGTCCTCTGGCTTCATGGATAGATAAAGCTGGGTATCATCTGCGTAACAATGAAAATTTAAGCAATACCGTCTAATAATACTACCTAAGGGAAGCATGTATAAAGTGAATAAAATTGGTCCTAGCACAGAACCTTGTGGAACTCCATAATTAACCCTAGTCTGTGAAGAAGATTCCCCATGTACATGAACAAATTGTAATCTATTAGACAAATATGATTCAAACCACCGCAGCGCAGTGCCTTTAATACCTATGGCATGCTCTAATCTCGGTAATAAAATTTTATGGTCAACAGTATCAAAAGCAGCACTGAGGTCTAACAGAACAAGCACAGAGATGAGTCCACTGTCCGAGGCCATAAGAAGATCATTTGTAACCTTCACTAATGTTGTTTCTGTACTATGATGAATTCTAAAACCTGACTGAAACTCTTCAAATAGACCATTCCTCTGCAGATGATCAGTTAGCTGTTTTACAACTACCCTTTCAAGAATTTTTGAGAGAAAAGGAAGGTTGGAGATTGGCCTATAATTAGCTAAGATAGCTGGGTCAAGTGATGGCTTTTTAAGTAATGGTTTAATTACTGCCACCTTAAAAGCCTGTGGTACATAGCCAACTAACAAAGATAGATTGATCATATTTAAGATCGAAGCATTAAATAATGGTAAGGCTTCCTTGAGCAGCCTGGTAGGAATGGGGTCTAATAAACATGTTGATGGTTTGGATGAAGTAACTAATGAAAATAACTCAGACAGAACAATCGGAGAGAATGAGTCTAACCAAATACCGGCATCACTGAAAGCAGCCAAAGATAACGATACGTCTTTGGGATGGTTATGAGTATTTTTTTCTCTAATAGTTAAAATTTTGTTAGCAAAGAAAGTCATGAAGTCATTACTAGTTAAAGTTAATGGAATACTCAGCTCAATAGAGCTCTGACTCTTTGTCAGCCTGGCTACAGTGCTGAAAAGAAACCTGGGGTTGTTCTTATTTTCTTCAATTAGTGATGAGTAGAAAGATGTCCTAGCTTTACGGAGGGCTTTTTTATAGAGCAACAGACTCTTTTTCCAGGCTAAGTGAAGATCTTCTAAATTAGTGAGACACCATTTCCTCTCCAACTTACGGGTTATCTGCTTTAAGCTACGAGTTTGTGAGTTATACCACGGAGTCAGGCACTTCTGATTTAAAGCTCTCTTTTTCAGAGGAGCTACAGCATCCAAAGTTGTCTTCAATGAGGATGTAAAACTATTGACGAGATACTCTATCTCACTTACAGAGTTTAGGTAGCTACTCTGCACTATGTTGGTATATGGCATTAGAGAACATAAAGAAGGAATCATATCCTTAAACCTAGTTACAGCGCTTTCTGAAAGACTTCTAGTGTAATGAAACTTATTCCCCACTGCTGGGTAGTCCATCAGAGTAAATGTAAATGTTATTAAGAAATGATCAGACAGCAGGGAGTTTTCAGGGAATACTGTTAAGTCTTCTATTTCCATACCATAAGTCAGAACAAGATCTAAGATATGATTAAAGTGGTGGTTGGACTCATTTACTTTTTGAGCAAAGCCAATAGAGTCTAATAATAGATTAAATGCAGTGTTGAGGCTGTCATTCTCAGCATCTGTGTGGATGTTAAAATCGCCCACTATAATTATCTTATCTGAGCTAAGCACTAAGTCAGACAAAAGGTCTGAAAATTCACAGAGAAACTCACAGTAACGACCAGGTGGACGATAGATAATAACAAATAAAACTGGTTTTTGGGACTTCCAATTTGGATGGACAAGACTAAGAGTCAAGCTTTCAAATGAATTAAAGCTCTGTCTGGGTTTTTGATTAATTAATAAGCTGGAATGGAAGATTGCTGCTAATCCTCCGCCCCGGCCCGTGCTACGAGCGTTCTGACAGTTAGTGTGACTCGGGGGTGTTGACTCATTTAAACTAACATATTCATCCTGCTGTAACCAGGTTTCTGTAAGGCAGAATAAATCAATATGTTGATCAATTATTATATCATTTACCAACAGGGACTTAGAAGAGAGAGACCTAATGTTTAATAGACCACATTTAACTGTTTTAGTCTGTGGTGCAGTTGAAGGTGCTATATTATTTTTTCTTTTTGAATTTTTATGCTTAAATACATTTTTGCTGGTTATTGGTAGTCTGGGAGCAGGCACCGTCTCTACGGGGATGGGGTAATGAGGGGATGGCAGGGGGAGAGAAGCTGCAGAGAGGTGTGTAAGACTACAACTCTGCTTCCTGGTCCCAACCCTGGATAGTCACGGTTTGGAGGATTTAAGAAAATTGGCCAGATTTCTAGAAATGAGAGCTGCTCCATCCAAAGTGGGATGGATGCCGTCTCTCCTAACAAGACCAGGTTTTCCCCAGAAGCTTTGCCAATTATCTATGAAGCCCACCTCATTTTTTGGACACCACTCAGACAGCCAGCAATTCAGGGAGAACATGCGGCTAAACATGTCACTCCCGGTCCGGTTGGGGAGGGGCCCAGAGAAAACTACAGAGTCCGACATTGTTTTTGCAAAGTTACACACCGATTTAATGTTAATTTTAGTGACCTCCGATTGGCGTAACCGGGTGTCAATACTGCCGACGTGAATTACAATCTTACCAAATTTACGCTTAGCCTTAGCCAGCAGTTTCAAATTTCCTTCAATGTCGCCTGCTCTGGCCCCCGGAAGACAGTTGACTATGGTTGCTGGTGTCGCTAACTTCACATTTCTCAAAACAGAGTCGCCAATAACCAGAGTTTGATCCTCGGCGGGTGTGTCGCCGAGTGGGGAAAAACGGTTAGAGATGTGAACGGGTTGCCGGTGTACACGGGGCTTCTGTTTAGGACTACGCTTCCTCCTCACAGTCACCCAGTCAGCCTGCTTTCCCGGCTGCTCGGGATCTGCCAGGGGGGAACTAACGGCGGCTAAGCTACCTTGGTCCGCACCGACTACAGGGGCCTGGCTAGCTGTAGAATTTTCCACGGTGCGGAGCCGAGTCTCCAATTCGCCCAGCCTGGCCTCCAAAGCTACGAATAAGCTACACTTATTACAAGTACCATTACTGCTAAAGGAGGCCGAGGAATAACTAAACATTTCACACCCAGAGCAGAAAAGTGCAGGAGAGACAGGAGAAGCCGCCATGCTAAATCGGCTAAGAGCTAGTAGCTGCGCTAAGCTAGTGGATTCCTAAAAACACGCAAAGTGAATAATGTGTAAATAATTTAGAGGTGATTCAGCAGAAGGAGTGCTTTAGTTAAGGCACGTAAAGATTACACTGGGAAACAAATCGTAATCTAGATAACTAGATCAATCTAACTGCGCAGATTAAACAGCTAACAGATACAGAAAAACACCGCTGTGCTCCGGAACAGGAAGTGATACAATACCGCAGTGAGAGACAACCACCAGTAGAGGCCAGTAGACCTTATGCTAAGGGTACGCAAACAACCACACAAGCCACCCCTCCCGAGCCTGTTTCTCTCCAATGCCAGATCCCTGGTACATAAAACGGATGACCTGGTTTTACAACTCGCTGGAAATCGCTTGGTTCGTGACTGCTGTGTGCTTATTATCACTGAAACCAGGCTACACCCGGACATACCCGACGCTAGCGTGCAGGTAGCTGGCCGCATGCTGCTATGTGGAGACAGGACAAAGGACTCCAGGAAGAGAAGAGGTGGGGGGCTTTTATTTATGTGCATGATAACTGGTGCAACAATGGGACAATCATAGACAGTCACTGCTCCCCAGATGTCGAGTACATGTCTGTAAAGTGCTGGCCTTTTTTCCTCGTGAGAGAGCTAACTGTTGTTATCATCACTGCTGTGTATATTCCACCCGATGCCAGTGCCTGAGCACAGTGAACGAACAGCAGCAGGCTCACCCAGACGGAGTACACATCTTAGCAGGGGATTTTAACAAGGCCAACTTAAAGACTGTACTGCCTCACTTCTACCAGCACGTGAAATGTGCTACAAGAGGGGAGAACACACTGGATCATGTTTACTCCAACATCAAACTTGCATACAGAGCCATACCCCTCCCCCACCTCGGACAGTCAGACCATCTTTCCCTCCTGCTCACGCCAGCCTACACCCCCCTTAGACGCAGGCTTGAGCCCACAACAAAGACTGTTACAATCTGGCCTGACAATGCGCTCCCCATACTCCAAGACTGCTTCCAACAGACAGACTGGGACCTATTTGAACATCATGAGCTGGAGACACACACGGGAACGGTTCTGGACTACATTTAGTTCTGCATCGGGAATGTGACTGTGACAAAAACCCTCCGGGCTTTTCCAAATCAGAAACCCTGGATGACCAGCCAGGTCCGGTCACTCCTCAGGGCCCGTGACGCTGCCTTCAGGTCAGGTGACAGAGCTCTGTATAGTGCTGCCAGAGCTGACCTGAAGAGAGGAGTAAAAAGAGCAAAGGCGGACCACAGGATGCAGATAGAGTCCCATCTGTTTAGCAACAATGCACGGAGGGTGTGGCATGGAATACATGACATCACAAACTTCTGGGGTTGTGATGCTCCAACAGCGGACCTGAGTGCACCACTGGCAGAGGAGCTAAATGGCTTCTTTGCTCGGTTCTGATCTTCCCAGCTGCACTCACCTGCTCCTGCCCTCCCCCCGCCCCCACCTGGTCCCCGCACCACTCCACTCACTGTAAAAGAGCATGATGTCAGGCGAGTGCTCCTCGCAGTGAACCCCAGGAAAGCTGCTGGCCCAGACGGAGTACCTGGCAAGGTGCTCCAAGTGTGTGCCAACCAGCTCGCCCCCACCTTCACCAGGATCTTCAACGTCTCCCTGGACCAAGCAGTCATCCCGTCCTGCCTGAAAACCTCCACCATAATCCCGGTGCCGAAGAAGTCTCCCATCACCAGCCTGAATGATTACTGCCCGGTGGCCCTCACTCCGGTAATCATGAAGTGCTTTGAGAGACTGGTTCTTCAGCACATCAAGGACCACCTCCCCCAGACCTCGACCCTCACCAGTTTGCATACAGGGCAAACAGATCCACAGAGGACACCATCGCCGTTGCTCTCCACTCTGCTCTAAACCACCTGGAGCAGCCGCAGAGCTACGTCCAAATGCTCTTTGTGGATTATAGTTCTGCCTTCGACACAATAATCCCAGACAGACTCACCACAAAACTGGACACTCTCGGCTTCCACCCTCTCACATGTGCCTGGATTAAAGACTTTCTTTCCAGCCGTCCCCAGACTGTGAGACTCGGCCCCCACCTCTCCTCCACCCGCACGCTGAGCATCGGCTCTCCACAGGGCTGCATGCTGAGCCCCCTCCTCTACTGCCTCTACACCTATGACTGCAGACCGTCCCACAAGAACAACCTTATCGTCAAGTTTGCAGACGATACCACAGTGGTCGGTCTCATCTCGGGAGGTGATGAGGCTGCCTACAGAGAGGAGATACGGCAGCTGGCAGCCTGGTGCTCAGAGAACAACCTCGCTCTGAACACTAGGAAGACCAGAGAGATCATCATTGACTTCAGGAAACACTGCACTGATCCTGCCCCCCTTCTCATCAATGGCGAGCGTGTGGAAAGGGTCCACACCTTCAGGTATCTCGGCATTCTCATCTCAGACTGCATCTCCTGGTCCAACAACATCTCCTCTATCCTCAAGAAGGCTCAGCAGCGGCTACACTTCCTGAGAGTCCTCAGGAAGTACAACCTCAACACCGACCTGCTGTTGGCCTTCTACCGCTCATCCATTGAGAGCCTGCTGACATACTGCATCACAGTATGGTTTGGCAGCTCCACCGCTGCTGACAGGGAGAGAATGCAGAGGGTTGTTAAGGCAGCACAGAAGATCATCGGCCGCCGTCTCCCCTCCCTGTTGGACATTTACACCTCTCGCTGCCTCAGCAGAGCCAAAGCAATCTCCAAAGACTGCTTTCACCCTGGCTCTGCCCCGTTTGACCTGATGCCCTCAGCGAGGCACTACAGGCTCACAAGGACAAAAACAAACAGACTGAAAAACAGTTTCTTCCCCAAAGCCATAACCACAATGAACTGTAGCATGCACTGATCCTCCTCGTGCAATCTTTACCATGTGCAATAATCCAATCACCCATGGACAATATACATTTCTGTGCAATATATTTATATCCTAGCCGCACCTTGCACTAGTGTCAATTGTATATATACGAGGTCTGTGAGAAAAGTAACGGACCTTATTATTTTTTTCAAAAACTATATGGATTTGAATCACGTGTGATTACATCAGACATGCTTGAACCCTCGTGGGCATGCAAGAGTTTTTTCACGCCTGTCGGTTACGTCATTCGCCTGTGGGCAGTCTTTAAGTGAGGAGTGGCCCACCCTCTCGTTGATTTTTTCATTGTTTAGGAATGGCTCAGAGACTGCTGCTTTGTTTGATAAAAATTTTTTCAAAACCTGTAAGGCACAACTGAGTGGACACCATTCGATAAATTCAGCTGGTTTTCGGTGAAAATTTTAACGGCTGATGAGAGATTTTGGAGTTTTACTGTCGCTGTAAGGACGGCCCACGGCGCCTGATGGCGATCTGCGCTCCGAGGCGTCGTCATCTCGCTGTTTCAAGCTGAAAACTTCCTAATTTCAGGCTCTGTGGACCCAAGACGTCGTGAGATAACAGAGAACTTTCAGAAGAATTCGGGATCAGGAGTTTATCCAGACATTCCACTGTTAAAGGAGATTTTGTAATGAAAGAACATGCGGGCAGATTCGCATGTCGGGCCGGACCGTCACGGATCCGACTCGGCAAATTCGTCCGCACGTTCTTTCATTACAAAATCTCCTTTAACAGTGGAATGTCCGGGTAAACTCCTGATGCTGGCTTCTTCTGAAACTTCTCTGTTCTCTGACGACGTCCTGGGTGAACAGAGCTTTAAATTAGGATGTTTTCAGCTCGAAACAGCCAGACGGATGCCACCTCCGACCGCGCCGCACCGATCCGCTTTGTGGGCTCTCCTTAAAGCGAAAGAAACTCCACAATCTCTCATCAGCCGTTAAACTTTACACTGAAAACCAGCTGAATTTCTCGAATAGTGTCCACACGGATATCCCTCACCGGTCCTGAAAAAATTTGATAAAGCAATGCGTGCCGTCTCCCTGCAGCTTCTCAGACAAAGAGATTCCGACGGGAGGGGGAGTCCACACCTCATTCAAAGCCTGCCCACAGACGAATGACATCACCGACAGGCATGACAAAACTCACGCATGCGCACGAGGGTTCAAGCTTGTCTGACGTAAAAACATATGAATCAAATCCATTTATTTTTAGAAAAAAATAAAAAGGACCGCTTTTTTTTTTATCACAGTCCTCGTATTTTTCCTTACACTGTTCTGACTGAATTTTTCTTTATATCTTATTTTTTGATACATACTCTTGCACTATTTTTATCTCTTTTTTTTTTGCACTATTTTAATTTTTTATTCTATTTTATTGCACTGCAACTGGATGGCCCTAATCTTGTTGTACCAATGTATAATGACAATAAAAGGCATTCTGATTCTGATTCTTAAAAGTAATAAAAATAAAAATGTGTGACTTAAAAGTCAGAATTCATACCAAAACACCAGTAACACAAGTAAGACACCTCCACAGTCTGATACACATATTCAATTTACCCTTAGCTTCACTTTCCATGCTTTGCTATTCTCAATGTCCATATCTACTATCACATAAGGTCTATAGAAGTGCACAAACCTCACCTGAAGCTTTTTTTTTGCTTTTGAAAAAAATGCTCTGATATCCATCTCTTCACTGCAGGCTTGGTTTGCCACTTACTGCCAACAAATAAAAATACAAAATGAGTTTTATGATTTATGCCTTTTTAGCAGGAATTTAAATTATTCACTTACTATCATGCTGTGCATTAAACTTTGTGGTAAAGTTTACTGTCTTAATTCTTAAATGTTTAGTTAAGGACCTCAACTAAGCATTTAAGGTCAGATCTGTGTACATGGTATTTGATGTAGGAGAGGGATTTGTTAATGGGAGCTACACAGATTGAAGGGCCAGCACCATTTAGTAGCTGACATGAGGATTTAGTTGGAAAAAAAAAATACAACACCGAATCAATCTTACATTTGACCATGCACAGCGCGCACTAATTTGTAAAGCAATATACTGTGTTTTGCGATAGGTAGCTAGGTGAGTAAAAGAAGCGCTTTTCAGAAAGTTGCACTTGCTCTTCACATTCAGAGACATAAACTGTGAATAAATACCTCACAAAAATCACTTGACAGCGCGGCTGGGCGAGGTTACCACCAGCCCTCACAGGACAGCACCTCTGCTAAATGAGCACCACCCGCAGCAGCACCACGCAACACAAACACATGACAGAGCAGAGAGAGAGATGAATGTAGGCGCGCTTAGTGGATTGAACCATTTGCCCAAGAAGGGGAGATGATCAAATTACTGTGTTCTTGTAATACATATTTTGGCATAATGCTTGAAATAGGTTGTCTAAAAAAAAATAGTAGTATAGACGCATATGTATAAATACTTTTAGGGGTGCTTAAAATATATTTAGGGGTGCTTGAGCTTGAGCTTGAGCACCCCTAAATATAGGCTAACTCTGCCCCCGCAAACAACAACAACAAAAAAAACATTTCCAATGATTTTTCTTCAGAAAACTGCTCTATAAATGAGCAGTCCTGTGACACGTTAATGTTTTGACGCACCTCATCTCCTTCATCATCCTGTGATAAACTCATCGCCCCCTTAATATTTTTTTTCTGGCGCCGGGTCTGATGCAGACCCACCTTGAATCTGCTGTAAAAAGAAGGGAGGAGCTGAAAGGACTTAATTTTAAAAGGTGTTCAGGGTTTCTGCATTTAGTACTTTTTTTTTTTTTTTTTTTTTACTATTGTTTGTTTTGTTATTTTGGTTTTCTTTTTTTTTTTTTGTCCGATGCTCTCTTTTGCAACTGCAGTAACAAGACATGCAACTCATTCACTACCACAGATATTTTCCCCTAGACATTAATATAAGATCTATTCAAGTTAATAAGTTGCACCTAACAACCTGGAATGTTAATGGCCTGGAAGGTTCCACTAAAATGAATAAGGTTTTTTCAGCCTAAAATCAGTCAGATATTATATCATTTTTGTGCAAGAATGCCATATGTCAGTGAAAGATTCCAACCAAAAAACAACAACAACAACAAAAACTACACAAAAGGATAGCTGGGGAATGTATTTTACTGCTCTGGAACCAGTCAAAGTGGAGGTGTAGTGTATAAACATTTGCAGTCTAAATGTCTGAAACAGTTATAAGGATGATGATGGGAGGTGTCTCATTATACTGCCTGAAGTTCAGGTGAAAACAAAAAAACACTGGCTAATTCATATGCCCCAAATGGTGAGTTTTTCCACTAACCTTGAACGTAAAAAGAGTAATATGGGCAGCTACCCAGTTATCTGGGCCAGGGCCATAAATACAGTTATGGATGCAGTTTTAGGTACAAGTGTACATGTAAATCTAGAACCCCTAAATCACTCCTTGTGATTATAAGAAACTATGCTTTGCCCTTGGCTTGTGGATGTGTGGTGTCTGCTTAATCCATTATTATGGAGAGATTATAATTTTTTCTTAGCAGTACATGGTATTTTTTTTTACAAGAATTGATTACCTTATTTTTGAAGAATTACTCCCATCTACAATATCATGCGCAATTGGCAATATACAAATAGCAGATCATGCAAAGGTGATAGTGGATTTGGTACTACCTCCCTTTTGCAAGATGAGTCCTTTAAGGTCTTACTGAAAACACATAGATTTATTCATTAACCCCGTGGAGCCCAAGTGCATTTTTGAGGCATTCACTCGCAAATGTTTTATTATTGCTGTTAAAAGCTCAACCTGCATCCCACAATCAAGTAGTATGTCTCTTTTTTTCAGGACAACCTGTACTTTCAGAATATATATGCTACAGTGGTGTTTTATAAGTGTAATTAAGGTTTACAATCAGAAATAAGACAGGAAAAAATAAAGCGGAAATAATGTTCACATTTATTCAAAACACACAGCAAACGATAATAAACAACTATTTTGACACCTTATAATGGTAGTTTGTAATCTTTTACAAAAGAATATACAAAATAAAGGTTCTAACAATAAAAACAAATGCACATTTTGAACAATATATACAAAATGGTCTATGCATTTTGTTGGTCTTCATGCCACATCTCAAAGCAATTTCTGTCTGCTATTACACAAAAGGGGCTACATCACAAACTTTGCACTTCCATGGAGTTGACTGTTCTTTTTGGAGTGTGTTCCTGCACTGAAAACAACCTCTCCTCACACTTTGAGGTGTCCTCCCCCTCCTTCCATTCATATGCGTAAACAGTACTGTATGCATCAGTTGATGGAATGAGAGAGGATTCAACAACATTCATGGACCAAGTAGTAAAGCATCTCTTCTACTGAAACTCTTTGGTGCACTACGTGAGATTGCTCTGCCTTACGAGTGGATATTGGAAAACCACGTGACGTGAACCAATTCCTGATTGGACACTCACATTACACACGTCATCACACAGCTTCTATGAGGACTACAAGCATAGCAGAGGGCTCATTCAAAAGTCTGTAGAGTGTACTTTTCTGCAAGAAAAAGAGTAAGTTTCTATCTAATATCATTAAAAAGTTCTGTGTCATTAAATAACACTTGTATTCTGCCGTAGTATATGATGGGGACGACCTCAGTCTCATCAGCAGCTACAGTTTGAGACACTCTAAAAGCCTTTATATGGAGACATGCCATTCAGTTTTCTTTGGATAAGAAAAAACAAAACATAAGGAAGCATACTGTATCGACTTGGAGAGGGAGGTGGGTGGGTGGGGTGTGTGTGTGTGTGTGTGTGAAGCAAAACAGAAACAGAACTACACTGAAAAAGCAACCAACTTAAAGCGTTACAATTGGTAAAACCTGAATGAATTCAACTGTTTGAACTTAAGTTTGTAAGTTAAAGTTGATCTAGGGTTGATCTAACTTACAAACATAAAGTTTAAAGTTACAGTCTGGACAGATCACAAGAACTTGGAATACATAGAACACATACAAACGACTTAACTCTTGCCAGGCCAGGTGGTGGTCGCTGTTTTTTGGACGCTTTAATTTTGTTATCACCAACAGACCTGGATCCAAGAACACAAAGCCAGATGCACTTTACCATCAGTTTCCTCCTGTGGATCAACACCCCATTCCGGACACCATCGTTCCCAGTCAGGTGGTGGGATGTGGAGAGGGCCATCCGGGAGGCTCAGAAGACCTGTACAGATCCTGGAGGAGGACCCTGGTGGCTTTTTGTTCCTCCCTCAGCTTGTGCCACCATGCTGAAATTCATCCATGCCTCCAGATTCGCCTGGTATTCTGGAATCCAATGCACCATCTCTCTCTTCCAAGAGCACTTCTGGTGGCCTTCCATCCAGGCAGATGTATGAGAGTATGTCAGCATCTGTACCATCTGCGCCAGGAGCAAGTCATCGCATCAGGCTCCGTCTGGCCTGCTTCATCCGCTTCTTCCTGGATGCCCTTGGTCGCACATCTGCCTGAACTTCACGACCGGACTGCCTCCATCCAATGGCAACACCACCATCCTCACTATCACGGACAGATTCTCCAAGGCAGCACATTTCACAGCCCTGCCAAAGCTTCCATTGGCCCAGGAGACTGCTGACCTCCTGATGCACCATGTGATCTGGCTACATGGCATACCTATAGACATCGTGTTGGACCGAGGACCCCAGTTTACCTCCCAGGTATGGAAGACCTTCTGCTCGGTGCTCGGAGCCTCGGTCAGTCCGTCGTCCGGATACCATCCCCAGTCCAACGGGCAAGTGGAACGGGCCAATCAGGACCTGGGATCAGTGCTTCCGTGCATCATGCCCTCCCACCCGGCCACCTGGAGCCAACAATTACCTTGGGTAGAATATGCCCACAACACACAGGTTTGGTCAGCCACTGGTATGTCTCCTTTCATGTGTTCCCTGGGACATCAACCACCTTTGTTTCCATCTCAAGAAGCTGACTTGTCTGTTCCCTACATTCAAGCTCACCTTCGTCACTGTCACTGGGTGTGGAAGACTGCCTGTTCTGCTCTTCTTTGGGTGAGGGACCGGGCAACCCGCCATGCAGACCGGCATTGAACGCCAGCTCCCCAGTACCAACCCGGCCATTCTGTCCGCCAAGGATGTCCCTCTCCAGGTGGACTCACGTAAACTGGCTCCTAGGTTTTTGGGTCCTTTTCTAATGGACAAGATAATCAACCCTGTTTCTGTACGGCTTCACCTGCCATGCTCCTTGCCTATTCATCCAGTGTTCCATGTCTCTCGTCTGAAGCCTGTCTGCTCCAGCCCTCCAGGGCTTTGGTAACTCTGCTTGAACTTTGGGTCCGGGTGGCGTCTCCTTTTCACTTCTTGTCAATAAATTGTTATTCCTTTAACCTGTGATTGTTGGCTCCCTGCAAATTGAGTCCTAAACTGTTCTCTGGTTTGAACCATAACAGTGTTCTCTCTGTATAATTACGGTATCCATGTCATGAACGAAGGGCTAATGTTAATTGGTGGTGTAACATATTTATTAGCCTTCTTGCTATGATGCTTGCTAAGTCAGTATGCTTATACAACAGCACTTTGGTCTTAACTCAACAAACACAACTTCTAATTTCACCATAATTTAACTCAAAATGGTCAGAGAAATTGTAAGGCTTTTTAAAATTTATATTTTATACACTACTAAATGCCATAAAATGGGCTTTGTCAGAGAGATGCACTAGTAATACTACTAACACCACCACTTCTACTACTACTACTATGACTACTAATAACAATAATAGTTGTAAATTATTTGTGAGACACTGTGAGGTAAACTGGCTGAAGCTGAGTTAAAGGTAAACAAGCAATCTGAGATTTCTGATGTTCCCCAAGGGTTAACAAGGACAAAAAAATTAAAGATATATGATTCATATCATGACCCGGGCTTTACCTGGATCTGGATTCCACAACATAATGCAATAATTGCATACTGATCAAGCTGAAACAAAATAGTATCTTCCTCATCTTGGTTTTTCATGGTGATGTTGTGTGGTTCTGCTGCAGAACCTGCATATTGATCCGGATCACACCCTACATCCAACACTAACACAGTCTTTCTTTGTAGAATAGCCACATATGATTTAAATTTTGTCAAGATCCATCAAGCAGATTTGAGATGATCCTCGAAATGGTGACAATTTAAGAAATGATCCAGAATCAGGATCTTGATCCCAATCCACTGCAACATTTTATGTAGTCTTCGAAGAGCAACTCTCTGATCAACCCTTGGAGCACCTTGATCTGACCAAGTCAAAGGCCTTGGTCAGATCAATAAAGGCAATGTACAAAGGCCATCTCTGTTCACGACATTTCTCCTGCAGCTGTCTCAGTGAGAAGATCATGTCAGCTGTTGATCTTCCGGCTTGAAAACCACACTGCGCCTCAGGATATACTTCTTCAGCGAGCGTCTGCAGTCTGTTTAATATGACACAGGCGAAGGCCTTCCCTGTAGTGCTGAGGAGGGATATTCCGCTGTAGTTGCTGCAATTACTGCGGCCTCCCTTGTTCTTGTACAGCGTGATGATGTTGGCATCACGCATGTCTTGAGGCATTGTTCCCTAATCCCAACACTGCAATAAAAGCTTGTGTAGGTGGTGGAGCAGGGTACTCTTCTTGCCAGCCTTGATGATCTCTGAAGGGAGTTTGTGAGCTCACACCAAAGCCCTGAGTTTCCTAATCAGGAATAGTCTCTGGTTGGCGTTCTTATAAATCTCGTCCACATTTTGTGAAAAACTGAGCATGTTATCTATGAGGGTACCTACGTACTTAAAGCTGCTCACAACCTCAACTGGCTGGTCAGAGATAGACAAGGACTGAGTAGGACCAGAGTCACTCAGGATTAGCTCCTTAGTCTTATTTACATTGATAATCAGTGAATGCTGCCTACACCACTGTTCAACCATATGCACTTGAGCCTCATAGCTGCAGGTAGCATTCTTTTTAAAAACACCCACAATCGCCATGTCATCAGCATATTTAAAAAGTTTAACATTATTGTCTTTTATCTGTAAGGCATTAATATACAGAGAAAACAACACAGGTGACAAAACACATCCCTGCGGTGCACCTGTACTGATCATAGTCTCATTTGACACTGCTCCATTCATGTGGACCCTCTGCGGTCGATCGATCAAAAAGTCTCTCAACCAGTGGATCAGTCCTCCATTCACCCCCAAAGAGCAGAGCTTTCCCAGCAGTATGTCAGTCTTCATTGTATTAAAAGCAGAAGTCAAATCAATGAATAAAATCCGCACAGATGAATCCTTCTGTTGTAGATGACTGGCCACAGTGTTAATCAGGGTCAGTATAGCATCCTCTGTCCCGGCAAATTGTAGGGGGTCAAGCTGAGTCTTTACAGCTGTGATGAGATGTAGATGACTGGCCACAGTGTTAATCAGGGTCAGTGTAGCATCCTCTGTCCCGGCAAATTGTAGGGGGTCAAGCTGAGTCTTTACAGCTGTGATGAGATGTTTGCTCACCACCCTCTCCATACATTTTGCGAGCACTGAGGTGAGTGCGATGGGACGAAAGTCATTTAAGATTGTAGATCCAGGCTTTTTAGGCAATGGCTTAATGATCAATTTTTTTCCAAGATTCTGGAACAGTATGGGTATTGAGTAAGAATTGGAACAGAGCTGTCAAGGGCCCACTGAGCTGGGCGGAACACACCTTCAAAACACGCCTTCAAAATTAGTTAGTTTGAATAAGCTCACCAATGTTGAATCACTGTTCAACTTGCACAAGCCATACTGCTACCGCCAGGTACGTCACTTACCACATTTAACTGTCTACCATATTTATATATTTATTACATAGTAAAATCACCAGTGTAAAGCTAACACTGTCAGTGTTAAATTAACACTACCAGTGTACATTTGGTCCTACTCTGGTCAGAGTGGGACCATATGTTCACTGTCAGTGAACATTTGGTCCTACTCTGGTCAGAGTGGGACCATATGTTCTCTGTCAGTGTTAATTTAACACTGGTGATTTTGCTGTGTAGGCCTGTTAACATTAACACATTAATGCCTGTGATTAATCTGGAAAGCTTAAAGCATAAAACACACGCAATTTAATCATATGACTGAGTTTGACCACAACGTCCTCCGTACTCATCCTGCGCGGAAGTTTACGTTCCTGGGGTGAAAGGTGAGTCAAATGCAGCCTGCAAAGATGAGCGAGGACAAAGACGTGGGTCTGCTTTACGGCAACTTTCGTTTTAAAAAGCTGCTTAATGGAAGTATTGATAAAACGAAAGTTGCGTGTACATATTGCGGTGATGAATTGTCTTTTCATCGAAGCACAAGTCTAAAGTACCACCTTCAGGCAAAGCATATATTTGCTAATGTTAGCAAGGCGCTAACAACAGTGTGGGATCATCAAGCCGCACATCAAGCTACACAATGTAGCAGCAAGTTGATTTCTATTTTCTCTCTGAATTTATTTTCTCTAATGTAGTTGCCACATTATTATTGTATGTTCGAAATAATTTTAGGCCTCTCCACTGAATGGATGAAAAATGCTGTCTATATAATTCTGTTTGTCTTTTATTTACAGAAATACGTGTCCTGCTCTGTGGTCCTGCCTGCACTCTGCCATCTTCTGCGTACAATGGAGATCATAGATATTGACCCTGCCTACATTGCATGCTTCAAAGCTGCATTCACAGAGGACCTCAACAAACGAAAGGAGAACACAACCTGTCATGGTTAAAGGTATCAACAACTTTAGACCCCCAATTCAAGGACCTAAGATGCATGCCCAAAGCAGAGAGGAAAGATGTGTGGGAGAAGCTTAGTGAGATGCTGAAAGCCAAAGAACCTGCATCACGGCCCTGCAGTGAGGATGTGGAACCTGAGGTACCAAAGAAGAAGCTGGCTGTCCTACTGATGGGGTCAGAATCAGATTCTGATGAGGAGGCACTTTGCATCGACAAAACACTGGACAGGTACAGGGCTGAGCCCAGTGCCAGCGTTGACTCATGTCCACTACAGTGGTGGTCTGCACACAGTGGTGCCCACAGTAAGCTGGCCCAGCCTGCACAAAAGTACCTGGCCACACCTGCCACAACAGTTCCCTGTGAGAGACTCTTTTCTTTGGCTGGGCACATTGTACAGAAGAAGAGGTCAGCTCCGTTGTCTGAAAATGTCAACAAGCTGGTCTGCCTGAGCAGCTGGTTAAAAGAAACGGAGTGGCTATTTGCCCATCCGTTGGTTCAATAAAGTAAATATGTGAGCATATACGCCCAACCACAACCAACCAATGAGCGCGCTTGTAAATTCACTTCCGATTTCAACGCAGGAAGGAAAAAAGGTGGATATTTTCTCGCTGGCTGTGGGAGGGTTCGCAGCCCATGGAGGGGCTGTGATCTAAAGCAGTTCTATTTGGCTCATCACACCCAGGGAACTGTGTCAAACTAACACCATCTTACAGACAACAAGCAGCATTTTGTTCAAAAACTGTTTTGTCATCGTTAACAGGTTTCCGTTCAAATACTTATGAAGTTTGTCTGCTTTCATCCAATGCTGTGTTTTTGCAGTAATTAAAGATGGCACCGTTAAATGTGTCAAACATACGGCACAATAGAGCCTTAAAAAGTCGTGTAAAAAACGTAGTTTAGATGCACAAAATGTGTCAAATGCACGATCAAGGTTGGGTAAATAAGATAAGACATCATATTTATCTGCCCAACGGTTGGGCGAATAAGGTAAGACATTATATTAATCTGTCCAACAGTTGGGAGTGTAATGTTCAATGTATGACTTATCTGTCCAGTGGTTGGGCAAATAGCCTTTGCCTAAAAGAAAAGTACGAACTGGCTGACTTGAGCCATAGCACACACAGTTTAGTTCAATGTTATTCAATGTTCATTGGACACAGTTCAATGTTATTCCATTAAGTATGTGAAAAAGGACTGTTCATTTTGTGTTATGGTTGTGTTTTGAAATTCACTTTATTCAGCCTTCAGGCAACTTATTGTAAATGCTGGTTTTATTTCAGTGAAATGTTACATTGAACAGACAAGCTGTTTACATTTGCTTTGAAGTTATTGTAACTGTTTTATGTGCTTGTCTACTATTTAAGTTGGCAGTTCATTTTGGGTAATGCCAAGCACTACTTGAGACACTTTGTCAGTCTGATGATGTGGCACTTTAATCAGTCAACCCCTCTGCACTGTTATAAATGAGAGCCTACTTTTAGTTGGAGGTGTGCAAACAACAGCCGAGGTTGACACACACACACACAGGTGCCTGTTGATGAGCAGGTTAAAAGAAAAGGAAGATCTTACGACCAGAGTCATTTAGCACAAGTTCATTGTTTTTCAAATAATGTTATTCATTTTAAGAGTGTGAAAGGGACTGTTTGTATCTCCAACACACTATGGCATTCATTTTCTTTTTCAGCCTTAAGCCCTGTTTACACATAGACGGTAAGAGCTCCCGGATGCGTCCCGGAAGAGTTTTTGGCCGTCTTAAGGATCACAAGCCGTTGTTAACGCCGGCACTAGGGGGCGTGGCTTAGTTATGGCTTTACCGGGAATCATCGAAAAAATTACTCAACATGTCGAATAATTCCGGGAGCGCTCCCAGAGAATTTGCGTGACGACGGAGACAACGCGAACAACGGCGTTTGATACTTTTTAATCGCTGTTTCATCCCGCCCCTTCCTGTAGTGCCGCAGTTTACACCGCCGTAATTGGTGGCTGGCGTTGTATCCCTAAACAACGGTGTGTAAAACGGCGATAGAGCCCACATCGGCGTCCTCAAAGGCGTTTTAACCGGCGACAGAAGAAGACAAAACGGCAGCGCTAGCGGACAGTACGCCATTCTAAACGCCACCTCCTGGTTAACGGCGTTCCAAACGGCCGATAGGCGGCGGTCAACATAAAAACGCTAGTGCGCTGCATGCAGGCCTCTCACTTGCGGCCAGCTCCAGATATTTTTGCAGAGAAGCTCCAGTATGCCTCCTAAAATAAAAGTGGCAGCGGCAAGGACTTACCAAGAGGTCTGGTTCAGAAGCAGAGGAGAGGCCTGTGGTGGAGACGGAGCAACACGTTGAGGAGGGGAAAAGAAAACGCTGAGAGATGAGCTCCCTCCCCCTGCAGTGACAGCTGCTTCAGCCTATTATACTCTGGGGGCGGTGTCTATATGCAAAAGTTCCTGGAGTAACGCAGGATTTGCCTGCATAAATCCAGCGGTACACAGGGCATTATTGGCGGCAGCAGAACACCGCCGTTCTCACGCGCATCTTAACCTGCGATTGTAAAGGATAGAACTGGGTATTAACCTCCGTTGCCTGACGTGTGGCGGATGCTACGGCGTCAAAACACCGCTTTATTCGGCAGACTTAGCGGCGTTTTATCCGCGTATTTGCGGCTAGTACGGCGCTCAAAACGCCGGCGAAATGCTCCACTCCTTTCCACCGTGAAAACAGCCAGAACTACCGCGAACTTCGGTCTACGTACTACCCGCCGACAAAACCGTCTATGTGTAACCTGGGCTTTAAGCTTTCTTAAGGTGACATTAAGTTGGGTGAAATATCACTACAGCATACAATCAAACAGTTTAAAGTCACTTTGCAGCAAAAGTTGTTTTGTACTTGATGGTTGTCTGCTGCTAGGTTTTAAGTTAATGAATATTACTTCTCAACAAATAGACACTGTATTAAAAACCCCCCAATATAACCTATTTTTTTAAATAAAGTTTTAAAATTCTGGTTTGTTGAATATTTCACCACATCTGTACTTCTTTAATCTCAAAACAAAATTTAAGTCAATTCTAGTATTTAGATAGAATTTGTTAAGCCCATGAGAAATGTGCTTAACAAATTAATCTTAATAACAGTTAATCTTTGATTAATCACGATTAATCAAAGAGTAGATGTGATTAACTTGATTGATTTTTTTAATCAATCAACAGCACTCATATTTATTTTATATTCTTACTGTTGTGATATCTCTGCACATAAGACTGTTCATCCATTTTTTACTCTATTGTTTGGGAGACTGAGAGTAATGGAATTTCAATTTTCAATATGTCTATGTATGCATTGCAGAATTTACAAAGTTGATTTGACTTGAATTGCATGTTTCTGCACTCTTATTTAATCTAAGTATTTGGAATGCTATAAAGCCAAAGATGTAGGTGGTGCATCATAAGGGTTGACAACTGAAATATTTTCTGTGGACAATGTATCTTAAATGGGACAATGTATGGAGAATCTAAGGAGAAGTAGCCTTCGGAATAGACTGTTGATGCATGTCTTGTATGCACATCATGAGTTGGCATGCAATGTACTCTTGGTTTTGTTTGTTAGGTTTGATGCTCTCTTTGAGGTATGTGGTGTTTGTTTTGTTTTGAAACAACTTAAAATTCAATAAAATTCAATTCAATAAAAAGTTTAAGTCACAAAAAATCCTGACTCACTTCTTTGCTGCTTGCAGTCACTGTTTGGAACTTTACCTCCTCCACCCTGCTGCATCCTGTTGGTCCCTGTCTGCTTCTTGGGTTGATGGCCACACCTCTGTCTCCTCTTCTTAACCCCCTTCACTTGGTTCTTGTTTGATGCCTTAGTTGCTGGTGTGCAATGAAATGGTTATACAGTATTTATCCAGTGATTTGTACTATAAAGTTATTGTCCTTTTAACTTCACCAATTTTAGATTATTTTTATTCAAAATGAATTTTCACATGTACAGTTCAAATACTGAGAAAAGACATGTAGTGAGGCAGCAGCCAGGTGAGCGTCACCATGGATTGCACAATCACTGGGCTAATTTATTTAATTTTTAAATTTAATTTAATTAGCTTATAATGCGCCAAATCACAGCAAAAGCTGTCTCAAAGCGCCTTACATAAAACAAGTCAACATAAAATTTAATAAATAATTAAAAATGAATTAAAAAAAATTCAAATACACAAATAAAAACAGAAGTAAAAGAATAAAACAATTAAAAATAAAAACTATCCATAAGAAAGAGAATAAAAATAGGTTTTGAGTCTTGACTTAAAAATGTCCACGGACTCCGACTGCCTCACGGTCGCAGGAAGACTGTTCCACAGGGTTGGTACACGATACGAAAAGGCTCTTTGACCTGCTGACTTCTTCTTCACCCTGGGAACACAGAGAAGTCCTGCATCCTGTGACCGCAAAGCCTGGGCCGGCACGTAGGGTTCCACCAGATCAGCCAAATAAGATGGCGCCAGTCCATGAACAACCTTATAAGTCAATAGCAAAACCTTAAAATCTGCTCTCACAGAGACAGGGAGCCAGTGCAAAGATGCCAAAATGGGTGTGATATGTTCAGACCTTCTGCTACGTGTCAGAAGTCTGGCAGCAGCGTTCTGAACCAGCTGAAGACCCCTAATGCTGGACTGTGGTAACCCTGAAAATAGAACATTACAATAATCTAGTCTAGAAGAAACAAAAGCATGAATCAGGGTCTCAGCATCAGCCATGGACAGTTTGGGGCGGATCCTCGCTATATTTCTCAGATGGAAAAAAACAGTCCTAGTAACATCCCTGATATGGAGGTCAAAAGACAACGTGGGATCAAAAATTACCCCAAGGTTCCTTATTTTGTCCGTATGATGTATGACACACGAACCCAGGCTGAGCGCCAGCTGATCAAACTGATGCCGATGTCTCGCTGGACCAAGAACCATCATTTCAGTCTTATCAAAGTTTAAAAATAGGACATTACTAGACATCCAACTTCTCACTGATAGAAGACAGTCCTCCAGGGATTTTATGGGAATGAGATTTCCCGCAGTTATCGGCATGTACAACTGAGTATCATCAGCATAACAATGAAAGGCAATCCCAAAACTCCACAGTATACGCCCAAGGGGTGCCACATACAGGGAGAAAAGCAAGGGGCCTAAAACAGATCCCTGTGGAACCCCAAATCTCATGTCAGCAAGGTCAGACGTAGTGCCATTATACAAGACACACTGAGAACGACTGGACAAATTTGATGTCAACCAGGCAAGGGCACTTCCAGTAATCCCCCAAAAATTCTCCAACCTATTGAGCAAAATATGATGATCCATGGTATCAAACGCAGCACTGAGATCTAACAACACCAAAACCGTAGTGGTGTCTGAGTCCACTGCTCGCAGAAGATCATTCACTACTTTAGTGAGCACCGTCTCTGTGGAATGATATTTCCTAAAAGCAGACTGCAGCAGCTCAAAAAGATCATTCTCAGTAAGGTGGTCTACGAGCTGCCGTGAAACCACCTTTTCTAAAATTTTGGAATAGAATGATAGATTTGATATCGGCCTGTAATTTTTCAATACACTAGGGTCAAGATTAGATTTCTTAGGTAATGGTTTAATCATTGCTAATTTAAAACATTTTGGAACAGATCCAGAGGTTAATGACAGATTAATAATTTCCAGCACAGTCGGCCAAAGAGTGGGCCACAGGTCCTTAATTTTGTTGGTATGGGATCAAATAAACAGGTTGTGCTTTTTGTAGATGCCACAAGTTTCGTCAGCACGCTCAATGAAATACTATTAAATTCTGTCAATCTAGGTAACACCTCAATGGTAGCACCCACCTCCATAGCAGGTTTTAATGGCTGGGCCGAGGCATGCTGAGATATGCTCAGCCTGATATCTTCTATTTTCTTCTCAAAATAATCCAAGAAATCCTGTGCTGAAAATGGAGAATGACTAACAGGTGGCAGCCCGTGAATGAGAAATGCGACCGTGTCAAACAAAAACTTTGAGTTTGTTTTTACTGATCAAATCAGAGTAATAGGTTCGCTTCTTGGCCAGTAGTGCATGCTTATAATCTAAAATAGCATCCCGCCACACAAGGCGGAACACCTCTAATTTAGAACAACAGCATTTCCGTTCCAAACCTCTAGCCTTCTGCCTGAGGTCACGCAAATAATCACTGAACTAAGGTGACTGTGCCTTAGGAGGGTGTGACCTTAAAAGAGGAGGCGCAATCTTATCAAGTGTAATTTTAAGCATTAAATTTAGACTATCCGTGAGGCTGTCCACTGATTTAGCATTCTCCAGATTCAAAGCTAAAATATCAGGTAGTCTGGCTTCAAGTTCAGTCATAGTTGAGGGTTTAACAAGGTTGTTGTTCCACTAAACGCGGCAGCATAAATGTAAACCTGATAAGTGAATGGTCTGAGACTATAGATGTGAGAGGCAAAATGTCAATATTTGTGACAGCAAACCCACGTGCAAGAACCAGATCCAGGGTATTTCCACTAATGTGTGTTGGGTCCTGAATGCATTGCTGGAATCCTAAAGCATCCACAATTTGCATAAATGATTTGCTAAGGGGATCAGAGGGCTTATTCATATGAATGTTAAAGTCAACAATAATCAAAATGTTATCTGCACTAGATGACAATCTAGAGAGGAACACACCAAATTCATCTAAGAAGTCAGAATATGGGCCAGGAGGCCTATAAACAGTGACAAAAATCTAACTACTGGCATGCTATGCAGTGAGACTGTATTGCTGTCTCTCTGTATGTCGCTCTTAAAATGGTTAAACTTTGGCTGTATGTGTCATGGTTAACCCCTGATCCCTGGTTATTATTCTGTTTTTAAACCTGTTGTCATGTGTGAGTTTTTCCCCCAGATGGCAGCCTCTGTGGAGTTCTACAGGGATGCTCCTTACCACTCATCTATGCCGCACACCTGGAGTGTATGAGCGGCAGACTACATAAACTCAGATTTTCTGATCAGTGCTGCCGGATTCTTGGTTGGTGTACCTTTCCTGGAGCCAGGTTCGTGACGGACTCTTCCATGATCCAGACCGTTCCATGAGGACCAAGCCTGATTGCTTCTCTGTGACCCTGACTATGTCTTCCTGCCGCTCCCATGCGCCTAAGACGTTGGAGCTTCCCACAGCTAAACTTAAGGTAACCTGGCCAAATTTCTAATTCCTGTATTAGAGCGACCTGTCTTTCCTGGTGTTCAAGATGCTTTCCTAAGTGGCTCCTGCGCTACCCTGGTTCCTGGCCCCTGGATCCCTACACAGCAAGTCACATTGGAACTCCTCAGCTCTCAGCTCAGAGCGTGGCTCTGTGTGAAGCAGAGCCACGTTTCTCCTTCTCATCTCTGGGATCCTGTTTTCCTTTGTTCCTGTCTGCGACAGTGCTGAAGCTGTGTTTACACATAACGACAACAAATCACGAATGCCACGAAGTATACATTCTTGGCCGCTGATCACGAATGTGATGATTCGGGGCAGAGGCGTCAGGTATCCTCAGGAACTGCTGCAACCTGTTACCACACGTTACGATTAATGGCAAGTGTTGCTGGAGAATTATCAGGAACCATTACGCACGGTCAAGAATAGTGTTCCACGTTGTTGCGCGCTATTGCGTGTAACAGTGCATCATTAAGTTGTCACATTGCGAACGAGGTGAATTGTCTCCACACACACACCCATATTCATCCAGATCGCGCCAGTTTTTCAGAAGAACTTTGTGACTGCATGCGTAGTTGGGCTCTGTGCCATGGAGTGGCGCAGAGAGGAGGAGGAGGAGACGGACAGAGCCAGATGTGTGGCTTCATGCGGCTGTCGTCTCGCGTGTTTTCCCAAACATCCGGTACATGTAGCAAGTGGAAGAGCACTGAAATGAGACTTTCAGCTGACTTGGTGTCAGCAATCAAAGTGAATGCGGTGCAGCAGGGTTTAATTGTGCGCACGCGTCTTCCTCCGCCGAACTGGAGGAGGTGCAGATGTCTGGCTGCACGTGAGTCTCCTCTCGCACCTCTGGTTCCTCTGGCTCAGACTTGTTATCCTGCTCATCGGTTACAACAGCAGGTGGAAGACCTGCAGGAGCGTCCTGAGGAGCTTCAGCAGGACCTGTGGAATGACACTTGGCTGACTTCGTGTCACTCCTCTTCGGCATCCTGAATCAAACTGAACGCTGTGGAGCTGGGTTTAATTGTGCACATGTGACAGAAAACTGATTCGTCGTGGCACGCAGTGAAATGTGACGCCACGTTACAAGTCGTGTCAAAACTTGACAGTTTCCGTGTCACTTCGTAATAACGCATGACAGTTTCGGCTCCAAGAACCATCACAGGAACCACTACGAACGTTGTCACGTTCTATTAAGGATCACGACTCATCAAGATGGATCAACACGCTCAGTTGCGACCTCCACGACGTGAGACGAAATGAGGGTGGTGTGTGACATTCGTGGAAGATTTTTTGACAGGCAAAAACATGCTCCACGAATATCAAGAATATCATGCACCAACACGCACTATTAAGAAACCTATTCAAATGCGTTAAGTCACGTTAAGAATGTCAGGAATGTGTCACGAACGACAGAAAAATGACATTCGTAACGCGTCTTGCTCATGTGTAAACACACCATAAGATAAAGAAGTGTTCCAAGAACGCTTCCTCAGAACTGCATGAACTCTGATATTGAACTGTTAAGTGCCCAGCTGTTAAGTCCTGCTTAATTGGAACTGCGTCACAAACATGCAGCATTTGACCTCTGACCTTTGGAGAAAATTAATGAATTGTGAAGTCTTTCTGAACAGTAAACCTTATTTCCTAAAAGGAGAACATTATACCCTGAACTGTGAACAATCCTATTTTAAGCCTTCTGTGAACTGTGACTATTTAAGCCTTCCAGTGTTACGAATGCATTCACTCACCATCTGTGTCTTCATTTCCCTTTTAGTTCCTGGTGTTAGAGTCATGTGTTCCACCTGGTCCTGGTCCCTGAATCGCTACTTTCAGTTCTCCTTCAAGACTGGCTCTGGATACTGCAGCTCCTTGTTTTCAGTGCCAGGAGGTGGGCCACTCTCCATTCTGCAGGCACCCCCAGCACAGCATCTTTATTTTGCCCTTACAATAAATATCTTTTCTTTTGTAAACCACTCCATGTCTTGCTCCCTAGCATTTGTGTCCATTGACTGAATCGGTCCGGGCCTCTAACCATAACAGTATGAACTTAAATTCCATAGTTTACCTGATGTACATAATTTACAATGTTTTTTTTGTCAAAAACTGTATGTGTGTGTAACATGTTTTATGTGCTGAGTGATCATAAAATGGCTGCTAAAAGGCACGAAGTGAGGCACGCAGTTGTCCTGCCTCATGGTAGGGGGCACAAGTGATCCCAGGGATTCTTCTTGCAGCAACTCAGTTGCAGAATAAGTGACAGTATGCTACTGCTGCTCATTTACTTTTTCCTCTTGCCTGAACTTTAGCTTCAGAATGGAGGATTACACATCTAAACTGAAACAATTTTCTAAACTGCACTTTCAATCGAAGCAGGAAGTAATAATTAAAGGAAGACCAACATCAGAGCTAAAAGGTTTGCTTCAGACTGAGGTAGAGAAGAAAGTTCAAATGGAGTGGGACACACGTAAAGGCTGGCTGTGTGGATGTCCAGCAAGAAACTGCCTTTTTCTGCTTTTTCTTTATTTCAACTTGTGACAATGTCTGGATGGGATATTGTGACCTGAACAATTTGCAGAGAAGTCTCATCAAACATCGAGTCGACCACGCACATTCAAAGCCAGAAAAGGCTCAAACATAGAGTCGGAACAGGACTGATGAAGGACGACTTTCTTCCCTGCCAGTGATTGCCACTGAGACAGAGAGACCTCTAAAACTGAAGGAAGATAAGGAGGACTTCTACAAATAAGTCAAGGAGTGGCATATGGACTTCATTTATAAGTAAAGGTAAGACCATAATAATGTTTTTTTTAATTAAATATGCTTTTTTGTGTGCTGCAGTTTGTATGTGTAAAAAAAAAAAAAAAAAAAAAAAAATGCTGATATGAGATTTTAAACATAACCTGTTAACTGCTGCCTATCACATGGTGAATAAGCTACTCTGTAGGGATGATATGTTTGTAAATCTGATTGTGTTGAAGTCAGTTCCTCACCAGCTATCAACCTCATCACACGTCACTGACCTCACCCCACCACCACCAGATGGTCCCTGTCTGATGCTGGTGGTAGATTCCTGCCCCTGCCTTCTTCCGATGACAGGATTCAAGTTTTATGTACTCTAACGCTGTCAGGAGCTGGTCTGGCCCCAAAAACTCTTTTGTTTGTACAAATTTATATCTATGGAATTAAAGTTTAAACATTTCCAGTCTCCTGAGTCTTAATGGAATAAGTTAAATTATAAAGTCCAGCTTTGATGTCCTGGATGCGGAAACCAAAATCAAGCAACTTGTAGCTCTCAGTGTTTTGCAATGTCAAGGAGCACTGACCCATTTTCACAGCAATTACCAATACAGTCACTTTAAAATCACCCTTGACCGAAGGAGTGTCAGCTCTGGGACAGTCATCAATCACAGCCATCAGATTATAGAGTCAGACAAAAGACAAGACACCCAAAGAGTGCTTCTAAGTCTGTGCTTCATCATACACTCATCAGGGGTGATATATGACACCATCAAATGGAGCTGGTCTTCCACAGCAACTGTGACTCCCTGATATGCTGACTAGTGGAACAACCAGCCAGTTCCAAGTCGATGAACCTCAGAAAGTGTGACTGCTGTAATGCAGAGCTTTCCAAATGCCTATGAAAGCAGTGGAAGATGCTGGTCCTGACTGAGGGAAAGCCTGTTCCAGATACCCACCTGCATGAGCTGCCTCAAGCTTAGCCCACTACCTTACTGCCAAACAGGATTGATGGTGTTCCCCAGTGGATATATATATATATATATATATTTTTTTTAATCAGGTATGACAATCCAAACAACTTTCCTCCATTCATTTCATCATGCTGTCCTTTGATGGAAGGCAGCAGTGTGTCTCTCATGGATTGTGCAAACAAGACGTCATCTTTGCTGGTTTGGAGTGTTGAGAGTAGTTTATGGTGGCCAAAGTGCCAACCCCACCACCAGTCTCCCAAAGTGACAGCAGACTACCTACAGCCCCTGGATGCAGTTTAATGCCCTGCTCAGGACTATTATGTCATATGCTATGATCTGTGGTTCGGGATGAATATCAAATGTGATTTAAAAAGTATTGTTCTGAAATGAGAGAAGAAATCATCCAGCAATATAAAATCACACTGATTTTATGCTGTTGTAATACTGGAAAATAATAAAATGACTGAACCTTACTTTATGAAGTTGATTCTGTCTTGATTAGACTGGTTTTGTGAAGGTTCAACATAAAAGATGGCATATTTTTTCTTTTATATACAAGCACATGTAATACTCATCCTTTCTGATTTCTGGAACTAAATATTCAAATCTGCAGAGGAAGTTCTAGATTTGTATCTTTAACAAATGCACTGTGTTTTCAGTCCTGGTTGTCAGCAAGATTATCCAAAAGTTACCATGATCATGTTCATTAAACATGATGTTAAATAGCATTGATGGAGCACTTTCATAGTCAAAGAACATTTCTCAGTGATGCCTCAGATTCACCCATTTACCCACCGATGTTGGGGTGCTGCCGTGCAGTGCACTCAACCACACACGAGGAACATCTTGGGGATTGAGGACTTTGCCCAAGGGCAATTTCTCAGTTTGATGGGGATTTGAACAAAGGCATTTCAAGTCACAAGCCCACTGCTTTATCCTCAAGATCATCACCTTCTCATGCTGGCCCATTGGACAATAAAGCACACTTTACTTTTTGGATCAGAGCTAGATTTAAAATGGAATCCAGACTCTATTTTCACTTTCCTTCATGGTGCATTCACACTCTGGCAATTAGCCCATCATTTGCCGATGGGGAGTGAAAAGTTAATTAAAGTTGACCAGTGCTGAGGTCTGCCAGACTCTGCAGGAGTTCAGTCAACAACAGTCAAGCCACACTGATGCCTTTTGCGGCCCCGGAAAAATTTTCAACATGCTTAAAATCTTTGGCAGCCATGCTAAACGTCTGGCAAGAGTTGACCACCTCCTCTTCTGGATCCCTTTGGCATGAAGAAATATGTGGAAATCTGAAGGAATATGTAGAACCTGCCTTCACGATGCACCAATAGCAAATGATGCAACTGTAGAGTTACGTTAAGCTTTTTGGGCAGTGTCACCTGACATCACAACAGCTGAGTCAGTAATTAGTTCTGCCAAGCTGCATTACTGCTCCATGGAGTGCGCTACCAATGTGACCACCGTCTGATGGCGAAAGCTGAACTATGTCCTATCTAGGGATGGGTATTGAGAACCGATTCCTTTCGGGTATCGTTAAGAAATGATTCGATCCACCGACATCAATAAGCTTTGTGCTTAATGATTCTGTTATCGGTCCGTCAGAGTGGCCGTTGTTTTGGGGGGTGTTTATCAGGAAAATGACAATTTCTCTACATTGATTACAGACCCTGCAGCGGGTCCGTAATCAACTTTTCCGCAGCGCAGCTTTGCTTTGAACCTTGAACCAATCGAAGCAGTGGTTCGCAGATTGAAGCAATGCTTCAATGTATTGCTTCGTTTATTCTTTCTTTCTTTCGCTTAATTTTCCCCCGCTAAAACCCTAAAGAGCATACGTCTGTGAATATTATTTACCTTTTCTATGTTAAACCGACCTGTTATGGTCTTCTGAAACAGTTGACAGATGTATTTTATAACTTAAAAACGGGAGCAATGCTAACGCGTTAGCATGTCTATGGCATTTTCAATGTTAAAAGTTAGCATTAAGCAGTTGCAGCTGTCATCACGTTCGGGTGCATTTGTTTTCAAATTGTAATATTTCTTAAATTTATTTTTGTTTATATATAATAATCTAATGATTGATTGATGATGACAATTTTAGAGAAAGAGACAAAAAGAACCTGAATAGAAACACAACAGAAAATATAAAAGCAACTAACAATGAACATAAATAAATACATACATCCTGTTGTGTGGGCCGCTGAAGAGGAGGTACTGCTGGCCCACCACCACCAGAGGGCGCCCTGCCTGGAGTGCGGGCTCCAGGCACCAGAGGGAGCTGCCGCCTTATGGGAGTAGCCTGGGTGACAGCTGTCACCCATCACCAGACACAGCTGTTCCACTCAGCACAGAGGTATATCAGGAGGACGGCGTCTCCACCTCAGTGCCGAGATATCGCCTAAGACTGAGGTAATATTCTCTGCATTTATATTCTGAACAACCAGCTAAACTTGTTAACCCTTTTCAGGACTGTTGACTACTGATAGCTTCATTGCTTGGATAAGTACTCACCTTCCTGCTGTACTTTGACAAGAGGTGGAGGCGGCTTCTCCCCTCTCCGTTACTGGGTGCGGTAGCATCCACACCTGTGTGTTGTTGCTCTCTCCCGCCAGCAGTACCGGATCCGACGAGCGGAGGCAGTGGCCACCTGGGAATTCGGGACTTGGCGGTTCCAGTATTTCCAGGGTTCGGTGGCAGAGGAGATCTGGGTGGTTCCAGTTCGACTGAGACGGACGTCTCCTACCTTCGAGCCTGCCCACACGACACCAGCGGATTCGACCCCAAATTGTGATTGTTGTATTTATTGTGCTCGTTTCACAATAGTAAACCTTGTTATTTACCTTCTCCATTGTCCGTTCATTGCGCCCCCTGTTGTGGGTCCGTGTTCCTACACTTTCACAACAGGATATCTCGGCCAGCGTCATGGACCCCGAGGGGCGTCAACCGGCTGTTGAACGGCCAATGGAAGACCAAGGCGCGGCGGAGGCTTCGGGAGGGGTAATCGGTGAGTTGCAGCGGATCCTCACCGCTTTCACCTCTCGGATCGATTTAATGACCGAGCAGCACGTTCTCCTAAACCGCAGGGTGGAGGCTCTCGCCGCACAAGTGGAGGTGCGCCCTTCGGGCGCCGCTGCGGCTCTCCCTCCCGAGGACCCTGCGCGCGAAAGTGACGTTCCACTGGTCGTTCAACGGTCCCTTCCTCCGTCCCCAGAAGCATACATAAGCCCTCCAGAGCCGTACGGAGGCTGTGTGGAGACGTGCGCGGATTTTGTGATGCAGTGTTCGCTCGTCTTCGCACAGCGTCCCGTGATGTACGCGACTGATGCTAGCAAAGTAGCTTATGTGATAAATCTGCTTCGCGGGGAGGCACGCGCTTGGGCTACAGCGCTCTGGGAGCAGAACTCACGGCTCCTTCATACATACGATGGGTTTGTACGGGAGCTCAGAACGGTGTTCGATCATCCCAACAGAGGAGAGTCCGCTTCAACCGCACTACTGTCAATAAGACAGGGGTGTCGGAGCGCAGCTGCCTATGCAGTCGCCTTCCGCATCGCGGCGGCGAGATCCGGCTGGAATAGCACTGCCCTCCGCGCTGATTGCATTTCAGAGCTTCTAGAATTCAAACATTTTCGTGCAGGTGGCGTTGGGGGGTAATTTTGGGTTTCAACTTTTTTTGTTTTTCACAACTTTCATCCCTGAATATGTCAATCGTGAGTCACGTTTGTGCAGATTAAAGTTACTAACTGGGACTCCTGACTTGTTGCGAGAAAGAAACGAGAATCGTCCTCCGTTCTGTTCACACAGCTCCAAACGTTGCGCGGCTCTCTGATGAGTCAAGTTAGAACGATAGAATCCAGACTGAATTAATAACTTCAAAGAGAAACACCGTTTTGTTTATTTTTATTTATGTCCAGAGATCAAGGTACAGTGACCAATTTCATATTATTTACTTTAAGACTCAATGAAATACATAGAAAACCTGTAAAGCCTACTTTTAGTACAAAATTCATGAGGTATCAATAAGGGAATCGATAAGGAATCGGATCGATAAGCAGAATCGATAATGACATCGATATCGATAAAATCTTATCAATACCCATCCCTAGTCCTATCTGAATTCGAAGGCAAACTGGGACACTACATACTGACTCTTGAATCATTTTTAATACACAATTTTTACTTTAAACACTGGAAATATGATTCTGCACACAGCAGTGTTCATCGATCAGCCTTTGCTTTTACAATATTTTTATGTATATATGTACGTATGTGATTTTTATTTATTGAATAAAATACAATGCCTCTTATCTAATTCACTTCTTTGAACACTGATTAATGAAAATTGTTGTGGTTAGAAGTCCGGATAGGACCAAACCGTTTCAGGCAATAGCAGTGGTGGCTGGTGAAAAACAGTCTTGGTGGGGCTGCTGTGTCAATAGATTCCCTTGCCTTGTCCAGTACAGGCATTCAAGAGAACAGTCAGAAAATTACTACAATTCCACAATAATCATTTCATGTCCTTCTCAAAATCAGTAGTTTTACAGATAAAGTTAACCATTTACAGCTATATTAGGCCCCATTTCTACTTTGGAAAGGAACAGTATCAAATAAAACACTCAAGATTACTGTTGAGGAAGCTTTACTGTTCAGGAATTGTTCACAGTTCATGAATTATCTTCAGAAGTCAAAGGTCAGATGCTGCGCGTCTTATGACGCAGCTCCAATTAAGCAGGACTTGGCTTCAGAAACGACTTGGAAAGTTCTTAATAGTTCAGCATCAGAGTTCATACAGCTCTTGGAATTAGTTCTTGGTCATGCACAGTCACAAAAAGATGCAGGGTGAGAGGGGAATCTCACAAACTCAGTCATGCAGGAACTTAGCTGTACATGTCAGAGCTGTGTGCTCTGAGGCTGAGAGCAGGTGAGTTCCAAAGTGACGTAGTGCTTGGTAGCAGCGTGGAAACATGGAGCAGTGCAGCATGGAAGCCACACAGGCAGGCGTCTGGAAACACTGAAAGATCAACGAGCTCTATTATGGAAAATAGAGGAGGCCAGGTTACCTTGAGATGAGCTGTGGAAAGCTCAGATGTCAGAGTGCATGGAAGCGGCAGGAATGATGACGTAATGATTGTGGAGAATCGGTGTAGAATCTGGCAGTGACTGAGCTCAAACATAATTAAATTTTGGTGGGCTGATCAGAGCACCACCTGAAAATAATCTGGCCATACCCCTGATGTCCTGACAAGTGAACATATCAAACGCACACACGTGTTGAAGCCAAGCGGTAATCTGAGAGCATGTGAAATGAGGCCTATGTGAAAGTGCAGTTCCTTCACTGGCCACTTGAGGATGGTTCCAAAACAGAGCACTTTCCTATAGGACTCAGTGTTAAAATGTCCAGCTTTAGAACAGAAATAATGTACCTGAGTTTTTGCTTCTACTGGGACATTGGAAAATGGATGAGGTGCTAAGTTTTTTTTTTTTTTATTTGTCAGCTTCCAAAGGGGGTAACCATGCCCTTGTGTCTTAGTGTGGCTTGTATTTGAGGGGGATTGGTGGCGGGTTTGCACCATCTATGTGTGTCCTGTGTTCAATCTGATAATGAGGATTCAGATGCCTGAAACAATGCAATGAAAAAAAATTGAGATGCCTAATCCCAACATTTTCACCGCTCTTTGAAGGGCAGTTGAATTTACAGAGGCAGCATTGGCTGAACTGATTCTGCTGACTGGTATTTAAATGCACCAGTGCAGATGCATCCACAAGACATCAACGTTTTCTAGCTCTGTGTGTGGAACAATAGGGTACACTGATGACACAGAAACAGACGCTGTGCATCCAGGGGTGGTTTAGGTCCAGATCATCATGATCCCGCCTCGGTTTGCTTACTGAGCACATGTACGTACATGATTGGACTCACCCTTCCATTTCACTCACCATGCCACAAATTGCTGCCACGTTGGTGGGTTCACTTCATTTGGGCACAGCATGCAATTAAAGGGTTATTTGTATAATTTACCAATTCTAATTCCTAGACTCAGCCATATTGGCAGGAACATTCAAGACTAAATTGAGTGTGAAGATTGAGAGGAATTAATGTCTGCTGGACTGAGTGGAATGCATGTTTTGAGCAGGCCCTCAGCCACCACAAGGACAAAAGTCTGTGCAGGATTTGTATGTTAAAGGTTGACTTAGCAGAGTCAATAATTGAGCTACTCTGTGGGACTTTGTCTGGCCCAAAGCAATCAGCTGTTCTTTTTTGTTGGATGACGAGAGAGAGGCGAGCAATGTAATGGAACTACACGGCTTGTAAGTGGAACAAAAAACAAACAGTGGAAAGGGATTTATTGTTAAAGAAACAAAGCAATGAACAGCAGTATTTCTTGAGCTGAAGTCAGATTTTATTCAACAAGTATTTTTTATAATCGGCTCATGATTTAAGTGCCTTCATTTCCATTTACTTTGATTTCTATTTGAAAGTATACAGTATGAATTATGGGTGTAACGATGAATTGGGATAATCGTATTGTGAAGCCTGCATGTAAGAAATAACACTGTTGCAGAGAAATAATAAATACATCAACGATTAAAAATTATACTTTGCAATAATTTGTTTCTTTACAGTTAAAACAATGACCACAAATTGCTGTCTACATCAGTGGTTGAAAGAGTGATATACTGATCTATCACAATATTTATCATTTTGTGGAACCAATGGACCAAATATGTATGGTTAGAGGTCCAGATGGAACCAGACCAGTACAGACAATGAACTCAAATGCTAGGAGCAAGGAACAGAACTGGTTGTGAACGAAAAGATATTATTACAATAACTGGATAAATAATAATGCTGCGCTGGGGGTGCCTGCAGAGTGGATAGTCAGCCCGCTCATAGCGGTGGAAATTAGGGAGCTGCAGGTTCCGGGGCCAGTCTTGTAAGAGAACTGAAATCCTGGAGTATATGGTACTGGAGCCGGGGCCAGATGGGACGCACAGAGCTGAGAATAGGAACTAGGAGAATGGAGGAGAGTGATTGCACTCGTAACACTAAAGCCTTTAACAACAGTTCACTGAAGGCTTAAAACAGGAATGCTCATAGTTCTGGAAATAATGTTAACAGTCTAGGAAATAAGATTTCCTGTTCAAGAATTGTGAATATCTTCAGAGGTCAAGGGTCAGGTGTTGCACATCTTGTGATGCAGTTCCAATTTAAGCAGGACTTGTCCAATTAAGCAGGACATGACTTAAGAAATGACTTGGAAATTTCTTAGTAGTTCAGTATCAGAGTTCATACAGTTCTTGGGAAACAGGTCTTGGAAATAGTTCTTGGTACATTTCAAGGACCCAGCTCTTGGAAACAATTCATGCACAGTCACAAACAGGGGCAGGGTGAGAACGGGATCTCATAGAACATGAAGAAACTTAACTGAAGCGTGGCAGAGCTACACGCTCTGTAGCTGAGAGCCGGAGAGTTCCAAAGTGAGAGCCAGGAACGTATGCGACAAGGAAGCTGCACAGGATAATAACACCAAAACCATCAACAAGCTCGAATACGGAAATTAGAGTTGGCCAGGTTACCTTTGAGTGAGCTGCAGAGAGCTCAGACGTCAGAGGGCATGGAAGCGACAGAAAAAGACGAGGTCATGGAAGCTTCACGATCAGGATGCAATGCAAGAATCTGGCAGTGAATGAGATGAAAGCATGGGCTTAAGTAACCCACTGCTGATGAGCAACTCAGGAACATCAGATGTGTGTCAATGATGTGTAGCAGGTGTTCCTCGGCTCAGAGTGCGCCACCTGGGGGAAAACACAAATTACACACAAGGTTAAAAACAGGAAAGGGAGGCAGACAAAGGCAGCCTACAACAAAATATAATGTTTTGTGTGGTCAACTTTAATTTAATATACACCCATTCCTGCATAGTGGTTGAAGTGGATGCCTCGGACTCAGGGATAGGAGCGGTGCTCTCCCAGAGCGGGAAGACCGATAAGGTCCTTCACCCGTGTGCCTATTTTTCTCGCAGGTTGACCCCCGCTGAACGGAACTATGACGTCGGCAATCGGGAACTCCTTGCTGTGAAAGAGGCCCTCGAAGAGTGGAGACATCTGTTGGAGCGAACAGCCGTGCCATTCACGGTTTTCACTGACCATCGGAACCTGGAGTATATCAGGACCGCCAAGCGGCTGAACCCCAGGCAAGCCCGCTGGTCACTGTTCTTTGGCCGTTTTGACTTCCGGATTACCTACCGTCCCGGGACCAAGAATCAGAGGTCGGATGCATTGTCCCGGGTGCACGAAGATGAAGTCAAAACGGAACCGTCGGATCCCCCGGATCCCATCATCCCGGAGTCCGCTATCGTGGCCGCCCTCACCTGGGACGTGGAGAAGACCGTCCGGGAGGCCCTGACCCGTGTCCCGGACCCCGGAAACGGACCAAAGAACAGACTGTACGTCCCACCAGAGGCTAGGGCGGCAGTCCTGGACTTCTGTCACGGTTCTAAGCTCTCCTGTCACCCAGGGGTGCGAAGGACCGTGACAGTCGTCCGGCAACGCTTCTGGTGGGCATCCCTGGAGGCCGACGTCCGGGACTACGTCCAGGCCTGTACCACCTGCGCCAGGGGCAAGGCCGACCACAGAAAGACCTCAGGGCAGCTACAGCCACTGCCCGTGCCTCATCGCCCCTGGTCCCACATCGGCCTGGACTTCGTCACGGGTCTCCCGCCGTCCCAGGGAAACACCGTCGTCTTCACGATAGTGGACCGTTTCTCCAAGGCGGCCCACTTCGTGGCCCTCCCGAAGCTCCCAACGGCCCAGGAGACAGCGGACCTCCTGGTCCACCACGTCGTCCGTCTGCATGGCATACCATCAGACATCGTCTCCGATCGCGGTCCCCAGTTCACCTCACACGTCTGGAGGAGCTTCTGCCGGGAACTGGGGGCCACGGTCAGCCTCTCGTCTGGGTACCACCCCCAGACCAACGGGCAGGCAGAGCGGGCGAATCAGGAACTGGAGCAGACACTTCGCTGTGTGACAGCCGCGCACCCGACGGCCTGGAGTACCCACCTGGCCTGGATCGAGTACGCCCACAACAGCCAAGTGTCATCAGCCACCGGCCTCTCCCCGTTTGAGGTGTGCTTGGGGTATCAGCCCCCCTTGTTTCCGGTGGTTGAGGGAGAGGTCGGTGTGCCCTCGGTCCAGGCCCACCTATGGAAGTGCCGTCGGGTGTGGCGTGCCGCCCGCTCTGCCTTGTTGCAGGCCCGGACGAGGGCGAAGAAACATGCAGACCGGCGGCGAGCCCCGGCCCCCAAGTATCGTCCTGGGCAGGAGGTCTGGTTGTCCACCAAGGACATTCCTCTACAGGTTGACTCACCGAAACTCCAAGAACGGTACATCGGACCGTATAAGATCCTCAAGGTCATCAACCCCGCCGCAGTGAGGCTCCAGCTTCCGGCCTCACTGCGGATCCATCCAGTTTTTCATGTTTCCCGGATCAAGCCCCTTCACACCTCACCCCTCTGCACCCCGGGTCCGGCACCGCCTCCTGCCCGGATCATTGACGGAGCACCGGCTTGGACTGTCCGCCGGCTCCTTGATGTCCGTCGGATGGGCCGGGGTTTTCAGTATCTGGTGGACTGGGAGGGGTACGGACCCGAGGAGCGCTCCTGGGTGAAGAAGGGTTTCATCCTGGACCCGGCCCTCCTGGCCGACTTCTACCGTCGCCATCCGGACAAGCCCGGTCGTGCGCCAGGAGGCGCCCGTTGAGGGGGGGGTCCTGTTGTGTGGGCCGCTGAAGAGGAGGTACTGCTGGCCCACCACCACCAGAGGGCGCCCTGCCTGGAGTGCGGGCTCCAGGCACCAGAGGGCGCTGCCGCCTTATGGGAGTAGCCTGGGTGACAGCTGTCACCCATCACCAGACACAGCTGTTCCACTCAGCACAGAGGTATATCAGGAGGACGGCGTCTCCACCTCAGTGCCGAGATATCGCCTAAGACTGAGGTAATATTCTCTGCATTTATATTCTGAACAACCAGCTAAACTTGTTAACCCTTTTCAGGACTGTTGACTACTGATAGCTTCATTGCTTGGATAAGTACTCACCTTCCTGCTGTACTTTGACAAGAGGTGGAGGCGGCTTCTCCCCTCTCCGTTACTGGGTGCGGTCGCATCCACACCTGTGTGTTGTTGCTCTCTCCCGCCAGCAGTACCGGATCCGACGAGCGGAGGCAGTGGCCACCTGGGAATTCGGGACTTGGCGGTTCCAGTATTTCCAGGGTTCGGTGGCAGAGGAGATCTGGGTGGTTCCGGTTCGACTGAGACGGACGTCTCCTACCTTCGAGCCTGCCCACACGACACCAGCGGATTCGACCCCAAATTGTGATTGTTGTATTTATTGTGCTCGTTTCACAATAGTAAACCTTGTTATTTACCTTCTCCATTGTCCGTTCATTGCGCCCCCTGTTGTGGGTCCGTGTTCCTACATTTTCACAACACATACATACATACATACATACAGAAATAAATAAGTGTTTCCTGTGAACACCTAGTGACTCTTACACCTCCATTTCATCCCTATTTTATTTAAGTTTAATGACAGTTTGTTTCAGTCAAACCATATTATCAATGTGTTAATTTCTTCAGTGATTTCCTCCAGAACTATCTGCCAAACTAGAAAACTGCTGCATCCTAGTAAGAGCAGAATACTACTGGAATGAATTTGAATAAGGAAAGTTGTTGTGTTTTTTTTTCTCATCTAAATGGATGCTGCACTCACTCCAGTTTATCGTCTGGAATAGTCCCAGATTGCATTTCAGAGCTTCTAGAATTCAAACATTTTCGTGCAGGTGGCGTTGGGGGGTAATTTTGGGTTTCAACTTTTTTTGTTTTTCACAACTTTCATCCCTGAATATGTCAATCGTGAGTCACGTTTGTGCAGATTAAAGTTACTAACTGGCACTCCTGACTTGTTGCGAGAAAGAAACGAGAATCGTCCTCCGTTCTGTTCACACAGCTCCAAACGTTGCGCGGCTCTCTGATGAGTCAAGTTAGAACGATAGAATCCAGACTGAATTAATAACTTCAAAGAGAAACACCGTTTTGTTTATTTTTATTTATGTCCAGAGATCAAGGTACAGTGACCAATTTCATATTTATTTACTTTAAGACTCAATGAAATACATAGAAAACCTGTAAAGCCTACTTTTAGTACAAAATTCATGAGGTATCAATAAGGGAATCGATAAGGAATCGGATCGATAAGCAGAATCAATAATGACATCGATATCGATAAAATCTTATCAATACCCATCCCTAGTCCTATCTGAATTCGAAGGCAAACTGGGACACTACATACTGACTCTTGAATCATTTTTAATACACAATTTTTACTTTAAACACTGGAAATATGATTCTGCACACAGCAGTGTTCATCGATCAGCCTTTGCTTTTACAATATTTTTATGTATATATGTACGTATGTGATTTTTATTTATTGAATAAAATACAATGCCTCTTATCTAATTCACTTCTTTGAACACTGATTAATGAAAATTGTTGTGGTTAGAAGTCCGGATAGGACCAAACCGTTTCAGGCAATAGCAGTGGTGGCTGGTGAAAAACAGTCTTGGTGGGGCTGCTGTGTCAATAGATTCCCTTGCCTTGTCCAGTACAGGCATTCAAGAGAACAGTCAGAAAATTACTACAATTCCACAATAATCATTTCATGTCCTTCTCAAAATCAGTAGTTTTACAGATAAAGTTAACCATTTACAGCTATATTAGGCCCCATTTCTACTTTGGAAAGGAACAGTATCAAATAAAACACTCAAGATTACTGTTGAGGAAGCTTTACTGTTCAGGAATTGTTCACAGTTCATGAATTATCTTCAGAAGTCAAAGGTCAGATGCTGCGCGTCTTATGACGCAGCTCCAATTAAGCAGGACTTGGCTTCAGAAACGACTTGGAAAGTTCTTAATAGTTCAGCATCAGAGTTCATACAGCTCTTGGAATTAGTTCTTGGTCATGCACAGTCACAAAAAGATGCAGGGTGAGAGGGGAATCTCACAAACTCAGTCATGCAGGAACTTAGCTGTACATGTCAGAGCTGTGTGCTCTGAGGCTGAGAGCAGGTGAGTTCCAAAGTGACGTAGTGCTTGGTAGCAGCGTGGAAACATGGAGCAGTGCAGCATGGAAGCCACACAGGCAGGCGTCTGGAAACACTGAAAGATCAACGAGCTCTATTATGGAAAATAGAGGAGGCCAGGTTACCTTGAGATGAGCTGTGGAAAGCTCAGATGTCAGAGTGCATGGAAGCGGCAGGAATGATGACGTAATGATTGTGGAGAATCGGTGTAGAATCTGGCAGTGACTGAGCTCAAACATAATTAAATTTTGGTGGGCTGATCAGAGCACCACCTGAAAATAATCTGGCCATACCCCTGATGTCCTGACAAGTGAACATATCAAACGCACACACGTGTTGAAGCCAAGCGGTAATCTGAGAGCATGTGAAATGAGGCCTATGTGAAAGTGCAGTTCCTTCACTGGCCACTTGAGGATGGTTCCAAAACAGAGCACTTTCCTATAGGACTCAGTGTTAAAATGTCCAGCTTTAGAACAGAAATAATGTACCTGAGTTTTTGCTTCTACTGGGACATTGGAAAATGGATGAGGTGCTAAGTTTTTTTTTTTTTTATTTGTCAGCTTCCAAAGGGGGTAACCATGCCCTTGTGTCTTAGTGTGGCTTGTATTTGAGGGGGATTGGTGGCGGGTTTGCACCATCTATGTGTGTCCTGTGTTCAATCTGATAATGAGGATTCAGATGCCTGAAACAATGCAATGAAAAAAAATTGAGATGCCTAATCCCAACATTTTCACCGCTCTTTGAAGGGCAGTTGAATTTACAGAGGCAGCATTGGCTGAACTGATTCTGCTGACTGGTATTTAAATGCACCAGTGCAGATGCATCCACAAGACATCAACGTTTTCTAGCTCTGTGTGTGGAACAATAGGGTACACTGATGACACAGAAACAGACGCTGTGCATCCAGGGGTGGTTTAGGTCCAGATCATCATGATCCCGCCTCGGTTTGCTTACTGAGCACATGTACGTACATGATTGGACTCACCCTTCCATTTCACTCACCATGCCACAAATTGCTGCCACGTTGGTGGGTTCACTTCATTTGGGCACAGCATGCAATTAAAGGGTTATTTGTATAATTTACCAATTCTAATTCCTAGACTCAGCCATATTGGCAGGAACATTCAAGACTAAATTGAGTGTGAAGATTGAGAGGAATTAATGTCTGCTGGACTGAGTGGAATGCATGTTTTGAGCAGGCCCTCAGCCACCACAAGGACAAAAGTCTGTGCAGGATTTGTATGTTAAAGGTTGACTTAGCAGAGTCAATAATTGAGCTACTCTGTGGGACTTTGTCTGGCCCAAAGCAATCAGCTGTTCTTTTTTGTTGGATGACGAGAGAGAGGCGAGCAATGTAATGGAACTACACGGCTTGTAAGTGGAACAAAAAACAAACAGTGGAAAGGGATTTATTGTTAAAGAAACAAAGCAATGAACAGCAGTATTTCTTGAGCTGAAGTCAGATTTTATTCAACAAGTATTTTTTATAATCGGCTCATGATTTAAGTGCCTTCATTTCCATTTACTTTGATTTCTATTTGAAAGTATACAGTATGAATTATGGGTGTAACGATGAATTGGGATAATCGTATTGTGAAGCCTGCATGTAAGAAATAACACTGTTGCAGAGAAATAATAAATACATCAACGATTAAAAATTATACTTTGCAATAATTTGTTTCTTTACAGTTAAAACAATGACCACAAATTGCTGTCTACATCAGTGGTTGAAAGAGTGATATACTGATCTATCACAATATTTATCATTTTGTGGAACCAATGGACCAAATATGTTATGGTTAGAGGTCCAGATGGAACCAGACCAGTACAGACAATGAACTCAAATGCTAGGAGCAAGGAACAGAACTGGTTGTGAACGAAAAGATATTTATTTACAATAACTGGATAAATAATAATGCTGCGCTGGGGGTGCCTGCAGAGTGGATAGTCAGCCCGCTCATAGCGGTGGAAATTAGGGAGCTGCAGGTTCCGGGGCCAGTCTTGTAAGAGAACTGAAATCCTGGAGTATATGGTACTGGAGCCGGGGCCAGATGGGACGCACAGAGCTGAGAATAGGAACTAGGAGAATGGAGGAGAGTGATTGCACTCGTAACACTAAAGCCTTTAACAACAGTTCACTGAAGGCTTAAAACAGGAATGCTCATAGTTCTGGAAATAATGTTAACAGTCTAGGAAATAAGATTTCCTGTTCAAGAATTGTGAATATCTTCAGAGGTCAAGGGTCAGGTGTTGCACATCTTGTGATGCAGTTCCAATTTAAGCAGGACTTGTCCAATTAAGCAGGACATGACTTAAGAAATGACTTGGAAATTTCTTAGTAGTTCAGTATCAGAGTTCATACAGTTCTTGGGAAACAGGTCTTGGAAATAGTTCTTGGTACATTTCAAGGACCCAGCTCTTGGAAACAATTCATGCACAGTCACAAACAGGGGCAGGGTGAGAACGGGATCTCATAGAACATGAAGAAACTTAACTGAAGCGTGGCAGAGCTACACGCTCTGTAGCTGAGAGCCGGAGAGTTCCAAAGTGAGAGCCAGGAACGTATGCGACAAGGAAGCTGCACAGGATAATAACACCAAAACCATCAACAAGCTCGAATACGGAAATTAGAGTTGGCCAGGTTACCTTTGAGTGAGCTGCAGAGAGCTCAGACGTCAGAGGGCATGGAAGCGACAGAAAAAGACGAGGTCATGGAAGCTTCACGATCAGGATGCAATGCAAGAATCTGGCAGTGAATGAGATGAAAGCATGGGCTTAAGTAACCCACTGCTGATGAGCAACTCAGGAACATCAGATGTGTGTCAATGATGTGTAGCAGGTGTTCCTCGGCTCAGAGTGCGCCACCTGGGGGAAAACACAAATTACACACAAGGTTAAAAACAGGAAAGGGAGGCAGACAAAGGCAGCCTACAACAAAATATAATGTTTTGTGTGGTCAACTTTAATTTAATATACACCCATTCCTGCATTTCAGCCCTGCAACCCATTCCCAAACAACAACAAACAAAAACAAAACTCATTTTTAGGGTTTACAACATGAATTCCCTCACTCATTCATCTTCAACTGCATCCTCCAATTAAGGGTCTCAGGGGGCTGGAGCCTATCCCAGCAGTCATAGGATGTGAGGTGGGGTACACGCTGGACAAACAAACACATTCACATCCGCACGCACACCTACGGACAATTTAAAGTTTCCAATGCACCTAACCTATTCCACCCAGATGGAATCCACACAAACACGGAGGAGAACATGCAAACTTCACACTGAAAGGCCACTGGTGGGAATCAAACCCATGGCCTTCTTGCATTGAGGCAACAGTGCTAACCACAAAACCACCATGCGGCCCTATAATATGAATTGATTATAAAATGAATTTTTGTATTGTTTTAAAAAGAGACACATGGAATATCATTTATCTATAATTGACATCAGAAAGATACATAAACCTTCCAGGTTGTTTTCTCTAAACTCAGGTCATCTTTTGACCAATATTGAATAAACTGACTATTGTTTCCAATAATGAATAAAGCTACGGACGGTTACATATTGAGAGATTCACTCATGATTTCAGTGATAAGTTGGAATCATAGATTGCAAACATTCCCATTCGCTCAGGAAAGAACCATATTTTTAATTGCACAGTGTATCCGCAAAACACGCACACAGGCACACAGGCACGCCTTAATGAAGAAGCATGGATAAAATACAGTAAGTCATTTATTCATGCATTCATACAACCCGCTGATCATCTCAGGCAGATGCTTCTCGCCGCTGTCCAAATTTTACAATGTAATGTAGATAACTTTTTATTGGTTTCAGTGTTTGATGGCAGGTTAAATGAAAAGATTGAGTTGATATTCAACATTTTTTGGGGAAATGTTTAGTCCAACCTGATACTGAAATCATTGATTTTTTTTTTCTGGCAATCCACAAAGTTGACATGAAATGTCAACATATGCTTTAAAAGCTGCAAGAATGATGTGTTAAGCCAGCTGACTATACCCAGTTGTGCAAGGAAGGATATACATGTACTGGAATAAGCGAAGTGCGCATCACATCTGTGCATGCGTGGGTCAAACGGGGGCAAAAATTCCAGCTCCCAAACTCACACTGCTCCCATTGAATTTCGTATACAGTAGCATTAGCGGACTGTAAAAGTTAAGGCTTTTACAGGGATTGTTTGAAAGGCTTTAAGCCTTAAGCGACGCATACAATAATGACAGGGGCGCATTGTGCTGTTTTCAAATGCTCGAACGGAATTTATAGGCTTGAAAGTTGGCTGAAAACACACGATTGCAAAGCTCTGCTGAGTCCACACAAAGATGGAAAGAAGAAGAAATGTGGTCGTAAACCTCCGTTCATTCTACACAATTTCCCCACAGAAAAGAAAGATCCAGATGGATGTAAAAGACGGACTAAAATTGTAAGTTTCTTGCACACATTTATTTTGTCAATATCCTGAAACTGTGCCGCCATTTTCATGCATCGGCTTATGACTGTAATGTCGCGCCATGAATGACATGGCGCATAATATTGTAAAATTGACATGTTCTATAAACAAACTGCATGCATGCACATATCACTGTATGTCTGTCAACTTATCAAAACAAATGTGACACCAAAGAGGTTATATGTGAGACTTACTGTCATTGTCGTCATTATGAAGCCAGCGGAGTAGCGATTTCTCATCCCTGCTTAGTAAATATTCTGCAATATCCACAGTTTCAGTCTGGACTTCGTCTAACCATCTGTCACTTGCTTTCAAGGGGTCAGAAATTTGTTTGTCTCCAACTATCAACAAGGACTGGTCATTTTCGACAGCAGCGCGCTCTTCCTCCTTCGTCGGCATTAACGGTACTTTCTGTACAGATGCAGCACACACAAGCACAACCAGCTCTTCTTTCCATTTCTGTCCACTGCCGTACGTAGTCCTGGTTGTAATAGGCAACCCGCAGAGATTACAAAAAGGCTTTAAATCGTCAACTTTCCAGCGGTTGAAATGATCCAAATCACAGCACCCCTCGCTGCTTTCCGCTGCTATAGCTTGTGGGTTGGTAGCCGAAAGATTTAGCCTACCCATAATGCACCACGCGGCCTGAGATGTGCACTTCGTTTATTAGGAAGTAATTCCTGTACAGGCCCTGAGGGCCATTAGTACTGGCACTTATGCATGGATTCTGTAGTATGAATTGGATGAGAGTCTCTGACTCAGCTTGGACAGACTGCTGGTGTCATGCATCTTATTTCTCCAACCAAGACGGTTCCTAGTTACAGCAGGTTGGAGTGAGACATGGGCAGCGCCAAGGGGGCGCTAGGGGGTGCTAGAACTCCCCCTGGATTTGTCATAGCACCCCCAAGAAAATAATTATTATTTTGATTTAATTCCATCCCATGTTTTTAAGGCCTTGTCCACACTGAAACTGAACTTCTGCGATACAATCTTTTTCTTTGTCATTTTCAAAAAGTGTTCCATTCAATAAATATCTCCTTTGTCACAGATCCAGTGAAACTGTGAAAATGCTGCAGTACATATGCCAGGCCTGTATGTGGTGCTGTAACGCTTCTACAAAAAAGACGACGTGGGGCTAATGTAGAAACGAAAGCTAACACTTTAGAAGCCAGCTCATAGAATAAATAAAGTCTTTTAATCTGACCTGTTGCCAGAATTCATCATCACAGATGAAAACTGATCTCCACATGACATCCTTGTTTTGGAAGATGACATCTGGAAATGTGTTAATTCGTTATGATGGAAGTTACTTGTTAAAGGTTTTATTTTTTAAGTTTTTTTAAAAAAGAGTTTTTAAGGAATCCCCTCAGTGTCTCTCTGCTATGGGTGAGTGTCTCAGCCTGAGCTGGAGGACGCCAGCACTTTGTCCTACCAACAAGAAGGAAAAAAAAAAAAAAAAGCTAAATTAGACTGTTAAATGACACTGAACAAAATGTTACAGAGGCAGGGTGATGACATCACCCTCTCAGCTTTCCACAGCAAGACACAGTAAGGCATTTTCAGATTTATGTGATTAGATAAATATTCCACTCATAAGAGAAAATAAACATTCATCAACAGAAATAACTGTTTTACACAAAATTAGTGTAACATGACGTTCAATGACATCACGTTCAACAATGTCATGATAATAGTAATAAATTTTATTTATAATGCACCTTTCATTAATAAAAATCTCAAAGTGCTACAGGAAAAAAACAGAAAAACAAAAAACAGGGATAAATAAGAGAATAAAAACATAAAATATTAAGATAAAACAGTCACCAATAAAACCAAAATAAAACAGAATAAAAAGACTAAGATGCAACAGATTAAAATTACTCCTATTGAGACCTGTCAGACCTGTGAGAGGTTTTTTTTTTTTTAAAGCTACCGCAGTCTGTAGAGCCATCAGATGGTCAGGGAGGGAGTTCCAAATATGAGGGGGGCTGAACAGAAGGCCCTGTCTGTCATGATGTGAAGTTTGGTGCAAGTGGGACGGAGAAGATTAGTACTGTATGAATGGAGGGAACGAGATGGTGTGTGGGGGGAATGAAGAGGTCTTTGAGGTGAGCGGGGTGCATTGCCATGGATGCTTTGGTGGTTGATGAGAGCAATCTTAAAAAGGATTCTGTATGTGATGGGAAGCCAATGAAGGTTATGGAGAATAGGTGTAATGTGCTCCTGTTTACGTACTCTCATCAGAATTCTAGCTGCACTGTTTTGAATGTATTGGAGCCTTTGAAGGTTTTTTCCAGAGATCCCAAAGAGCAGGGAGTTACAGTAGAGAAGTCCAGAGGGGACAAAGGCATGGATGAGTTTTTCAGCATCAATGATGACGTTGTACAGCAGTGAGTGGAGTTACAAGTTGTTGAAATGGTTCAGTTTTTGCTGCCCAAATATCCATGAGTGGAACTGGAAGGAAGTGACCCACCCGGAAACCAAACGTTCTTTGAATGTTCATTGAATGTTTGCATGAGAACGTTTGCAAACGTGGCATGAACACTGCACGAACATCATATGAATAAAGAATGAGAACAGGTAATGTTTGCATGCGAACATTCAATGAACATTATACAAACGTTCACAAACATCATATGAACAGTTGCAGCAGAACATTAAATGAACATTTGTAGAATGTTCAAATGTGAACATTACCTGTCTTCATTCTTTGTTCATATGATGTTCGTGCAATGTTCTTGCTCAATTACCTACAATTTTTGAGATTGTTCCTACTGAGTTAAAAAAGTTAAGTAAAACAAACTTTATAAATGTGACTTGCAATGTGGAATTCACATATAAAATCAATACTGCAGAAACTTTTGAAATCACTTAATTGCTAACAGATTAAATGATTAAACATCATTGCTCAAAAAGCACAAAATGAAAAATTTTCAACTTTACAAAAGATTTCTTAAGCGGTAAACCACAGACGCTACTCCAAAAAAAAAAAAAAAAAAGTTCAGACATACGAGGGCTGTCAATAAAGTATAGGTCCTTTTTATTTTTTTCAAAAACTATATGGATTTCATTCATATGTTTTTACGTCAGACATGCTTGAACCCTCGTGCGCATGCGTGAGTTTTTCCACGCCTGTCGGTGACGTCATTCGCCTGTGAGCACTCCTTGTGGGAGGAGTCGTCCAGCCCCTCGTCGGAATTCCTTTGTCTGAGAAGTTGCTGAGAGATTGGCGCTTTGTTTGATCAAAATTTTTTCTAAACCTGTGAGACACATCGAAGTGGACACGGTTCGAAAAATTAAGCTGGTTTTCAGTGAAAATTTTAACGGCTGATGAGAGATTTTGAGGTGATACTGTCGCTTTAAGGACTTCCCACGGTGCGAGACGTCGCGCAGCGCTCTCAGGCACCGTCGTCAGCCTGTTTCAAGCTGAAAACCTCCACATTTCAGGCTCTATTGATCCAGGACGTCATGAGACAACAGAGAAGTTTCAGAAGAAGTCGGTTTCAGCATTTTATCCTGATATTCCACTGTTAAAGGAGATTTTTATAAAGAAAGACGTGCGGACGGGTCCGCGCGTCGGGACGCAGCCGGCGTGGTGCGGCGGCACAGGAAAAACACCTCCGTGTTGATAACCATTTGTAAAATCCAGGCGGCTTTTGATGGCTTTCAGTGGAGTGAGTATATGAGAAATTGTTTAACAGTGGACATGTTCCAACTTGTCCTTAAGGCTTCCAACGGAGGTGTTTTTCTGTGGCGGAGCGTCGTGGCGGCTGCGAGCCGACGCTGCAATCCATCCGCACGTCTTTCATTAAAAAAAATCTGCTTTAACAGTGGAATATCCGGATAAAATGCTGAAACCGACTTCTTCTGAAACTTCTCTGTTCTCTCATGACGTCCTGGATCAATAGAGCCTGAAATGTGGAGGTTTTCAGCTTGAAACAGGCTGACGACGGTGCCTGAGAGCACTGCGCGACGTCTCGCTCCGTGGGAAGTCCTTAAAGCGACAGTATCACCTCAAAATCTCTCATCAGCCGTTAAAATTTTCACTGAAAACCAGCTTAATTTTTCAAACCGTGTCCACTTCGATGTGTCTCACAGGTTTAGAAAAAATTTTGATCAAACAAAGCGCCAGTCTCTCAGCAACTTCTCAGACAAAGGAATTCCGACGAGGTGCTGGACGACTCCTCCCACAAGGAGTGCTCACAGGCGAATGATGTCACCAACAGGCGTGGAAAAACTCACACATGCGCACGAGGGTTCAAGCATGTCTGACGTAAAAACATATGAATGAAATCCATATAGTTTTTGAAAAAAATAAAAAGGACCTATACTTTATTGACAGACCTCGTAATAATAAATCTTCTAGAAATAATAATGAAACCTAAAAAAAAAAAATCTATTTATCTACATACAACTGATAATACAACTGATAATAAACATAAATCACCACTTGAAACAAAAACTACAACAATCTTTTAGACATGTACATACATCATATTTAAGAGCAAAACAGTTTTAACACAAACATTACTATCAATAAATTCCCTGAGAAAATTCCTATGAAAAAAATATTCTCTGTTTTTAATCACACAGATTTGAAGACTTGGAATGACAGTCAGATACGACAATGCAATTGAACACACATTTTTAAGAGCGAAACTGAACAGTTTAACACAAACATATTACAATCAAATTTCCTGAGGAAATTCATATGATGAAAAAATATACAAAAATAATACAAAATTATTAATTTAAATTAATGTTTGTCCCCCAGAGAAAAAGTTTATCTGGAAGTAAAATTTAATTTTATCAAAAATATTCCACGTACAATGCAAATTAAATGCTGCATCTGCCCATAAGCTTTGATATTATAGAATATAAACACCCTCATATAATATAAAGCCGTATGAGCAGTCTTCTTAATAATTACTTAATTGGTATCCCAGGGCTAAGTGTAATATATATATATATATATATATATATATATACATACAGGTGGGGCCAAAAGTTTACACACCCTGGCAGAAGTTTAGTTTTTTGGCCATTTTTCAGAGAATATGAATGATAACACAAAAACTTATTTTTCGCTCATGGTTAGTGGTTGGGTGAAGCCATTTATTGGCAAACAACAGTGTTTACGCTTTTCAAATCATAATCACAACAGAAACTACCCAAGTGAACCTGATCAAAAGTTTACATACCCCTCTTCTTAATACCATGTACTGCCTGTCTTTTGTGGTAGTTGTGGACAAGGCTCTCTGAGTGTAAAGCTGCCACTGAATGTTTTGGACTTTATATACATCAATTATGAAGAAATACAAACAATATGGCACTCTATGGTAAATCTGCATGGACAGTTCTGAAAAACTGAGTGACTTTGCAAGAAGAAGAAGAGTGAGGAAAGCCACCAAGACACCCAGACAACCCAGAAGAAGTTATAGGCTTACGTGGCTGTGATTGGAGAAATTGTGCACAGTGCAAGCTTTGCATTTTGTATCACCAGTTATCCATCTTCATGATGAAGTGGTATAGAGGAGGATTTTCTTAAAAAGAAGACCTGAAAGTTTAGCTACAAATTGCCAGAAGGTACATCTGAGATGCAAGCCTGGATTTGATCTGTTTTGGTGAAAGAAAATCCTTCTGTGCGCTACTCCACTATGAAGCTAAGATTAGTGATGCAAAATGCAAAGCTTGTACTGTGTAATTTCTCCAATCACAGCCACATAAGCCCATAACTTCTCCTGAGTTGTCTGGGTGTCTTGGTGGCTTTTCCTTGTAAATCACTGCAGAGGTGTTATCAGGTTGTGAAAACAGCGTTTTCAGTTTTCGAAGTGTTTTTCAGTAGCTTTTACATAATATATGATGGGCATGTTAGATTTACACAGAAATGAAGCTGTTTTGGAGCGGATACTGCCATGTTGTATTCGCAGCCAGGGAGAGACCAGACATCAGACAGTTCAGGATGGTCCCGTCTATACTTCTTTGATAGGACATCTTTGGATTATGACACAATTGTAGAAATGATGGTAGTACTGTCCATTGATGTTATATTTATTGCAGCCGCCATGACAACTCTGTAAATTTGTGTCACGTCCCTGGCAAGGCTGCCTTTGACGGTTCCTGACTTGTCCTGCCTGCCAAAGATAAACAGGAGCCGTAGTGTTCAAGCCGCCCCTGACAATGATTGTTACTGTATCCTTCCCTTGTTCCATTCCAGGGGTGTATGCAGTTAAGGTATTGATTAGGGCATTCCTCTGGTGCCTGGTTCCCTTGTCCTCGCCATAAAGTCTGTCATTAGCACTCTTGAGCTGCAAGTTGAAAATTTCCATTGTTAATCATAAGCAATTATATTTTACTGTTCAGATACTGTATAATTTGAGCTACATGTCATAACTGGTGTTCAACTCAACACTTTATTGGACAGGCCCTATATTTTTAACAAGCTGTTTATATTGCTTCCAGAATTTTCTTAATTTAGTTATCAATTAGGTATACTACACAGGTGAAAGATCAGATAAAAATGATTAATCCTCTGTACCCACTGTTATTTGTGTAAAGGGCCTTTCACACCGCATGCTTTAGAAGCATCAGAGGCACCACAAATCGGTCTAAAAATCAATGAATTTTTTTCAATGAAACGTGTTGCTTTATAGAGGCGTCTGAAGCGTCGCGTCAAAAGCCGAGCTAAACCAACACTTCTGCCGGGAGCGTGCACATTCCTACTTGTCGACAGGCTGACGTGGTCAAAGTTTTGCCGCTCTGAACTATGACAAAGCTTCGCACTGTCCAATAGAATAAACGTGTCGGGTCCAAACATGGAAGACTAGTGGCAGAAACCACTGATCTCTACAAAACAGAAAGGTGTCACAGGACCGCTCATTTATACAGAGCAGTTCTCTGAAGAAAAATCCTTGCAAATGTTTTTTAACCTCAAAATTAATTTGATTGCTGTATTAAAGCTTGTTCGTGGTTCATCGACGCACATACAACATGGCGATCACTCAACTTTCCTCTGGAGAAAAAAAAATCTGAACGAAAGTCTCCGCCCCCTTGCCGCATGCAACACGTCAGGGGTGTGGGTGGCGCTGAAGCGACGCATTGCCTGATGCGTCTAAAGCATGCAATGTGAAAGGACCTTTAGTTACTATATTTCCATAAATACAGCATGTTTGATAATATAGTGTAAAAAATGAAACAGCAAAACTTTATTAAAGTGATGAGGATCTAACAAACAGAAAACACATTAACTCACTTCTTCGAGTGACTTTACTGGTAGGCCCATTACTTCCAGCCACTGCTTGTATTGTAATTGGTTCTAGCACACACTACTCGTTTAGAGCTGGCCATTCTTCGGATGATCATCTCAGCAGCGTCCACATTGTTCTCTCTCCTGGTATGTCTGGGAACCGACACTTTCAGGGACGGTCCAAGGATGCAGTGCATCAACTTTGTCATTCAGCTGTTTGATATTGTGAATGATGTCATTCTGCTTCTCCTGGAACACAAAATGTATATATATCCATATGTTACAGGACACGCTGGAGGGACTACATCTCTCGGCTGGCTTGGGAACACCTTGGGGTTCCCCCGGAGGAGCTGGGGGAGGTGTGTGTGGATCGGGAGGTCTGGGCGGCTTTGCTTGAGCTGCTGCCCCCGCGACCCGACTCCGGATAAAGCGGAAGAAAATGGATGGATGGATGGAAGTTTTTTATAAAGTCAGAACATGAATATTCTTAAGGGTATGAATGAGTAACAGAACAGCTTCAGAATTAACATTCAGTGTTGTTGGAAATTATGAACTACTAAGTATGCATGAGGAAGAGTTGTCATACTCAACACAACTTTCTTTTTATCTTATGATCAAACTGTGATTTTATCAATCATTTATTTATTGTTACTACCTGATGTTCTTGGCATTTTGATTAAGGTGTCTGTGCATGTGCGTCTGTGTGCATGTGTGTGTGTGACTGAGTGAGAGGGAGAGAGAGGTTGTTCTAAGACTGTTTATTTTTTTAATGACCTGTGTAAACTTGGTGATTCATGCAAACATCCAGTGATGGCAAAGAGGGAAATAATATGTCAGCCTTGTTCAATGTATTCTTCTCAAAAGCACCACATTCAGTACATGCAAAGTTTTCCAACTGACTTTAAATCACCAGCCAAACTAAGAGCAAAGAAACGGTTAAAAAAAAAAAAACGATCAGAGTGGAGGCAGTGACCAACAACACGAGCCGTTTTCAGCTCTGTCTTGTCAAATGCACCACGTATGTTATGAAACAAGTTCACCAAGTAACTTTAAATGCCATTCAAACCAAAATAGAGGCGATCTGAAGAAAATGTAAGGAGTACTGAGAGAACAACGTGAGGTAGAATCAAGCCAAGCACAGAGAGAGAGAGATCATTTCCTGTGTGTGTGCCTAAGGCCGGGTTCACACGGCAGGATAATTAGGCCTATATCGGACCCGATCTTCCCTTTCCGACATGACGGAAGGGGAAGATTTTTAGCGTGATGACGCTAAAGATAATCTTATCAGATATTCCTGCCATGCGTGAAGTGTTCAGAGCGCTCTGATCTGCTCGGAAAGACGTGAGGAGCGCTCTGATCGCAAATCAGGGATATTCAACATGTTGGATTTTTTTGGCCCGATATCGCAGCGTGTGTTGTGTCCTCCGACCACAAACGTGCACACAGCCTGCTGAATGTGACGTGCAGCCAATCAGAAAGTGAGGTGACGGACGCATGGAGCAGAAAATAAAATCAAAACAGCTGTTCTGACTTACAAAAAGTCCGGTGGTCGCGCTGTCTCCACTCCTTTAAAGAACGCCTCTTCTTTTTCTTTTTGTATCATTTTTTTCCCTCTGTTTTAAATAGTCCACAAAGTACCTCAGTTTGTTTACTCTGAAGTCATGTTTAATCTCAAGAGATTTTGTGAGATTTCCTGTCTGAGCTGTGAATGTTTGTGTGTGAAATCTGTTCGTGTGTGGTGTTGTTGTCCTTACCGTGTGGCTGAACACCACACACTGTATGACCAAACCCCAACTGCTATGATTTTTTATCTTCACATGTGTTGTCTCTCAGGTTTTGGGAACCTAAAGATAATTTTAAGATCCTGCCTTGTGAACCAGGATTAAGAAGCTGCAGGGACATGTCTTTGTAGGGGGGGACGGGCGCTGTGTGTGACTGGACAATTGCAGTGTCCAGTCACACTGAGTGTGAGGACAGTCAGTTAGCAATCAGGATTTTCCTTCAGCACAAGCACAGATATTATGAGCGAAGCGGCGCGAAGCTCACTCATGGTACAGAGCGTCCTAAACAGGAAGTGCCAATTGTAAATCCGCAGTAAAACAGGAAATGTTCAAATGTCAAACACTTCCTGGCATGGGTGGAGCTAGAGCAGAGACCGGGGTTTCACTGGACTCTCCTGAAATCTGATTGGACACAGATGATTGACATGTCACGGCACCACACATCTGGTTGAAAGAGCTGCATTTTCAAATCAGTGAGTCACATTGCTAGGATCCTCCTGTCCAGCAGTTTGTGCTGTGTACCACAAAAAGTTCTAATCCAGCTTAGTAGAAGAAGAAAAATGTTTGCTCCAGATTTGAACTGAACACGTCGTTTGAACTATGGACTTCTAATCACACCAAACTTATATTGGTGAGTAAATGACCATATTTTATGCCAGAAATGAGGTCCAGGTTGTTAAAAACAGCATTTCTCCTTTAATTCGGGTGGCTTATTGTTGTTGGCTTATTAGTGCAGCCGATAACTGAAACAATCCTTCAAATGGTGATACAAGCATCAAATTCAGCTGGAGCAAAATTAATGGAGTAACTTTAACTTTTGACCCCTGTACAAACTGAAGCTTAGCTTTGTCACCATTCTTGCTGCTTTTACCTCATAACTCCATAACATCCAGTCACAGATTGTCCAAACTATACCTTTTTTGGAATCTTTATGATCAGGCAAATAATGTGGTGTAGTTTTCTATATGATTGGAGCATCTTTTAATTTAGACCAGGGGTGGGCAACGTGTTCCAGAAAGGGCCAAGAGGATGCAGGTTTTCTTTGCAGCCACTGATTCCACCAGGTGATTTCACTGATTAACTGATTCCATCTGCTCAAAGTGATATTAATCAGTGAAATCATCTGGTGGAGTCAGTGGCTGCAAAGAAAACCTGCACCCTCTTGGCCTTTTCTGGAACAACTTGCCCACCCCTGATTTTTACCCCTGTGTAATTCTTCAATTGACCCCTACCTGGCTGCCTATTGAAAATTCAAGTGACCAATCAGTTTTTTTTTTTTTTTACGAGTTAATGTCTATGGATTATTTATGCCAACTTTGATGCTTGTATCACCGTTTGCAGGATTCCACTCTAAATATTCTTATTTGCTGCACTACAACCCCTGGCAAAAATTATGGAATCACCAGCCTCGGAGGATGTTCATTCAGTTGTTTAATTTTGTAGAAAAAAAGCAGATCACAGACATGACACAAAACTAAAGTCATTTCAAATGGGAAAGGAAAGGAAATGGGATTTACATACAGCTAAACGAAAGCCATCATTAACATCTAAACAGAAAAAAACAAGGTTACAATGGGCTAAGGAAAATCAATCGTGGACTGTGGATGACTGGATGAAAGTCATATTCAGTGATGAATCTTGAATCTGCATTGGCCAAGGTGATGATTTTGAAATTTCCACAGTCATTGATGATATGGGGCTGCATGTCAGGTAAAGGCACTGGGGAGATGGCTGTCATTACATCATCAATAAATGCACAAGTTTACATTGATATTTTGGACACTTTTCATATCCCATCAATTGAAAGTATGTTTGGGGATGATGAAATCATTTTTCAAGATGATAATGAAATGCATCTTGCCATAGAGCAAAAACTGTGAAACATTCCTTGCAAAAAGACACATAGGGTCAATGTCATGGCCTGCAAATAGTCCGGATCTCAATCCAATTGAAAATCTTTGGTGGAAGTTGAAGAAAATGGTCCATGACAAGGCTCCAACCTGCAAAGCTGATCTGGCAACAGCAATCAGAGAAAGTTGGAGCCAAATTGGTGAAGAGTACTGTTTGTCACTCATTAAGTCCATGCCTCAGAGACTGCAAGCTGTTATAAAAGCCAGAGGTGGTGCAACAAAATACTAGTGATGTGTTGGAGCGTTCTTTTGTTTTTCATGATTCCATAATTTTTTCCTCAGAATTGAGTGATTCCATATTTTTTTCCATCTGCTTGGTCAAAAAAAGTAACAGTTACTGACTGCCACAATTTTTTTTCCTTATTTCTTATAGTGTTTCTTAAAGCCAGAAAGTTGCCATTTGAAATGACTTTAGTTTTGTGTCATGTCTGTGATCTGCTTTTTATCTACAAAATTAAACAACTGAATGAACATCCTCCGAGGCCGATGATTCCATAATTTTTGCCAGAGGTTGTATATATGAGATGTAAGATGCTGCTCCTCAGTGTTTCTCAACTGCTCTCAAAAGCATTGGACCACTTGGTATTTCACACATTTTAATTTGTTTATTCCATTTCAAATACATTTTTTTTTACTAAAATTATCTTCCTTAACTCAAACTGAAAGCAAACTCTACAACTTGATATAAATTAATTAAAAATATAAAACCCATCTTCCTGATGACGCAGTGTAGAGGAGGATTTTCTTAAAAAGACCTGAAAGTTCAGCTACAATTTGACAGAAAGTACATTTGAGATGAAAGCCTAGATTTAATGTTTTGGTGAAAGAAACTTTTGTATTTCTTCATAATTGATGTAAATAAAGTCCAAGACATATTGTTCATGTTTCCATCCCCTGACTTGTGTGAAGAAAACTGGCAATAAAACTTATTATTATTTAGAGGTTTTATCAAGTTTTAGAGACTTGCTTTCAGTTTGAGCTTGAGGAAGTTAATTTTAGAAATTTGTATTCTTTTTTTTTTGTATTTCTTGTATTTAAAATGGCATATACAAATTAAAATGTGTGAAATTCCAATTGTTACAATACTTTTGGAGGGCACAGTATCCAAAACTTATGATGAATGCAAAATGGGTGTGGTATTATTACTGTTTTGTTTAAGAATGTTTAATTTTACTCTTGCTGTACAATTCAGTAAGGTATATCTTCTATTATACATGCCAAATCTAAGGTGGAACTCTACTAGGGTTTACTAAGGTACACATCGATATCTTCAGAGAGAGAGAGAGAGAGAGAGAGAGAGAGAGAGAGAGAGAGAGAGAGAGAGAGAGAGAGAGAGAGAGAGAGAGAGAGAGAGAGAGAGAGAGAGAGAGAGAGAGAGAGAGAGAGAGAGAGAGAGAGAGAGAGAGAGAGAGAGAGAGAGAGAGAGAGAGAGAGAGAGAGAGAGAGAGAGAGAGAGAGAGAGAGAGAGTAGGGTGGAGCTTAAAATTAACATTTTTTTTATTTAGATTTTCTAAGGTCTCACACATGAAAAAATTTCTTATTAGTTAAAAAATATATAGGTAAAATTTGAGAGTCCTATGATAATATTTAGAGGTAGCTCAAAGAACTCAAAGTTTGATCATAACAATTATATTGAACTGAATGCGAAATATTAAACCCTGTTGTACAAATAAGTGAAAATTGAAAAATTACCAAAGCATAACACATAATTTAATACAAGCTTTAATAATATAAACATTAAACAACAGTAAGTACTGCAATGAAATCGCAATCAAATTTATGGATTTATATATACAATGTAGAGTGTAGACTGACTAGACTGCAGAGTCTGTAACTGAGGAAGTAGTGTCTGTTGCAGTTAATGTCTTCTTACGGCAGTCTGGGTAATCTTTGTGGTGTTTTTCAATAATTTTTAGCAGGTACTGCAGCTGAGATTCATCCTTTGTAATAAGACCACAGTATTTTTGAACAAGGGCTACACCTTGCTCTGCGTGATCATTCACAACTTTGATGGCCATCACAGTTTTGCGAGCCAGTTGTAGTCTTCCCTTTCATCCCATTCTGCTGGGTATACTTCAAGAAACGTTTCTGGCAATTTCATCATGTTAAAGATAACCTTGGATTCTGGAGAAACAAAATCTTCTACGATGAAATTGCCAACTTTTGGAAAGTCAGTGAAAACATCAGACAATTTAATTCATTCTTAAAGTAGTTTGTCATTGGCTAAGTTATTAAGAATCAACAAATAGTCTCCAAAAAGTCATAATTACCATGTCTGAGATTGGAATATGTTACTGGAAGAGAGACAGGAGGTTTCCAACTTTCAGTTATATCATGCCATTTGATGTAGAATTTAACTAAAACTATGAAACTTTAGTCCAACTGAGCTACCAGTAAATATTAACCAAAAGCCCTAATATTTTCAGAATATGGTTTTACACTCAACAAAAATATAAACGCAACACTTTTGGTTTTGCACGCTCCCTCAAATCTTGCGACATCTGTGGCATTGTGCTGTGTGATAAAACTGCACATTTCAGAGTGGCCTTTTATTGTGGGCAGTCTAAGGCACACCTGTGCACTAATCATGGTGTCTAATCAGCATCTTGATATGGCACACCTGTGAGGTGGGATGGATTATCTCAGCAAAGGAGAAGTGCTCACTATCACAGATTTAGACTGGTTTGTGAACAATGTTTGAGGGAAATGGTGATACTGTGTATGTGGAAAAAGTTTTAGATCTTTGAGTTCATCGCATACAAAATGGGAGCAAAACCAAAAGTGTTGTGTTTATATTTTTGTTGAGTGTATGTAATAGAGGAATAATTTAAGAGGGTGAGACCAATTTTCTTAAGTTAAAAAATAAGCTCCACCCTAGAGTAGAGCCACTTAGGTGCCTGGTCTTGAGAACCAGAGATGGTAGGTTGAAAAGCTTTTTTATCCCATGAGAACTCTCCCTACCCACCTAAGCAGCTCAAGAATATGGACAGCATGTATATAAGTGACATTTACATGACAATATTGAAATACGATAATTTGGCCATATTGTACAGCCCTACTGTCAACTAACTGAAAACTTTGAATATTAATTTACATCTACATTTAAAAAAAATGCTTAAAGTGGCAGGGGGTTAAGAGGGCTGTAATTAGGGGATTTAGTCATGCTCATGCTCCCAAGAACCATTTTACTGACAAAAAGTCTGAAGGGCCTAAAGGACATGGTTAGATGGCGAGGAGCTTTACCAAGTATGTGAGAGGCAAATAAAGAAAAATGCTTAAAAGGTGGGGGTTCGGGGGGTGGGGTTGGGGTGGAGCCACCCCAGAAGCTGAAAGGTTTTTGCTGTACTAATGCTTCCCTGGTGCATTTACTCAAAATAACGTCTGAAGAACCTAAATGACATGGTGAGACGCTGACGAGCTTTGCTCGTTCATGTCCATGGCATATGCATATTATGCTTTATCTGTACCGGATACTCATCTAAAATGAGTATCTGGATCAACCCTAGTGCACACAGGCAGAACTGTGTGGGTGTCTTCGTAGCTTACCTCACTAGTTTCCTTCTTGAACAGTGTTTGTATTTCTTAATGATTGACGTAAATTAAGATCAACACATATTCACTGAAGTGGAAATGTTCATGTATCCATTGCTTGACTTGTGTCAAGGGATGGATTAGATGTGTTATATTAAAAAAAATACTCATACTTGTACAGATTTTTACTGCACTTCGTTTCTCCTGTATTTTCAGTGTTATCTTTCTGAATTATTTGTTTTTGATTGTTCATAATAGGAAATGCTCGGCTTACTAAATTGGACAGAATGTAATAATTGAGACTTGCTGTATTTCTGAATCATTTGACATTTGAGGCATATTGTAACAGGCCAGACTCATTTCTGTGCTTGCAGTGTTCTAAGTTGGTGAGATTTAAAGTACTTTTCCTCTACAATTTTGGAGCTTTAGACATCATCAGCTGTGTGAATTCTGTCACCTTCTTATAACACGGAGCCGTGTAAATACTGTTGAAACCTCCCACTGTTTATGCTACAGACTGTAATGGCTCTTTATGCCGACATGACAGCGGCCTATTCATTACAGATTGTGTGTTTCTGCAGAATTGTGTTTCAGAGAGATTAGAATAATGCATACAAAGGACAAGTTTCCATAGCATGATTGCACACGTGCAGTAAACAAACTGTAATGCTGTTCACAAAGCCTCAGAGGATCGTCTCTGAGGACGCCACAAAATGCTGCATTGTTTTCTGTCTTTTCTGTATCCTCTGGTAGTGGTTCTGCAGCTTTTTCTACTTCCCACAGTTCCAGACAGTCATGTAAATGTGAGCATGTTGCCTGTCCATCGCATGTTCAGATACATCGTTTTTTTTTTTGTTTTTTTTTACTGCTATACTTTTATGTATATTCTCAAACCCATTGAAGTGAGAATTTGTGCAGGTCTTCTTTGGATTTGATTGTGTTTGGTTTGGAACAACACGTTCATACACGTTAATCAAGTGGGAGCACAATCTGAAGCGCATCGCCTGGCGTGGAAGGTAAGAGGCGTCGCTCTGCAGGCCTAACTCGAGACTTAACAATGTGCAATTGAAGCAGTGCCCTGGAGCACAAGGCCTCCTATCTTACATCTGACATTCGTTGGTTTGGAGGATTCATTTAGACAGCATCAGACGTCGTTTATTTAATAATCTTGGTTTTTTTATTAGATTAGATGATCGATTTGACTGGCGCAGTCATAGCCGTGTCATTTACGGTGAATTATGGTGCAGAGTCGTTGACAAAAGCTGTTATGCAAGGTCACATGTCACCCAGGATCGAAAGTAATTGATCGACTGCTCACAGTAGGGGAGACCAGGGGAGGTTGTAACGCCAGACAGGTTGAAATAACATCAACGATATGTCAGTCATGTGATCATGACTATAAGTGCTCACCACCCTCATGATCTTATTCATGCAGGTACAAGAGGAGCTGTAATAAATTTGAGGTGCAAAAATAAGTTTTAAGGTGAACTTTATTTTTTGGTTGGCACTGACATTTTTTTAGTTAAAATGGCAAGAAATTGTATTGCAACCTTCCAATTAAAGTTAAGCGCATTTTATCCCAAATTTCACTTAACCAGTCTCCAACAGCTAAATGCAACATGACCGGCACGGTTGGTTTTGTTATTTTGATCCACAACATCAAATTTTGGAGTTGTGACATCAGACGTTGATGTGCAGTACTTAGCTTGTTTCCAGTCCTGCGTATCCATCTGTGTTTGAACAAAATAATCCCTTGGCTACTGTTGGAATAACTCTGTGCAGGCACAACTATTCCCATAGTACTGTGTGTATCATAATTTGGTTCTTGTTGCAGCATTATTAAAATAATATTTAATGTTGCTGGATATGGAAGCAAAGACTCTTGAGTTGTTTCCAGTGAAAGGTGGTGTTCCTCAGGGATGTATTGTGGGCCCTATCCTGTTCAATGGCTGCATGGATTGGGTTTTGGATAAGTTTGTTGCCACTCATTAGAGGAGATGCAAAGAGGGGAAACATTTGCAAATGGCCACCTTAAACACCCTTTCTCATGACTGGATTCACCTGTGTAAGGAGGTCAAGGGTCAATGAGTTTACCAAAACAATTTTGTGTTCCAATAATTAGTGCTAATTGTATTCAAATCAATAAAATGACAAGGGTGCCCAAATTTAGGCACTTGCCCAATTTTGTTAAAATAATTATTGCACACTTTCTGTAAATCCTATGAACTTCATTTCACTTCTCAAATATCACTGTGTTTGTCTGCTATATGATATATTTAACTGAAATTACTGATCCAAACAACCAATGATTTATAAAGGAAAATCATGGAAATCATCAGGGGTGCCCAAACTTTTACATACCACTGTAATTCACAAATACATACATTTTCAGCACTTAAAGTGTAATGAATTGAAAAAAAAAATGACAGAACCTTTTCTCAAGTTAAATCTTTGAAAAACACCCATAAAAAAATATAAACATTAAGCTATAGAAAGTGAAACTAAAACTGAGCTGATTGGCAGTTACCTTTCTTCTTCCCATTGCTACGCAACAGTTTCTCTAATGTTTGTGGTGGATGCATAACATCTTTTGCAATCTTCATACTTCAGTATATTTTAATTTGAGGTAATAGAAAAACATTGCAACCACTGTCACCAAGCAGTTTGCAAATTATGGCTTTCAACTCACTGTCTTCTTAAATCTCAGGGCCCCTTCACACATAACATGACGTTGGGCGAAAGATGCAGAAACCAGATGAAAATCTGCAAACAAAAAAACGAAATGGGGAACCGCAACACATTCCACCTGCTGTCAGGAGGGACGCGTGGTCAGACAGGCGTGCGCGATACCGCGGCGACAGTATCATCATGCACACTTGTGTTCACGGGTATGAACACCATGCAAGCATGTGGAAAGTCACATACACAGCAACGGAGGAAAAATTAATAAAACACCACAATTTATAATACTTAATTCTTTTTATAAAGAGCGGACTTAAACATACACCAGGAAGTACTGAAATGATGTGGATTACTGTTCTCCCTTTTATGTTTTACATGAATTACCTGATGCGCCCCTCTCATGAAGACATCAGCCAGGCTCCCGTCTCAAGAAGAGTTGGCTCCCGTGTCATGAAGAGTCAGCTCTCATGTCGTGAACACATCAGCCAGCATGGCATGTACAGCGAGCAGTGATCCGCTGGTGACCGCATTGCAAATGTGATGCGTTTTAATTATTACAGTGTGGGGAAACCCCGCAGTGACACACTGCGTTTTCTGCATGGCATGATATTCACCAGCATTGTGGTGCACCGACACAGCGGTCAGCTGAAGCGATATGTGTTTTATTTATTTGCAGGTGAGGACAGCAAGCTGAAGTCTGCACTTCACGGTGACGTTATGCGATGTCATATACGACCAGACACTACAGGTGTTGTCAGGCTGTGAGTTCCGAGCACAGATATCTGAACAGCTGCCAGTCACAGGGACATGCACCCTTTGTCGCTGCTGTGGGGAAAAAAGTAAAAACCACACAGCTCGAATGTGGTCAGCTACTGTCTACGGTCGTGCTGGGAGCACGAATATCCCCGCCTTTTCTAAGTGTCCAGTGTTGGATGTACGTGTGTGTCACCTGGAATTTGGCCGACACCTGCTGATGTCGCTGGTGTGCATGAATGGTTGTGGCGACAACTGTACGAGGCATTTGAGGTAGCTCCGATTTTTCACATGTGGCATTTGACACCTCCTTCATGTGCCATTCTGCCTCAGTCGTTTTTAATTGTTTTTCTTATTACTATTATTTCAGAATATATGTTGCACCTGTCAATAAATCACTCTTGAAGAGAACATGACCATATATAAGTCACACGGGACTATAAGTCACACCTTTTTCTGTATGATGAGTGCTTTCATTTTTCTGCATTGCTGCAGTGTAATTTTTATAATTTGCATTTATTCATCATGATTATTACAGTTTATTTATTTAGTGCTTCGATTCCTAGGAAAGTCCGATATAAATGGATATTATAATTACTATTATTCATAACAAACCTGTGAATTTTCCGTATATAGGTTATACGTCACAGGGCCTCTCAAATCAGTAAAAAAAAACAAAAAAACAAAGCAACTTTTACTCTGTAAAATATGGAACTAAAACAAAGCAGCATGTGCATTCATGTTTTCCAGGTGGATGACATTGAAGGCAGCTTTTAGCCCAGCAAATCTATGGAATCACCCAAAACAAACTGCAATAGTAATGAGCCATATACCAAATGAAAGCTGTCAGTCTGCTCTATAACATATCAACCAATAATAACCAAAATCTAATTAGTGGACCACATTTTTCTAGAGGGGGGAAAGATTTTGCCTCACGGATATCCAGAATGAGAGATATATTTGTCTTGACCATAATATAAATGCTTAACATGAAGAAAAAAACCTTAAGATTGTGTATAAAACAGGACAGATAGGTCACAAACTGAATTAGAATTAATTAATTAATAATAGGACCTAATTTCAGATGGAAATAGGGGGGCAGTTAAATGTTGGCTAAGTTCTGGAAATAGTTTGAACTTAAAAATGAGCTTAATACCAGAGGACGGTATCTAAATGACTTGACCTCAGCCTTGACATGTTTCCAGGGATTCTTTGCAATTTTTTACAAGTCTATAGCCTTAAGATTGCTCCCAGAATGCAGAATTATTGACAGTAAGTTATTTCACATTATCTTCATGATATTATTAAATAGTAACTATTTCAAAAGTAATTGTTGACTCACGGGTGTGGTAATACCCCTGTAAACATTTATAACTGAACAGAATGTTACTGTGTCACAAAGTCCTACTTTAACTCGTTTACAGCTGTTAGTTTTCCTCCATGTCTTTTGTATTGTAATTCCAGGTGACTTAAGAGTCAAGATGGACATGTTTGTATTCTGCAACCATTCACTTGCTGATGGGGAATCATCAGTAGTTTTGCACCAAAAAGGATGTGAAATTCTGTGTGAAAGCGGCTACAACCAGAGTAACGGTGCAGCCTGGTGCACTGCCTCCTACATCAGCATCACTGAAATACCACAGCCTGAGAGTGTATCACCAGATCCAGGAATGGCTCGGCATTGAAACGGCTGCTGTGGACTGGGGCTTGAAAGTTTGTGCAGGGAAGTTACTGCCCATCATGACTGATCTGCAACCTGCTCCTCAGAAACTCCTGGAAGTTATTCATTGTGGTTGCACATCTGGCTGCAATACTCTGCGCTGTTTGTGTCGAAAGCATGGGATGCCCTGTTCTACTGCTTGTTCAGAGTGTAGAGGTGTGTGTGCTAATGCAGCAAATGACTTTGACGTTGACTCTGAGGTTGACTGATACAACTCTACCTTTGAAATTCAGATAAATATGTCATAGTACCGAATAACACTGCATAGATGACTGTAAATATAAATGAAACTTTGCTGATGTAAAAGCTGAAATTCATTACAACTCTCTTGAATAATGTGAAATTGTTACAAATACTAAATGACACAGCTAATGTGACAGTAATGATGTTAACCCTCTGGGGCTGACGCCGTCGTATACGAGGGCTATAAGACCAAGCTTTACTAAATTAGAAATAACTTTTTAATGATATGAGATACAAATTTACTTTTTTTGCTGTAAAGTTAAGTCCGCAGACTTTCGAGCCAGCCATCGGCCATCTTTGTACTCCTTATACTGTAGAAGCTGTGTGATGACGTGCTCAATGTGAGTGTCCAATCAGAATTGGTTCACCGTCACATGGTTTTCCAAAATCCAATCGTAGGGCAGATTTACCTCACGTGAAAAGCCAAAGATCGTTTTCAGGAGTGATATGTTACTTGTTGGCCCGTTTGAATAGCCCCCTGGGTGCTCCAATGAGTACATACTATTGGTCTCCAATGCGCCCTGCGCCATTACGCACAGCGATCAGTGAAAGCAGACGGAGAGCCTCTGATGACAATCTCACATGCTCAAACAAAGAGTGTGTAACTATCAGGATTTCTCCACTAGTTTGCATGTGAATGTTACTGGATAACTCTGTTGCTTTCTCAGCATAAAACACTGTTTTACCATATCAATGGAGCGAGGGGGAGGGCCGCTCCTCAAACAGTAAGGAGCCAAAGTGGGCCAAAGTGTGAATGAAAGCTGCTTTAGGAGCAGCACACAACACTCCAAAACACAGTAGAAGTAGAGGTTTGTGATGTAACCTTTGTGTAATAGCAGACAGATTGCTTTGAGATGAAGACAAAGTGCAGAGACCATTTTGTATATATTGTTCAAAATGTGCATTTGTGTTTGTTTGAACCTTTCACACAAGACCTCAAATTACCTTTATAAAGTGTCAAAACAGTTGTTTATTATCATTTGCTGTGTGTTTTGAATAAATGTGTGTGAAAAATTATGTCCGCTTTACATTTTCCTTTCTTATTTCTGATTGTAAACCTTTATTACACTTATAAAACACAACAAAAGCATATATATTATGAAAGCACAGGTTGTCCTGAAAAAAAAGAGACATAAAACTTGATTGTGGGATGCAGGGAGAGCTGTTAACAGCAATAATAAAACATTTATGCCAGGTGAGTGAACTGTCCAAAATATGCCCTCGAACCCCAGAGGGTTAAAGCATTTTGCATTTCATTGTATTCTTTGGAAAAACATTTTGCAGTTCCATTTTGAGTATCTATGTTACTTCCACACTTATGTATATGTACTACATGTATGTGATGTATACATTTGTCCTGTTTGAATATTGATCACATGTTTTATGTCCATTATGTCTCATTTTAGTAAGTAGTGTGTGCCGTGTAAGATTGTTCAATCTGTGTTTGTAATCAGATATTGATGTGTCATACCTTGGAAATACAAAAAATGATCTGTTCTCATGTTGTTCAATGTTATTTTACAAAATATATCAAATCCCACATAATACGTATTGGCATTATATTAATGTTTATTAAGGCAATATCACAAAACTCAGCAGGCATCTGTATACGTGAAGCTGAAATTGCTTCCCCCCCCCTAAAAAATGTTGGTCCATTAATTAGATTTTGGTAGATTTTTGATATGTTGTAGAGCTCACTGAGAGCTTTCATTTGGTATATGGCTCATTACTATTTCAATTTGTTTTGGGTGACCTCCCCATATGGCACAGATTTGCTGGGCTATTTACCAGTTAGCTGGTGTTAGATAATATCTGTGCTAATTCCTGTCAGGAAAGATGACTTTAAGCTTGCTCTCAGCTTGTTTTCATCTTGGAGTATAATACGTGCCATGGGATTAATATACATGCTGTTGAATTAAACTGCACAGTTTTTGGTACCTTCCAGGAGTAAGTGAGGTCATGCCGGACTTTTCCATTGCAAATGGGGAGGTCCACGGAATGAACTCGGTGGTGAAGACGAGGGAATATATCTAAAAATGATTGTAACATGACAAGTATGATCAAATGAAGTAGTAATGTGTTAAAATTAAGAGTTGATTAGAAGATGTATTTTACAAATAAGTGAAATGAATGATTATATGAGTTGTTTTTCATAAAGAGTGCAGAGTCAGAGAAAAAGAGGGAGTGGAGAAGATGTCGCAAGTGGGGCAAGAAAAACTGATGTGAAACAATTGACCAAATGATTAAGTTGTTGGTAAAATATGAAATGAATAATAAGGAATGAGAATGTTTGTATATGATCATATGAATTGTTTTTATGTGAAAGAGAGTTGTAATGAAATGACTGAATATGATTGATGTGATTTTGAAGAAATGATTTAAAAGAATGAATTCTCAGAAAAGCTGAAGTGTTAACAGAAAAGAGGAACTTGAGAAATAAGTTACTGGTAGGGGCTGCGGAGATTTCCAGTAAAGCAGAAGAAGAAATGAGGAGGTTTTGAGTCAACAGCGTCCCCATGGTAACCAAGATCATCTGAGGACGACTAGAGTCAAGAACATATATAACCTGTTGAAACACCAGAAAATGGGGTTATTCTTCCAGGGAGAGGTGCTGTTGGCACTACTCCCCTGCTACGAGGAGATCACAAGACTTGACCATCTTGTGAGCATCAATTGGAATCGTGGAGTGAGAGGATTGGAGCCGTGCAGAGTCGTTTGAAAGAGATTACGATGCCCACTCAGGCCGTCCAGTTACGGAGTAGCAGAACGATGGAGGATAACCACTGGCCTTAAGTCTGAGTGGGGAATGTTCAACGATTTCTCTCTCAAGGAATATCACAGCATACCAGAATGGATTAGATCAACTTGTGGTTGATTGAAGATGGAATAATATCTTATGTGGATTAACTTTGCTGAAGGATCACAATATCGCACAAGGATCGTGGTCAGCCAACGACTAATAGCTGATGAAGAGGAAATCAAGTTCATTGAGCTGGGGACCTTGACCTCGAAAACCTTCCTCCCTCACTCCCAGGAAAATTTGTTAAGAAATCAATCCAGTCCCAGTCAAAGTAAGATCAGTCAGAATTATTGAATTAAAAAAAAAAAAATCTCTGCCAATCATTATTCTAATTATATTTGAATTACTGTTGTGAAATTATCACCATATAATCTATGTTGATTATGTTGTCGGCACTTGCAAAACCTGCAATAAAATTCCAAGCATGCAGTTAAAGTGTTAAGGCTCGGACATTGGATTATTGATGCTTCTTAAGGTGTGAAAGTTAAGTTTATTAGGTGTACAACATCAAAAGGCTCTAAAAGGTTAGTCTGGTTTTTTAATGAAAATAACACATCCTGGGGACTCACTGTACGAGTCACTAAATTTAAAATCTAGCAACATTCCAAGAGCCCTGATCCATAAGAGGAGAGCTGCCATTAACGGGCGTGGCCGGTTCGTATCCTGGTTCCTGAGAAGGCTATTCGACCGGGGTGCGAGATCAGCTTCAGCGGGGTGGACGTCCGGATGGAGGCAGTGAGCAGCTAGACGAATCTCCTCGCCACCAGCTTGAACAACCTTTGTGCAGCCCTGCCGGGTAATACCCGTGGAGACACGAAGGTCGGACCCCAGAGACGGAGAGCTGGTTTTACACAAACACACTCATCGGAGGGTGAGCGTGTGCCGTGTATCTAAAAGCAGGATCTGACACGTGGCGCCCGAACAGGGACCTGACAAAATGTAGTCAGGTCCTAGGAAGAATCCTGGCCAAAGGAGAGTCTTTGCCATTGGGCAGGTGGAAAGCCCCTGAGTAGATCACCAAAGGAGACAGTGTTGTGGAGAGTGTCGGCTGATGGCCTGTATAGGTCCAGTAACGGCTTGAAACATATCTGTCCTCCAGAGGTGTGAAAATTTGGAGGCGACCACCAGAAGGATGAAGTAAAGGCAACAGGAGTAATTATCCCAGGGAGCTGGGATTGGGGACGAGAAGCAGACGGGGATAGCCTGCTGGATCGTCATTAAATGACGAGGAAGGGAAGCAGGCAAGGGAGCCTGCTGGATCGGATCGTCAAGAAAGCAGGTATGAGAGTATACCGTGCAAAATGGTGATCTACAAGAGAGAATAGGATCATCACCCCGTGAGGTTCCTGAGGGGAGAAGCGGGAAAAGGAGCAGCTGATCTGAAATTAACCTCTGGAATTAGCGCTGAATAGCCAAGTAGTCTGTCACTCATCCCTGACGCAAGGCGCCAAGAGAGGCTTTGAGAGGCAGACGACTCGAGACGACAAAGACCATAGCTGAAGTCAAGGAGACGACAGTGGTGGAATCGACAATCTCAGCAACCGAGAGAATAAAGAGAGGACAATCATTACGAACAGTAAGTTTAGTATTAAGAACAAGCAGTGAAAATATGGCTGAAGGAGAGCCAGGACCCGTAGCAAACCCTGAAGCCGAACATGAAGGAAAAAAGAAATGGATTTCCGGCCACACAGAGTGGTATTGTATGGACGAGGATATGATACTTGGGCAGAAATAGTTCAGAAATATGTCATAGATCAAAGTGTGGAAACTGATGAAGAACGTTTCAAAGAAGACATGGCAGGAATTATACACACTTTAGGGATATACTATCCAGGTAAGCATAAGGAGGGGCAGATCCTGGCCGTTTTGAAGAGCCCACCAGTCCCAAAGGACAAGATGGGGACCAGAGAGTGGCTTGTATGGTGGTGCAAACTTCTCAGAGAAGAGTGGAAAAGAGGACAAATCACCACCTTAATAAGCCCTGAGAAAAGTTATGACTCCGTAGTAAAAATGACAGCTGGGTTGTTGGAAGTAGAGACGGTCCTGGTTGATGTTAAAGCAAAATCAGCGTCCGTATATGCTGAGTTTAAGTCCACGGCAGAACGGCTAAAAGGGTTAGGAAGAATGCTTAGGGAACAATATCCTATAATGGAAGATATGAGTGGAAGTCAGATCCTCGATAATGAAGACGAAGGCAAGATAGACTCCCAGGCCGAATCCGAACAAAGTGATGAGGAACACAACCCAGAGGTAGGTGGAGATGAATCGATATCCCTGGGAGGTCCTAATCCTGGGGTAAATGGTCAAGAATATAAAAGCCCGGACCAGCTCCACACAAGCTTTGACCCAGAGTGGCCAAAATTGCCCCTAGGAAGTGTGAGAGGAACAACCTCAACAGTTAGAAAACAGACAGAACACCTGGTTGAGCAGGATAAAAGACGAAGAAGCCTTCAGGGAGTGTCTGGACAGATATTCCATCAATCGCCGGAATGTGGACCCAGAAGCTTGGGACAGCTTAAAGCTGAAGAATCTGTTGCCGGACCGAGTTACCATATTAAAGAGGAAGGGCGTTCGCAGGAGATCTTTAGAAAATCTAAAGCAAAAACCCACCATGTATACACTGAATCTGACTACATGGAGGAATTGGACCCTATGCCCGAAGGAACCAAAAAAATGGTGGCCCAAGACGGAAGACAGGCATATTATTATTTTGGCAGTCCTTGGGATATAGATGGAGATAGTCTCATTGTCTTCACAAATCCCAGACTGAAAATTGCCAACCGAAAATTCCAAGCAAAGCTCAAGGAGCGGGCAGGCAGAGAATACCAAGAAGAGCTTAAGAATATAAAGGGGAGAGATCTGGACGGAAGATCGATGGTGATAACAAGCGCACCACGGATGGCTTATCATGCACTCATACATGTGCCCTTTGAAAGCTACCCAGGGAGAGAAAATTTGATCGAATACATGGAGGAAATGCTGAAAACTCTGGGAACAGCTATTGATTTGGCCAAAGAACGCCAGCATCGGCGGGTGGTGATATGTGTGGAAGGATTACGATCTGGACATATGACATGGGAAGAGGCAGAAAAGGTTGCCATGGCAGCCGTGAACCTACACATGCATACCCCAGGAGCATGGGGATCAATGAAAGAAATTGTGGTGGTCACTAGCAATGAGCAGGAGCAAGATCGAGTGAGAAAGGCACTTGAAGCGGTGAACCTAGGACCAAGTAGAGCATGTCCAAGGAAGGGTGCCGTTGGAGCTAGTGGAGTGGCAACTAGTCCCCCGCTAGTGATGCAGTCCATCCCCACGGTGACAAGTGAGAAAAGATCAGTTCATGCTGTGGGAGTCAATCAATCAATCAATCAATCTATTTTTTTATATAGCGCCAAATCACAACAAACAGTTGCCCCAAGGCGCTTTATATTGTAAGGCAAGGCCATACAATAATTATGTAAAACCCCAATGGTCAAAACGACCCCCTGTGAGCAAGCACTTGGCTACAGTGGGAAGGAAAAACTCCCTTTTAACAGGAAGAAACCTCCAGCAGAACCAGGCTCAGGGAGGGGCAGTCTTCTGCTGGGACTGGTTGGGGCTGAGGGAGAGAACCAGGAAAAAGACATGCTGTGGAGGGGAGCAGAGATCGATCACTAATGATTAAATGCAGAGTGTTGCATACAGAGCAAAAAGAGAAAGAAACAGTGCATCATGGGAACCCCCCAGCAGTCTACGTCTATAGCAGCATAACTAAGGGATGGTTCAGGGTCACCTGATCCAGCCCTAACTATAAGCTTTAGCAAAAAGGAAAGTTTTAAGCCTAATCTTAAAAGTAGAGAGGGTGTCTGTCTCCCTGATCTGAATTGGGAGCTGGTTCCACAGGAGAGGAGCCTGAAAGCTGAAGGCTCTGCCTCCCATTCTACTCTTACAAACCCTAGGAACTACAAGTAAGCCTGCAGTCTGAGAGCGAAGCGCTCTATTGGGGTGATATGGTACTACGAGGTCCCTAAGATAAGATGGGACCTGATTATTCAAAACCTTATAAGTAAGAAGAAGAATTTTAAATTCTATTCTAGAATTAACAGGAAGCCAATGAAGAGAGGCCAATATGGGTGAGATATGCTCTCTCCTTCTAATCCCCGTCAGTACTCTAGCTTCAGCATTTTGAACTAACTGAAGGCTTTTTAGGGAACTTTTAGGACAACCTGATAATAATGAATTACAATAGTCCAGCCTAGAGGAAATAAATGCATGAATTAGTTTTTCAGCATCACTCTGAGACAAGACCTTTCTGATTTTAGAGATATTGCGTAAATGCAAAAAAGCAGTCCTACATATTTGTTTAATATGCACTTTGAATGACATATCCTGATCAAAAATGACTCCAAGATTTCTCACAGTATTACTAGAGGTCAGGGTAATGCCATCCAGAGTAAGGATCTGGTTAGACACCATGTTTCTAAGATTTGTGGGGCCAAGTACAATAACTTCAGTTTTATCTGAGTTTAAAAGCAGGAAATTAGAGGTCATCCATGTCTTTATGTCTGTAAGACAATCCTGCAGTTTAGCTAATTGGTGTGTGTCCTCTGGCTTCATGGATAGATAAAGCTGGGTATCATCTGCGTAACAATGAAAATTTAAGCAATACCGTCTAATAATACTGCCTAAGGGAAGCATGTATAAAGTGAATAAAATTGGTCCTAGCACAGAACCTTGTGGAACTCCATAATTAACTTTAGTCTGTGAAGAAGATTCCCCATTTACATGAACAAATTGTAATCTATTAGACAAATATGATGGGAGTGCAGCAATTAAGGATTAAAACCCCACGACCAACATTAAAACGAGTTGCAAGTGGGCTCCAGACTATCATACACCCCACAAGCTCCCAATCTTGGATGAGAGAGCCTTTCCAGGCTCCTCCACCGGATAATGGAGAAGAGGATCCTATATTCATTCCTCTACCTGTCGGAAATGCCGAAGCATCCGGGTCACCCTGAAAGTCGGAACAAAACAGGGAGCTTCAACCATGAGACCCACGTCCTTCCCATGAATGTGATATGGATGACGACCAGGAAAGAGAGTCTGAAGAGGAGATCAATCCACAAGACTCGGAAGAGGATGAACCGCTATCTGTGGTAGGGGAAAGAGAAGTCTCACACCCAGAACTACGAACTGGATGCTACAGAGGACAAAAGAAAGGAGTTGGGGTGTATAATGTGCGTGTAGCATCAGAAAGAATTGCAAGAGATATCAGGGTCAACCCAGTGGAGACCTGAGATAAGCGACAAACCTATGCTCCAGAAGTTGGGCAAACTGGGTATGACATCCCAGAAGAGTGGATTGAGCGACAAGATGAAAAGAAAACTCTTGAGGTAACAGCAACTGTTGGAGAGTGGGCTAATGTGGCCATTCTATCCTACACTGACTGCCTGTAAAGAGTTAACAAATAACTTCAGAGTCACCTATTTAGGCGTGGCCCATGATGTGATGTTGAGGAAACTAAAAACAGCAGCTTTACGCTGGTCATGGCAAGTGTTGAGAGAAATTAATGAAGAAAATCTGGATGATGAAGGAGAAACAATTCCACCATCGTCAGGATTACAAGCGAGCCTCCCAAATCAGGACTTTCCTGCTGGATCTAGAGAGCAAAGTCTGCCAGCAATTCAAGCTGAAATTCAAGCAGACGGCAGGGAATTCCGGGAATTCAAGAAATTAAAGATGCTGGTGAGAGAGAAAGAACCAAATGAGGACCTAAAGGACTATTTGAAAGAAGTGTGGCCCCTTATTGACAGAGTTTCTAACAGCGAAGAGGGTAAATCTATGTGGCTGGCCCAAGTTACCAGTCAACCCATCAGTCGGGGTGAACCAGCACGAAACCATTATGCCAGGTTAGTGTTGGAAGATCCAAATGATGAAGATTCCCATATTGCTCGAGCTAAAGCTGGACTAGACAAAGGTCAAACATTAGTTCAAGTGTGGCATGGGCTAAAACAGACGATTTTACCACAACGCTATGTTAGGGCACTGAGAGAGGTCACTAAAGGAAGAAGAGGGGAGATAACCTTTGTGAAAATGCCCATAGACGGCACTACAGTCCCACAAATGTACGCGGTGGTGAAGAGCTGGGATCTGGAGCAGCAGTTCTATGAGGAAAAGAGAAAGAAGGAGAGCACAATAAGATCAGGACAAAAACCGGTGGGAGTGGAGAAAAGAAATTCAGTGGCTAAACCACAACCTCCTCAGCCACATCAAACACCACAGAGGAATAATCAAAGGCCTCCAGCTGGACAATGGAGCTCTCGGCCGAGAGGTCCACCACCTCCACCACCACAATTGCGACCTACACCTGCACCTCGTAGTGGGGGCTATCTCCCTAAAGAGGAGTACGACAAATTAACTCCAGAACAAAGGAAAGCCCCCCAGGAGGTCCGCCAAGCCTCAGCGGCAGCTGGAGGGCAGAAGAAGTAATGGCTTCGGAGGCGGGGGTCACGCTAGACCATGCCTACTGGGAGGGGGACAATATCTACACTGATGTGGATGGAGAACCGTACCTGGTGGACACGGGAGCAGAGGTGTCCATGACCCGCAGAAGCCTCGAGACCAAGGGATACCTACTGATCCAGTATGCGAATGCGGCAAAGGAGGAAAGACCATTTGGAATATGGAAAGGGGTAGTTTGGATAAAAGGCCCCTTTAATTTGATAACGGTCAAGGATTTGAGAGAATTGCATCGGCCCAAAAGGCTTCGAAATCCAATAAAACGACGAGTGAAAAAATTACACGCAAAAGTCGTACGAATGGATATGACTCCAATTGGAAAGAGTTCGGTAAGCTGGTACAAAGAAGTGGATGTACCAGCTGTCACAGAAGAAAAGATTGGAGAAAGTGATTTCTCTGAAGCAGGGAAAGAAAAATTGAGGGAAATTATCTCCAAAGCTAAAGTAGCATGATTTAAAAATGATTGTGGAGATATGGGGGCTAAATACATTCATGTCATCGAAGGAGGAGTACATCCACCGGTGCGACAATATCCCTTGAACCCTGCAGCGGTTGAGGAAATGGATAAAATAGTAAAAGAATTGGAAGCTTTGGGGATCATTCGAGTGGAGTTGAATCCGATCACTAACAGCCCCATCCAAGCAGTTAAGAAGCCAGAGTCGGCAGGAGGAGGCTGGAGACCAGTAATCAACTTCAAGGCTCTCAATCGACGAACAATAGCCAATAGAGCGAGTTTGATAAATCCCCAAGGAGCACTGAAAATGCTGCAAATTAAGAGATACAAATCATGCATTGATCTGGCAAATGGATTCTTTTCCCTGCGATTAGCAAAACAGTCACAAGGGAAAACAGCATTCACACATAAAGGGAAAAGTTATGTGTGGCAACGACTCCCGCAGGGATACAGAAATTCACCAAATGTGTTCCAAGCAGCAGTAATGGAAATATTAAAAGACCTGGGAGTAACAGTCTACATCGATGATGTGTTTATCGCAGATGATGATGAAAATGAACACCTAATGCGGCTGCAAAAGGTGATACAGAAGCTCACAGAAGCGGGATTAAAACTCAACCTGAGGAAATGTCAGTTTGGACAATTCAAGGTTAACTATTTGGGATTCCAGGTATCATCAGACTTGCGACTCTCAGAAGTATGCCGAGAAAAATTGAGTCAGATTAAACCACCGCAATCTGAGAATGACCTACAGAAAATATTGGGATTATGTAACTATGTGAGAGATCATGTTCCACACTATCAGAGATATGCAAAGCCCCTTTATGCTCGTCTCAAGAAGAAACCTAATGGACAAGAGCAAAAGCAATGGATTTGGACAGCTACAGATCAGGATTGCTTGGAAAAGCTAAAGAAAGCCATTCACGACGCAGTTAGGCTGGAGCTACGTAGTCTGACTACTCGTCTGCTAGCCGAAATAAGCTGTGAAGAAGAGGATTCGGTGGTAAAAGTGAGCAACGAAGGAGGGGGTATGGTAACTTTGTGGAGCTATACTCTGTCTTCGATTGTGAGAAAATATCCACCAAAAGAAAAAGAACTGGCAGTCCTGGCTAGATACTGGAGTGCATTAAAAGAACTTGCACAAGGTCAGGGAATAAAAGTTACTACCCAAAGCCAAGTCCACCAGTTCCTGAGAAAAGGAACTATTGAGAGTACTAAAGCCACAAATGCCAGATGGGGAAGGTGGGAGGACATCCTGCTAGACCCTGAGCTGGAAATTGGGCCAAAACAGTCGGCGACAAAGAAGTTGCCGAAGGAGAGGCAACTCCCTATGGAGCCATATGACTGGACTATGCACACCGATGGGTCGAAGAAGGGTACAGACAATATAGCTTATTGGGGCTATATTCTGAAGTATCAAGATAAAGAGAAATATCGTCAAAAAGGTCGAACGCCAGGGAGTGCCCAAGCTGGAGAAGTTACAGCAATACTGGAAGGAATCTTGGAGTTAACCAAGAGGAGAGTAAAAAGGGCTAAAGTGGTTACAGACAGTCATTACTGCGCACAAGCCCTGAAAGAGGACATCCATTTGGGAAGAAAACGGATTCGAGGGAGCTAAGGGGAAGCCTGTAGCTCATATGGATTTGTGGAGGAAAATAGCCGAGTTGAGGCTAACAATGGACTTAGATGTGGTACATCAGAAGGCCTATGTAAAAGAAGGAGCACATTGGAGCGGGAACAAAGAAGTGGACCGCTATGTGCAGCTGAGAAAAGTCGTCGTTGTCGGGATTGAGAAGTGGGAACAGACACCCAAGGGAAGGGTAGTTCCAAAAGAGTCCGTGAAAGAGGTGGTGCTGGCCGTACATGAAGCGCTTGGCCATGCAGGCACCATTCCCACACGGAAGGAGCTGGAGAAGCTGCAACTTTGGATTCCGAGAAACCAAGTCTGCCAAGTCCTCAAAGACTGTGAAGTATGTGGTCGATACAATGCAGGACGACGAGGACAAAGGGTGGATGGTTTCACCATAAAGAGTACTGTTCCATGGGGATCAGTATGCATGGATGTTGCCGGGCCCATGGGGGTGACCGGTAAGAAAGGAGAGAAGTATCTGTTGGTGCTTGTGGACTCTATGTCGGGCTATGTGACTGTTAAGACTGTGAGAAAAGCCAACGGCAGCAGTGTGATAAGCATGTTGGATCAAGTGTGCTCAATTCTGGGGATACCTAGGGAGCTGAGAACGGACAATGGGACACATTTCCGTAATGCTCAGGTCAACCAGTGGTGCCAGGAAAATGGAGTAATGAGAATTTGCTCGCCCCCATACATCCCTCAAGCAAATGGAGTCGTGGAAAGGGCTATTGGACTGGTGAAAAACTGGATTGGGAAGAATGCTAACACAAGGGAATGGAGTACTAAGGCCCTGGAAATTGGACAGGCCCTGAATGACCGCCATCGTGCCGGCAGGCCCACCCCTTCGCAAGAACTGAACCAACGCCCATTTTTGACACCGGAAGTGGGGCGGAGTCAGACTAAAAGGGACGGAGAACCAGAACCAAAGATCCCATTTAAGGTTGGGCAGAAGGTGTGGGTGAGAGCTCGAGATCACCTAACCAACACTGCTGTTAAACCTAAGTATGAGACCACAGATACAGTAGTGAAGATACTGGACAGCAACACAGTAGAATTGAAGAAGAAGGGAATCCAAGGAGTAGAGCAGCTGAAGCCAACTCCTAACTAGACGAAACCAGGAGCTAAACATGGCCAAAAACACCCAAGATCTTCCACCCTTCATCAGAGTGGCCACTGTCAATGGGGTGGTTGCCTTAAGAAGAACAAAAACTGACCTCTGGGCAGGCAGAGCCCTGAGAAAACTATATCATGCAAAGAAAGGATTTTTATCTTGTGAAAAGGAGATATTAAAATGGAAAAAAGTTGAGAATCACTGTGTGATTTGCCGCGAAGAAGTACCGCTGACGGTCCAATGGTCGGGACCTGGGATTAGAAAACCCCCAATTCCAAGTGGGGCAAAACATGAGTTCAAGCAAATACTCCACAAGCCGGTGAAGGTTTTGGATGCACTTGTATGTGGGTTATGCCGACTAGTCCAGTTGCCAAGAATGGTCTTTTACACCCAGTGGGAGATACGTGGAGACGATGTGGATATGCAGGTGTGCTCATGCTATTGGAATGGACATGCGATCGAGTATTGCCTGGTGTGTAAAGCAAAAACTCATATGGGAAGAATTCTGCATGTGGCAAGAGCAGAAGGATGGCAAGTGAGAAGGTTTTTGGACCCCCTGAGGACCTTTCACACCGATGAAGCCTGTTGGGCTAATCCTGCAGCAACAGTTGCACTTGATCAAGCTGAAGGGAATCAAGGCAGCGGTGACGTGAGTCCAACGGCACCAAGTGTCTATTTGATGTTGGAAACAACTAGAGCAGGAGGAAGTAACCAAGCTGCAGGAGGTGGTGAGCGAAAGCCGTCTTTGTTGCATAAAGCTATACATCAAAGTTGGTCCCATGATCCAGAGTATGGGCAAACTTATGACCCTCCAATAGACACAGTGCAAATTCCACTGGTGTTCAGAGTGTATAGAGACCCGGAGCGACCCGGATATACAGACATGATGGGAGGACTGACCGATGATCAACAGCAAAAAGCCCAAGAAGAAGGATGGATCGGCCCTTGGGAACTGACAATTTGGGCCATGTTGATAGAAGAAGTTCTAAAAAACCAGAAATTCCACTGGAAGATGCAGAAAAGGTGCCACAAGAAAAAGGAGGCAGAGAAACCCTCATGCATTATTTTACCACTGGACTAGACGCCTGGGGAAATAAAGCAGCAAAACCGAAGAAGAAGTCAGCCGAGTACCACGTGACACCCGAAGAATGGGTGAGAAAGAGGAGGATACAATCTTTGGGGGGAGTGGCTAGCAGAGCAGACACTCCTAGTAGGCCGGACCAAACGGCTCACAGTGCTGGTGGTGTTGGTCCCCTATGTGGGGGTTTACTCTGTCAGGGCACATTTTGACCTCCTGGAGGAACAGCAGCAGTCGTTACACCAACCGACTCAAGGTGAGGAAAAATCAGGAAAGCCTCAGAGTCGCTGGATGTTTCCCTCCATTTTCCGTAGGATAAGGAAGAACTAAAAAGAAGCGGCTGTTTGCAAAATGTCGCAAGGACCAGATGTAAATAGAGTACCCATTATCAATAATCGAGGAAGATTTGGACCCTATATACAATGTGGCATTGGTGCTGAGAAACTATACTTAAATTGGCCAGAAAAAGATTTTGATGAAGATTGGGAACTAGCATCTAACGGATATTATGTCTCAAATTATGAATATAAAAGAGATGCCAACTTAACAGAGACAACAGGACAAAAATTACTTGCGGAACGAGTGCTTAGTGAGGAAAGTCTGCGGCATTGGTACATAATAGGACGCCGAAAACTACCCCAATCGGTTCCAAGATGTCCGAACACATATCCCTGGATATTAAATGTGGTTTACCTACAACTCAAAGACCTGAGATTCACATTGAAATGGGGGATTAATTACGTTGAGCCACTCCAAGGAGTCTATGTTGAAATATACCTTAACCAGTGCTTGATCTGGACGACAAGCCCCAACATGCGACGTCAAATGTACAGATGACTGCAAAACCCAGGATATCACGTTTTAGATAACCAAACATTAAATTTGAGAGTTATCGATCAACCTCGGGCCTGTATGAGCTGCCTACCCCCAACCGTACCAACAATTTTTGTAAATCAAGACTTCTTCTACCTGTACAAAAAAGGAGTCTGGAACTGTTGTCAAGTAAGGAAGATTCAGCTTCAAATTGAGCCTAAGGATCAAGAAGAGAAGCCTATAGTTCCCCTTTATCTAGCCTTATCACAGACCAGGTATTCTGGAAAACTGTTTTGGCAGCATTGGCAAGATCTATGGAACTATGTACCCCCACATCAGGTACAGAGGATCCCTGAAGGACCCCTCCCTAAACCTGACAGGATAATTGTTATGATGTGGAAGTGGGCGTGGAAAGGAATGGATTCAGAGCTTAAGCACCCATCTCCCATCTACACTCATCTCTTTAAGAGACAACAACTACTCCCTATGGTGGTGCATCTTGGGAGAAAGAGAAGGAAACCGATGGCGGAGTGACAACTCACTCTGAATCATGTCGCGGACCTTCAAACTGGATGAAAGTAATGTAAATAGTCTACAATCTAGGCATGGAGGACTTACACCATACTTGGAATTACCCTACAAGAAAATATGTTTAAACTGGCCACAAAAGGATTACAAAGAGAAAGGATGGGTGCTGGGAACAGGAGGATACTTTGTAGATAATGATTCGTATAAAAGGACTGCTGACCTTGCAGAGCCTGGACTGTACACTCCTCTGGAAGCTATCGTGGACAAAGTTGGACAACACTGGTATTGCCCTGGGGTCGGATGGAAGTTTTACCCAATTCCCCGGTGTCCAGACTCATTTCCCTGCATCTTGAATGTAGTGCATGTACAAAAAAGGGGCTACAGGTTTAAAATGAGGTGGGGACCTAATTATGTTGATCCATTACAGGGAGTGTATGTGGACATTTGGCTTGGATCTTTCCAGATCTGGACCAGTAGTCTCTATATGTTTAAAAGACTTCAACTACAAGAGGCACGTTCAACTTTCTATTTGGTTGAGAACCAAACTTTGCCAATATGCATGACGGTACAGCACCTTGATATCAAGAATGGCGGATGTCTCCCACCTATTAGAAGTGGACGGCAAACCAGAGTACTAGTGGGGCTTTGGCAACCCCCAAGGGCTATACTGATACGACTTAGCATAAAGTCGGGAAGAGGACTATTCCGGAGATTGACTCCTCTGTACTCTGTGATGGTGCAGTATGTCTACAGTGGAATGGCATATCGGGACACCTATGAAGATATCTTGCACCTACGTAGAGAATTGAATCCTGCACCTTCACAGTGTTTCTACACACCTCAAGGACCACCGCCTGAAATGAAGGAGGTGACAGTCGTCACTTGGAAATGGGCGTGGCGAGGACTAGATATTAGACTCCCATGGCCATCTCCCTTGTTAGTCACCCTTCTTCGGCAACGAGCATCAAGCGTTTCTGTTGGAAACACGAGACAAACAACAGCACCTAAGATCATCTATCTCCGAGATGGAAGGACCACGGGAAGACAGCGTGATCACCACGCAACCTCAAACAACCAACGAAAGACCAAGAGAAGAGGAGTTTGGCATAGAAATGCCACTACTGCAACGACCCCAAAAGCTGGAGCCGCTGCCACCAGTACCAAGTGAATTCTACTACGAAAATGTTGGAAGAAAGCAGCAGTAACAAAGCCAGCCACAGAAGAAAAAGTGCCTCCAATGTTGGAGTTGGATGGCTAAAATTACAGCATTGTTAGTCGGCGTTGCTGTACTTCTAGTTATCCTGTACTACTATGGTAGTACGCCCTGGACCTTAACCCATATCAGGGTCCAGTACGCAACAACTAAAACTTTCCAACAGACACGTTGGGGAGTTGAATCAAGAAACATCTACATGATATGGGACCAAAGTTCTACAGAGAAATGGGCAAAGATGAAGAACCTAACCCAGCAGATGCTAAAGAATAAGTGGCTGCAATACTTGAACGACAGTGGGGAATTTCCAACCGTCACCACCAATTACAACCTGACCACCGGAGCAGATATCCTTCAAAACCTACAAATAAGGGATCAAGAGGTTATCGTGGTAACCATCTTACGTTTAAAACAAAAAGAGCGAAGAGAAGTAGGCTGCACCTGGATAAGACCTGAACCTGGCGAGCCAGCCTGGTATTGCTCATGCGGATGCAGAGTACTACTAGGCTATCAAGCAGGATATTGGGAAAAATAAGCTGTTTTTCCAGCATTACCAAGACATGATGTTTGCAGAATGATAATGCCTACCTGGAAACATTGGGGTAATTATAACCTCACCTGTGATAACACCCGCAGCAGAGTGCCGAAAGTGGATATAATATCTACAACAGTCCCTCTGTTGAACAACGCTATCGGCAGGGGAGCAGGGATATTATATTCCGAACTAACCGCCATCCCACCAGCAGCATCGGTGGGATCCACAAAGATATCACCAACACAGGGAAAAACCAAACCACTCCCTACATCGCCAACACAAGATACCCAGCAAGTATTAGAACCAAAAGTTAAAAGTATTGGTAATGCGGCTAAAAAAAGATGGAATAAGATTCATGATTATTGTGTAAAAGAAAAAGTAGCAAAATTAGATAGATGTTATTGGAATCGACCTATTGGATGTAAATCTCAAACTACATGGTGCTTGCACCAGTCATCGATTTGATAGACAGGATTACTTGGAAACAGAAACAAGAGGCAAAACACGATGAATGGCTTAACGACACTTTTCCGTGGGTCTGGAGCGTTCCACTGATACATTTTGAGGGGAATTTTCCGAAGGGATACACGTGGACTGGGCATAGTTTGCGGGGTCCACATATAGCAAACTTCTATGTGCAAAAACTACCAAAGCCTGATGAGCTAAGGTCAGTACCTCAGGAGGATTTTAGAAAGATTGATCAATGTGTAGTGAATAGAATTTATGAAAACTTACATGAGACAGAATACCATAGTAATTTGGCCGAAGGTTCTGGTAAATCCCCCCGATGTCCCATAGACCAAATTAAGACAGGGAATTTGCTAAGATGGGTATATAACTGTACACAGTTGTTACAGATTCCAACCATTAAGGGGACCCTTCAAGCATGGCAGGAAGAAGTTAGACGTAGTAAGGACGTCACCTGGTGGGGAATGGAGAAATATGGGTATTCCCCTGTTTGGATCAAAGTAATAATTACTGGGTTAAATATAAATACATCGCCACGGTCTACTCCAGAGACAGAGCTACTTGGTCCAGTGTACTCTGGAGACCAAACCCTTATGTTACCCCATGGCCCTGGAAAATGATTTGTAACAAACTTAATACCACATGCACGATAAGCCTTGCCCGCCAAAATTGTAGGAATGTTCCCGGCTGGGAAGAATATTGTGACGCTTACTATGACGGCGAGTATGACACTTACGGCCATCGAACAGTTTGGGAGAAGAACAGAGCTGGCACATGGATAAGAGCTTTTCCACCCAACGTTGGATGTGCCAAGGCTGTCCTGGGACATGGAATGTCAAAAAGGAAGCAGGTCCTAGGCCGCATAGTGCCATTTGTTGGTGATGCTTTAATAATGCTTGAGGAAGGATACGCCTTCAAGAAAAGTCTATGCGAAGGACGAGAAATTGTCGGTTACGAATGGTTGGGATCGAATCGGATTTACAATAATGGTACATGTGAATTGCCTGCAGAACATTGGTTGAGCTGTGGGAAAGGAAGAGGTCGGCATGAATGTTCTTGGTGGGAAAGAATGTAAATAATAGCTGGAGGAATCATCACCACTTTCGCTGCAGAGACCGGAGAAGTCATTAAAGAAGGTCTCAAAGTGGTGACTGGTTGGATTGGACATTTGTTTGGATATCTTTGGCCCTATCTGTTAATCATAATAGGACTTATTATTGCTGCAATGATTGGATATGTTTTGTTAAAAGGAAGTTTCGCAGCCGCCCTGCGCTTGTGTGGGAGGAGCACACAACGCAGTGAGATGGAGCCCCTCCTCCATTAGGGGAGGAGCAATGAAGCCTACAAAGCCCGACGCCGAGACACGCCCTGTTCATTTTGACTTGGGGGAGTGAAGAAAGAAGAAGCATCTACATAACAGCGTACAAACTTAAGGAGATAAGTAAAAAGAATAAGAGAGCACAATGTCCAACAATACTGGCGATGTAAATGACACCATCTTCAAAGTGAGTAGAGTGGAGTTTATTGCACTACTGTAAGTATGGCTGCTATACTGCTGTGTCGGCCATTGGGACTTACGACAACCACTGCGAATAGTAACGCTACTACATGGATGTGTCAGATTGGCGATCATCAATCTGCACTACGGTCAGAGTGACTTAGGGTTGTCTCTATTCGTCACTCACGTCCTTGGTCACTTTACTCTCCAGTTTGACTGTTGGGGAATATGGCAGTATACATCAATTTGGATGGTGATAGATATGACAGCAATCTTTTACGCCCCGGCAGTGATAGCTGACATTGTGTGCGAAGCTGTGATGACCTTGACCCTGTTAGCGTACATAGCTACGTTAACTGGAGCCATACAATGCAAGAAACCCTGGCTCTACAAACTTGGACTTATCATAATTTGGGGCTTAGGATGGGGAATATTATCAGCTTTATACTGGCTGTCCATGGTTAGTCAGTTACTCCTGCTGTTATGGTTTACGACCTATGATGCTTGCTTCCCGCGTACGGCTCCTTCAGCTACAGCGGGAATGACAACGTCACCACAGTCCCGCTCTCCTATGGTGATCATGAGGCGTCTCTGGCGTACATCTGAATAATCCCGGCGAACACTTCTGCTTGCTTGCAATATAACAGTTAAAACACTGTTTCCTCTTACACTACAGGGGGATATAAGATGTATTCATTGTCAAGCCACCCTGGAGCAAGCGCTCTACTTCTGGGAGATAACACCGACTCTGTGGTGCCCGACATGCTACGGCAACAACTTCCCTGTTCAAGTGGCGCGGGGAATAGTGGGACGGAAGGATACTTCTTTTCTGCCCCAGGTACCATTGGAAGCATACTTAAAAATTGAGATCGAGGCAGATATGATCTGGGATTCTCTCTTGATTGATCAATTATGATCTGACACTATAGTGTCTCCAGAAGGATATATGAGATCGAGGCAGATATGATCTGGGATTCTCTCTTGATTGATCAATTACGATCTGACACTATAGTGTCTCCAGAAGGATATATGTATTGCCCCGTGTTTACCAAAATGTGGATGTATCCTACGGGAATAAGATTCTCCACAGCTCAGCTTGCCGATGGCCGGATCGTGGCCATTGGTCCTTCATTACCACCAGTTCCACATTCACCTCCACAGCGCACTGCGGAGGTTGGGGTGCAAACCGAGGAAATGAACTGGTGTTTGGAGGCCCTCACGCAGGTGTTCCTGGATGAACACCTTCAACAGCCCGAGTCTGAGGATATTCTCGCTGAAGCTTCACCTCGAACGAAGGATACATCACCCTTCACCCTGTCGACGACGACGAGGATGTTTTTATGGAGGTATAGAGAGATCGGCGGAGCTTCAAGTCATGGAGGGGGTGTCAGGAAAGATGACTTTAAGCTTGCTCTCAGCTTGTTTTCATCTTGGAGTATAATACGTGCCATGGGATTAATATACATGCTGTTGAATTAAACTGCACAGTTTTTGGTACCTTCCAGGAGTAAGTGAGGTAATGCAGGACTTTTCCATTGCAAATGGGGAGGTCCACGGAATGAACTCGGTGGTGAAGATGAGGGAATATATCTAAAAATTATTCTAACATGACAAGTATGATCAAATGAAGTAGTAATGTGTTAAAATTAAGAGTTGATTAGAAGATGTATTTTACGAATAAGTGAAATGAATAATTATATGAGTTGTTTTTCATAAAGAGTGCAGAGTCAGAGAAAAAGAGGGAGTGAAGAAGATGTAGCAAGTGGGGCAAGAAAAACTGATGTGAAACAACTGACCAAATGATTAAGATGTTGGTAAAATATGAAATGAATAATAAGGAATGAGAATGTTTGTATATGATCATATGAATCGTTTTTATGTGAAAGAGAGTTGTAATGAAATGATTGAATATGATTGATGTGATTTTGAAGAAATGATTTAAAAGAATGAATTCTCAGAAAAGCTGAAGTGTTAACAGAAAAGAGGAACTTGAGAAATAATTTACTGGTAGGGGCTGCGGAGATTTCCAGTAAAGCAGAAGGAGAAGGGAGGAGGTTTTGAGTCAACAGCGTCCCCATGGTAACCAAGATCATCTGAGGACGACTAGAGTCAAGAACATATATAACCTGTTGAAACACCAGAAAACGGGGTTATTCTTCCAGGGAGAGGTGCTGTTGGCACTACTCCCCTGCTACGAGGAGATCACAAGACTTGACCATCTTGTGAGCATCAATTGGAATCGTGGAGTGAGAGGATTGGAGCCGTGCAGAGTCGTTTGAGAGAGATTACGATGCCCACTCAGGCCGTCCAGTTACGGAGTAGCAGAATGATGGAGGATAACCACTGGCCTTAAGTCTGAGTGGGGAATGTTCAACGATTTCTCTCTCAAGAAATACGACAGCATACCAGAATGGATTAGATCAACTTGTGGTTGATTGAAGATGGAATAATATCTTATGTGGATTAACTTTGCTGAAGGATCACAATATCGCACAAGGATCGTGGTCAGCCAACGACTAATAGCTGATGAAGAGGAAATCAAGTTCATCGAGCTGGGGACCTTGACCTCGAAAACCTTCCTCCCTCACTCCCAGGAAAATTTGTTAAGAAATCAATCCAGTCCCAGTCAAAGTAAGATCAGTCAGAATTATTGAATTAAAAAAAATCTCTGCCAATCATTATTCGAATTATATTTGAATTACTGTTGTGAAATTATCACCATATAATCTATGTTGATTATGTTATCGGCACTTGCAAAACCTGCAATAAAATTCCAAGCATGCAGTTAAAGTGTTAAGGCTTGGACATTGGATTATTGATGCTTCTTAAGGTGTGAAAGTTAAGTTTATTAGGTGTACAACATCAAAAGGCTCTAAAAGGTTAGTCTGTTTTTTTAATGAAAATAACACATCCTGGGGACTCACTGTACGAATCACTAAATTTAAAATCTAGCAACATTCCAAGAGCCCTGATCCATAAGAGGAGAGCTGCCGTTAACGGGCGTGGCCAGTTCATATCCTGGTTCCTGAGAAGGCTATTCGACCGGGGTGCAAGATCAGCTTCAGCGGGGTGGATGTCCGGATGGAGGCAGTGAGCAGCTAGACGAATCTCCTCGCCACCAGCTTGAACAACCTTGTGCAGCCCTGCCGGGTAATACCCGTGGAGACACGAAGGTCGGACCCCAGAGACGGAGAGCTGGTTTTACACAAACACACTCATCGGAGGGTGAGCGTGTGCCGTGTATCTAAAAGCAGGATCTGACATTCCTTATTATATGTTAGTGATCAAGTATTTACATTTGTAATTTTGTTTAGAAATGCTTGAAATCTAGTTTAAAGCTGAAACATAAGAGTTAAGTTTCACTTCCATCATGCATGTGCAAGTTGTAGATGAGCCAGTAAAATTGTGAGACTAAGCCACACCCACTGTAATGCTCACATTCTATACAAGTGTTGTGCAAGCCATCTTTGTGGTCCCTTCACAAGATAGAGTCCATCTGTGGGGACCCAGGCCAGGTTTCAATGTGACTTTCAATAAATTCAAAATGAGGAATATAATGTTTTGATTCTTGGTCAGGGGCAGTATATTACATAAAGAAGCCATAATCCATACTGTAGAGCAAATTTGTCCTCACTTTGACGATATCCCATTTATGCCAGCTACCCCTACTTTCTAACTTAACGTAATCAGGAGAGGTATTTATGGTCTGGACTGACAGATATTAGACCTCATAGCACAGATTAGCCAGAACTCTGGTGAAGGAGTGAGGAAAACGTGTACCCATATGAAGACTAGATTAAGGACTTTTGACACTGAAGACATCATTTGATCATTTTGACGCCTCCCCTTGCATTGAATGCTTTGGATGAGTTGGATGGGGCAAGAGGGGGAGGCAGAGACTTCTACGTCACGATCTGTCTTTTCGAGGGCCTGGTGAACAAGCAGGACAATGGGCAGCTTGTATTCTCGTCAGGAAAAAGCAAAACAAAGTCTGCCAGTCACAACCACAATATTAGGAGAAAAAATTTGTCTGAGTTGAGAATAAAATGTGATGTTGTGCATCGCTGAAGTTTTATCCATTAGCTTAGCCTTTTCCTGCAGAATCACTGAGTCAAGCTGAGTGAGCATTTAATTTTATAAATTGTTCAATCTATTTTTACCAAGTAAAGCTACACCGTTTTTTTTTATTGTTACCGCTGTAACTACAAAAAAAAACAAAAACAAAAAACCCCCCAAAAACAAACAAACAAACAACCCCCCCCCCCCTCAAATTTAAATTAGAGAATTTTTTTTGTTAAATTTTTTTTAAGTGTTTTGTGTTTCAGGCAGTACAGTGGCTTAGTGCTTAGCACTGTTGCCTCACAGTGAGAAGGTCATGGGTTCAGTTCCCACCTGTGGCCTTTCTGTGTGGAGTTTGCGTGTTCTCCCCATGTTTGCGTGGCTTTCCTCCGGGTGCTCCGGGTTCCTCCCACATCCAAAGACATGCGGGTTAGGTGGATTAGGATCTTTAAATTGTCATTAGGTGTGCGAGTGGGTGTGACTGTGTTTGTTTGTCTGTTTGTGGCCCTGTGACAGGCTGGCATCCTGTCCTGGGTGTACCCCACCTCATGTTCTATGACTGCTGGGATAGGCTCTAGCCCCCCGCGACCCTTAGTTAGAATAAGCGGTTGAAGATGAGTGTGTGTGTGTGTGTTTTGTGTTTCTTTATATTTTAAGAAACAGCAACGTGGGTTAGCGGTTAGCACTGGTGTCTCACAGCAAGAAGGTCGTGGGATCGATTCCCGGCCTTTCTGTGTGGAGTTTACATGTTCTCCCCATGACGATTTTTCTGGGCACTCCGATTTCCTCCTACAATCAAAAACATGCTTATTTAGGGTCTGCTCCTTTCTCTGCCCCTGACCTAGGCAGCGTCTACATCTGGAGTTGGTCCTCGGGCACTGGACTGTGGCTGCCCCCTGCTTCTAGTGTTAGATTGTGTCTAACTGTAATTAGGATGGGTTAACAGCAGGGGACAAGTTTTGTTGTATATATGTATATATGTGCAATGGCAATAAAGTTTCAATGCTTTTATATTGTAAGAAATATATTTCTTCACTTGTCCCACATCAGGAACATTTCAACATCTGGGGTGCAGAGAACCTTGTAAATACAGATGAACTTCAAAAACTTTGAGTGATGCAGCTGACCACCAAAACCTGAAGTCCAGAAGGAAGAAGAGAACATCCCTGCTCTTCAAAATGTGAAAAAGTGTCTCCAAAAACTCCACCAAGAGCTCAAAGCTGCAGAGGAGACCTTCATCTTTTTAAATTTCCTGAGAGTCCAGCTCATCTGTCGTCTCTGAAAACCAACACCTGCTGCTATGCTTCTAAATAAAGCAAAGGCTTTTAAAAGAGCAACTATTTTATTATTTCCTTTTATATTTTAACATTAAATGAATGAATCATTAAACATGTCCATTAAGTCAAAGTTCAGTCAGAAAGTCACTTGCACAAGTAGAAGATGCCCCAACCCTATTATGCACAATTTTAAAGTATTCACAATCACTGGAATAGTCATATTCATATTTTAGTCATTAATCTGTCCTGATTACAGCATAAAATCAATCACATGGTCAACAAGGACATAATTAAATGTTGAAATGACTGAATTAAAAAATGATCTCGTCATGAGGATTATGTCACACTGAGAAATCCTAAACAGACACATTACAGTCATTGTTACATTATTTCCTGTTGTGTTTATAATAAATATTTATTTACAGTGTCTATTTTTCTTTGTTGAAATGCAAATATGAATGAATGAATCTACCAGACTTCACTTATTTTACATGCTATTTTATATGCTATTTTATTTGTCTAAAAATAAAAGTCTAGGGTTCCTTATAATTTTAATCAAGAAATCATCTCCTGACTTGGTACAGACCTGGTAAGTCCAAATGGGTAGTGCGGGTGAACTGGGAGCATCTGGAGAATCCCACTGGCCGACAGATCTTCAACTCACACCTCCAGCGGAGCTTTTGTAGCATCCCTGTGGAGGTTGGGGGCATTGAACCAGAATGGGCAATGTTCAAAGCTTCCATTGTTGAAGCTGTAGCGGGGAACTGTGGCCTGAAGATCTTAAGTGCCTCAAGGGGTGGCAACCCTCGAACACCGTGGTGGACACCAGTGGTCAGGGAATCTGTCCAACTGAAGAAGGAGTCCTTCTGGGATATGTTATCTTGGAGGACTCCGGAGGGAGTTGGAAGGTACCGACAGGCCTGAATGGCAGCAGCCTCTGCTGTGGGGGAGGCAAAGCAGCGGTTGTAGGTGGAGTTCAGAGCAACCATGGAGAAGGACTTTCAGACAGCACCAAGGTGCTTCTAGCGGACCGTGAGGCACCTCACTCATCTTCTGCCCCTACTCATCTACAGTAGGGGCAGAACTGGAAGCTGATGAAGGATTTTCATCAGTTTCTGTGGTGGAAGTCACTGAGGTAGTCAAACAACTCCACAGTGGCAAGGCCCCGGGGGTTGATGAGATCAGTCCAGAAATGCTGAAGACTCTGGGTGTGGAAGGATTGTCTTGGATGAAATGTCTCTTCAGCATTGCGTTGAGGTCTGGGACAGTGCCTAAGGAGTGGCAAACTGGGGTGGTGGTCCCCATATTTAAAAAGAGGGACCAGAGAGTGTGTGCCAACTATAGGGGCATCACACGACTCAGCCTCCCTGGTAAAGTCTATTCCAGGGTGCTGGAAAGGAGGGTTCGGCCGATAGTCAAACCTTTGATTGAAGAGGAACAATGTGGGTTCCATCCTGGCCGTGGAACAACTAGCGCTTCACTCTCACAAGGATCCTGGAGGGTGCCTGGGAGTATGCCCATCCAGTCTACATGTGGTTTGTGGACTTGGAGAAGGCATGTGATTGGGTACCCTGGGAGATACTGTGGGAGGTGCTGCGGCAGTGTGGAGTGAGGGGGTCCCTTCTCAGGGCCATCCAATCTCTGTGGTCACATAGTGAGAGCTGTGTTCAGGTGCTTGGCAGTAAGTCGCACTTGTTTCCAGTGGGGGTTAGCCTCCGCCAGGGCTGCGCCTTGTCACCACTCTTGTTTGTGATATTCATGGACAGAATATCGAGGCGTAGTCGGGGGGGAGGGTTTCCAGTTTGGTGGGCTCAGTGTCTCATCACTGCTTTTTGCAGATGATGTGATCCTGTTGGCTTCATCGATAGGTGACCTCCAACACTCACTGGATTGGTTTGCGGTTGCAGCCGAGTGTGAAGTGGCTGCGCTGAGGATCAGCACCTCTAAATTTGAGGCCATGATTCTCAGCAGGATACCGATGGATTGCCTACTCCGGGTAGGGAACACGGTCTTGCCCCAAGTGAAGGAGTTCAAGTACCTCTGGGTCTTGTTCACCAGTGAGGGGACAAATGGAGCATGAGATTGGCCAGAGAATTGGTGCAGCAGGGGCGGTGTTGCATTCGCTCTATCGTATTGTTGTGACGAAATGGGAGCTGAGCCAAAAGACGACGCTCTCTATCAATTGGTCCATCTTCGTTCCTACTATCACCTATGGTCATAAGGGTTGGGTCATGACCGAAAGAACTAGATCACAGGTACAAGCGGCCGAAATGGGCTTCCTCAGGACGGTGGCTGGTAGGGTTGAGCTGGCTACTTGTTTCAGATGAGTATCCGGTACGGGTAAACCATTTTTGATGAACACAAGCATGATCCGAATAAAACTCATCAATATCTGTGCTCGTGCTGAAGGAAAATTCTCATTGGCTAACTGACTGTCTTCACGCTCTGTGATTGGCCAGTCTCACACAGCACCCGCCCCTCTCTACCCTACACGTCTCACTGAAGCTTCTCACACACACACACACACACACACACACACACACACACACACACACACACACACACACACACACACACACACACACACACACACACACACACACACACACAGGATCTCTCTCTGTGCTTGGCTGGATTCTGCCTCATGTTGCTCTGTCAGTACTCTAAGTTTTCTTCAGCTCGCCTCTTTTTCGGTTTGTCTGATATTTAAAATTGCTTGGTGAACTTGTTTCATATCTTACGCGTGCTTTTGACAAGACAGAGCTGAAAATGGCTCCTGTCGTGTCGGTCACTGCCTCCACTCTGGTCGGGTTTTTTATTTATTTATTTTTTTAACCGTTTGCTTGCCCTTTGTTTTGTTGGTGATATAAAGTTAGTTGGAAAACTTTGCTCCTATTGAACGCAGTGCTTTTGAGAAGAATACAGTGAACAAGGCTGACATATTATTTCCCTGTTTGCCATCACTGGATGTTTGCATGAATCACCAAGTTCACACAGATCATTAAAAAATAAACAGTCTTACAGACCACTTACACACATACACACGTAGCTGAACACACAAAGTAGCCTATATTAATATTTTTATTGTATATGGCTGCATGCAGTATCTGACACTTTCTCACTGCAGTTCATAAAAATAAATTGGTCAGTCGAACAACCTCTCTCTCGCCCTCTAACAGTCTTACACACACAGACAGTCATGCACACACACACACATGCACAGATGTAAAATAATGTACTGATTTAAGCCCCAGCCATTTTGGTTTAAACCACGCCCACTTCTGGTTTAGGCCCCACCCACTATGACTACAGATGCGGATACAGATCATTTAGATGGTTGAACAGATACAGATAGTGTAGTGGTGTACTCGCTCATCCCTAGCGGCTAGTGTCTCCCTTAGAGATAGGATGATAAGTTTGGTCATCTGTGGAGAGCTCGGAGTAGAACCGCTGCTCCTTTGTGTTGAAAGGAGCCAGATGAGGTGGTTCGGGCAACTGGTAAGGATACCTCCTGGGCGCCTTCCTAGGGAGGTGTTCTAGGCATGGCCACCTGGGAGGAGACCCTGGGAAGACCCAGGACTAGGTGGAGAGATTATATCTCCACACTGGCCTGGGAACGCCTCCGGATCCCCAGTCAGAGGTAATCAATGTGGCATGGGAAAGGAAAGTCTGGGGTCCCCTGCTAGAGCTGTTGCTCCGCGATCCAATCTCGAATAAGTGGCTGAAGATGAGTGAGTGAAATCATTTCATCTGGAACAACAACAACAACAACAGATAAATTATAGTTTTAATTAACAGATGAACAAAGATTTCAAATCTTTTTCCTTAAAACTATTTAATTACGAGTTTTCTAATGTAAGATTTTTTTTTTTTTGCTTTAAAATGTATACCATAATTTCCTGACTATAAGCCGCTACTTTTCTCACATGCTTTGAACACTGTGGTTTTTACAATGATGCGGCTAATTTATGGATTTTTACAGGCTTTTTCAAAAGTCGAAATACGTCAATTGATTTCCTGAAGGCTGCAGTCCTCATGCGGTGTAAATTCACACACAGTATAAATATAAGGTCTTACCTGTTTGTTTTAGTGGATTGATCCTACTTTCATTACTTGTAGTGGCTGAAGAAAAATCCCTCTCCAGCACTTTGCACCAGAGTCGCGCTGTCAGATCAGTTAGAGGAGCGGTGCCTTCTCCCCCCACCAGTTCTCTGTTTTGGTGCAACAAGTCAAAAAAGTCACAAGGTCTCATTTACCGCCAAAAGTTTTGTAATCTGAAAAAAAAGATTGAAAAAATAATTTTTTTACTGAATTTTATCATCATTTAAAAAGTATTATCAAAATAAAAATAAGTGTAAGATATATATTTTTCAGTTTAAATATATATTTTTGATTCAGCTCTGTAATTATTTTGATCAAATAATTTATTTTCATTCATATTTCTTTTTTTTTCACCTTCAGATATTTTTTTCTCACTTTCAGATCTTATTTTTTCAGTTTCAAACTTTTGGCCCCGTTCTGTCATGGGAGGACGTGGCTTTGATTGAGAGGGGCATGGAATTGTGTGTGACAGCAGAGCAATCAGTCCTCATATGATGTTGCTTTCAGGAAATGTGGGTCCTTTAATAGATAATGACTCTGCTCCCATCTCCATTGAGGATTACTACGCGGCTGGCGCGTGAAAGAAAATACAGAGAATGAAAGCTTATTACGAGGCTTTAAACCCTTGAGATAAAGCTGTTTTGTTGTGATCGATGTGTAACAGTTGGCTCAGTGGATCCATATGGTGTACCGGATAGTGAATTTAATGAGGATGTAACAAAGTGGCTGGCGGTTTCACAGCGTAAACTTAATATGACCAGAACCAAGCAGACCGCCAGTAAATCCAAAGCCGGAAGAGCGCTCCAGCTACCAGCAGTGTGAAGAAGCCTCACTGTTACAGGCCCGGCACTGAGGCACTGAAAGAGATCCACCGCTACCAGAAACCCACCGAACTGCTGATCCACAAGCTGCCGACCAGGTCAGCCTCATCGGCCTCCTGCAGAGCATCACAGTGGAGCTCTGAAAGCGGAGGTCGGTCTTGAGGTCTTTAGCAATTTCTCGCACCAGGTGCGGGAAGGGCAGCTTGTGGATCAGCAGCTCGGTGGATTTCTGGTAGTGGCGGAGTGCCACAGTGCTGGGCCTGTAACAGTGAGGCTTCTTCACACCGCCGGTAGCCAGAGCGCTCTTCGGGGCGGCTTTGGATTTGGATTTACGGGCGGTCTGCTTGCTTCTGTCCATATTAAAGCTTCCTTCAGATCTGCTGAGCCAGTTCTCTCTGTGTGTCACTTAGAAAGCTCATAACACTCCACTGCAGACTGTAAAATGAGCGACCTGCCTCATTTTGATGTGGCGATGCTGCGCTGCATTCACGGTCTTGTGTGGATTTGGGACACATCGTTTTTTTTAGGTATAGGTGTTAAACTTTACAATCTTGCATATTTTCCAGTTTTTAAACATCAAAAATGACCAAGAGTGGTCAAGAATTACTTGTAATAGACATCTTTAGCATCACTTTATTTACAGGTATCAAGACAATACAGCGGAGAGAAAGTGTTAAGTCATTATCTATCAAAGTACCCACATTTCCTGAAAGCAACATCATGTGAGGACTGATTGCTATCCTGTCACTCACAATTTCACGCCTCTCTCAATCAAAGCCACGCCCTCCCACGCCAGAACGGGCCAAAAGTTTGAAACTGAAAAAATAAGATCTGAAAGTGAAAAAAAGATCTGAAAGTGAAAAAAGAAATATGAATGAGAATAAATTATTTGATCAAAATAATTACAGAGTTGAATCAAAAATTTATGTAAACTGAAAAATATATATCTTACACTTATTTTTATTTTGATAATACTTTTTAAATGATTATAAAATTCAAGAACAAACATTGAATTTTCAGTTTCAAAATTAATTTTTTCAATCTTTTTTTATTTTCAGATTACAAAACTTTTGGCCTGGATTTAGCTCCATACATTTGCGCGTGCTGGACAATGACATGTGCATCAATATTTACATGTCACACTTCAGGGGAAAAAAGCATTTATGGTATGTATTTAATTAAAAGTTAAAAATCTTTCTGTCTAACATCTTTCTGTGTAAATATCTCATGTTATAACGTAGAAACCCGCAGCTTATAAATAAGTGTGGTCTATTTATGTACAATTTCTTTTTTCTTTTTAAAATTGGTGGGTGCGGCTAATATACAGGAGCACTCTATAGTTCAGAAAGTATGGTAGTTATCAAATTAATTATGAAGTAAAATTTTTTTTTAAAGATTTTCTTCAGAAAACTGCTGTGTATACACATTTCTGCACTCCATAGTCTTTTGTGTTTTGGCCTGATGCCGTGTTTCTATTGGACGCACAAAGCTACGTCACAGCGCGCGGCATTGAAAGTTGGATTGGGTTGAACTTTGTCCGTGGCTGCTTGAGGACAAGCAGCAATGCGTGATCGCGGTGGCACAACGCTTCAAAAATGCAACACTTCTCATTGAAAATTATAGGTTTTAGAATGATGCGTGACGCGTTTAACACCTAGAATGGGTAAGTAAGTGTGAAAGGCCTTACTTACTAGCTGTTGGTTGTTCACTCTGCTTACTTGACTTTGACGAGAGCAGTCAGAGGGCTGATTATTATTCGTTTCTCCCATTGCTGTCCTTGTGATTTGATTTCCATCACTGAGGTCTTGTTCGTTCCTCTCTCTGTCCCTCTGTCCCCCGTTAATTAGCCTCTGAGCCGACACAAAGAGGGAGTTGTGATAATGAAGCAAGTAGAAGAAAGATTACAATTTGCAGTACAGCTAAGCCTTTAGAAAAATATTCTCTCTTCATCCGGCCGAGGCCACACTGAAAGTTTTTGCTTAATCTCAAGGTGCATTTAATGATTGTGGTCATTAATAATTCATCTATCAACTCATTTTTACTAGTAATAAGTCATTTTCTCTATAAAATGTCAGACAGCTGTACCCGTCACAATTGCTTCCTACTGGTTTAAGGTGTTTAATTAATACCCAATAAAACATTTAAATTAATAATGGCTTCAAAATAGTTTAAAGTGACTTAAAAAGACTTATTTGCTTTTGAAAGTATTCAAGCTGCATAAATCAAAATGATCTCAACTTTACCCAGATAATATCTCATTCAGCCAGTATTTAATAATGGTTTAGAACAGTTTAAAAAAAAAAAACAATTATTTGGAAAGAAATGAGTTTAAATTATTTTCACAATAGTTTGGCACAATTTGAAACAGTTCACAGAAACTGTCTGCTTTAAATCAGTTTTAGATATCTTAAAGTAGATTAAACCTCTTTACCCTGATCGTGTACAAAACTGTAGTCAGACTAAACCAGTTAATCGCAAAGAAACGCATGAGGAGAAAACTACAAATGTAAAAAAATGCAGTGACTCAAAATTTGGCATTTAGTTCCACTCTTCGTCTGAAGGTGACCTTTTCAATTCCTTGGGTTTCCTCTCAGAATTGAAAGCAGTTCCACCTGATCATGGCTCTGTTTCAGATTATAAAAATATACATTCATTAATAAAAAAAACACATTCATAAAAAAAAAAAAAAAATCACATGATGTTGACTGGCACTATATGTGTTAAGACATTTTATAGTGCAATGCTCTCTTGAATGACTGGTACAAAAAGAATGACAGAGGCTGGACACAACATGTAGCCTCACAGGCTGTGTATATGAGTATAAAAGATAGGATCTTTAATGCAGACAAAGCTACGGTACACAGGTAAACAGTCCACGGTGCAAAAGTACAGACGAGGGCGAGGCAATGCAACGTGGTCCAAAACAAGCAGGGTTCAATATGTGGGCACACAGGCCAATCAGGACAAAGGCAAAGACAGGTTCAAAAAACAGAGCAAGGGTCAGAACATTGATGTAAGCTGCTAAGTGAAAAAGTCAACAAACGAGCAGGGAAGAAGTGAACAGAAGCAATTTAAATAAGGAAAGGTGGTGATTGGATAACAAGATGCACGTAGTGGGAGAAGGATCTGGAAAGGAGCTGTAGGCAGGTGAATCCAAGAGGGGAAAACAGAGGCAAGGAAAGAGTGAACATGGCAGACAGAGACAAAGATGAAACAGGCATGTGCAAGAGTGTAAGTGCATGAAAGAGTGAGAAGTGAAAGCATTGCCAACAATGGCAACTAATGACTACACAAACTGGCAATACAACTAGAACAGAACTGAGAAGCAAACATCTGAAAATAAGTACTGAAACAAAACTACACTGGAACTGATAAAAGAACAATAAGAAAATAAACACTAAGACAACACTAAACTGCAACTAAGACTCAAACAACAAAGTGGCTAAACAAACTATAAGTAAAAGAGAGACGAAGTGATTAACAGAAAACAAAACCTGATACTACAACATAACTGATAATATCATAAATGAGAAGAACAAAATAAACAAGTGATAAACTAATGATAAACAATGAAAATACAGACTGGCTGAACAAAACAAGAATGGAACTGAATCATGGCTAAAGTATGAAAAGTAATAAAGATACAAAGTGGCAAAAACAAACCAAACAGAGAGTAAACAAGAGACAAAAAATAAAACTCGAATAAATCAAGGCCGGGGCAGACAATGGGCAAAAGAAAGGGGGAAAAAATGGAACCATAACCCAGATCAGGGCAAAAACCTGACAACAGTAGGTGGTCTTGTCCCCATCCCTATCCATTGTACTGAAATATTTATATAAATATAAAATATATAATTATGGTGCTGAAAACACAACTTGAATAATTCATATCTCCAAAAACTCAACAATATTTTCAAAATGTTCAAATGAAAAGTTGGTTTTGAAAATTATGTGAATCCTTTCCTTTTGGAACACAACTTCTCTGGGCTTGTCTGATTAGACTGAATAATTGATTTGGAGACTTCATCTTTGCCTCCAGAGGTGGAAAAGGTACAAATAAACATAAAAAAATTCTTACATTTTATAAATTTAAAAATCAATCTACCCATAAGACTGATTCCTTCACATTGAACTAAAATACAGTAGAATAAAAAAAATCTGATTTTTGTTGTCTGTGAAACTTCTACAAACTGCAGTGACATATTTCCAATAGCTGTGAATTTGTCTCTTTTCCAAACATTGCGCAGGGAATGACTGAGTGACCGTGATCCCTGGTGGACAAAAAAAAACCAAAAAAAAAAAACAGATAAGAGCATTGATAGCCAGTTCAGGGGTTGTTGCTGTGGCCTTATTTATCTCAGAGTGGAATGCTCTGGAGTTCACATTGAGGGAGATAATGTAATTTTGTGGCTAATAAGCTAATGGATCCTAAATCCATTTTTAGCGCGCATATGAGCTGAACACATTACTGTAATGGCGGTGACCAGACACAGTCTGTGGTGAATGACGGCGAACAGTATTTGACTTTAAATCCACTCAAACATGTGAGAGATGGATTATGAAGACATGTTGGGTTCAGTCAGTCTGCATCCCTCGTATTTATTGTTTTCCTCAATTTAGCTTTGATTAAAATATGTAGAATTATTAACAATAATCTTTATAATACGAGCGAAGTAACGCGCAGCGGCGCAAAGCTCGCTCATAGTACACTGTGGCCCAAACAGAAAGCGCCAAATTCTTATTCCACAGTGAAACAGGAAATGTCAAATGTCAAACACTTCCAAGATCGACACTTCCTGGATTGACAGACGAGATCCCATGGAATCTCTCTGGAATTCATTGGCAAGCTCACACTTAAAGAGTAAGTGCCAAATTTTCAGTCACAGTGAAACAGAAACACTTCCTGACATGGGTGGAGCTAGAGCGGAGGCCAGGGTTGCAATGGACTCCCCTGAAATCTGACTGGACACAGATGATTGACATGTCACGGCACCTCACATCTGGTTGAAAGACCTGCATTTTGAAATTAGTGAGTCACATTGACTGCTGCTCCTCCTGTCCAGTAGTTGGTGGTGTGTACCACAAAAAGTTCAAATCCACCTTAGTAGAAGAAGAAAAATGTTTGCTTCAGATTTGAACTGAACACATTGTTTGAACTATGGACTGCTAATCACACCAAACTCATATTTGTGAGTAAACGACCATATTTTATGTCAGAAATGAGGTCCAGGTTGTTAAAAGCAGCATTTCTCCTTTAATTCGGGTTGCCTTATATACACATGTTTAAGCTAACAGACAGCAGCTGGTTCATGCTCTGTTGGCTTATTAGTGCAGCAGATAACTGAAACAATCCTTCAAATGGTGATACAAGGATCAAATTCAGCACAAATACACCTTAGACACTACATTTTAAAAAAATGACTAGCCACTTGAATTTTCAATAGGCAGCCAGGTAGGGGTCAATTGAAGAATTACAGGCTTAAAATTTTAAAATGCTCCAGTCAAATTGAAAACTATGCCATGTTACTTGTCTGATTATAAACATCCCAAAAATGTATAGTTTGGACTATCTATGACTGAATGTTATGGTGTTTTGGGGTAAAAATGGCAAGAATGGTGGCAAAGATCAATTTCAGTTTGTACAGGGGACAAAAGGTAATGAGTTGCTGTAATTTTGGCAAAACATCATGCAAATTATTGGTTGAGTTAATAAATATAATAGTTTTGACAGTGCTGAATGCTTGGTCTCCAAAGTAAAGGTCAAACAACGTCAATGTCTATTGGATTCTATGACATGTGACATATGTTACCCTGTAACATGAGCTACCGTAAGCATGACACATGATGCAAACTGTTACTTTTTAAAATCTGATTAACTCAACCAATAATTTGCATCTTTTATTTATTTATTTTTTTTAACCAAAATTGGAGCAACTTTAACAAACTGAAACTGACCTTTGTCACCATTCTTGCTGCTTTTACAAGCCCAATTCCAATGAAGTTGGGATGTTGTGTAAAATGTAAATAAAAACAGAATACAATGATTTGCAAATCCTCTTCAACCTATATTCAATTGAATACACCACAAAGACAAGATATCTAATGTTCAAACTGATAAACTTTATTGTTTTTGTGCAAATATTTGCTCATGTTGAAATAGATGCCTGCAACACGTTTCAAAAAAGCTGGGACAGTGGTATGTTTACCACTGTGTTACATCACCTTTCCTTCTAACAACACTCAATAAGCGTTTGGGAACTGAGGACACTAATTGTTGAAGCTTTGCAAGTGGAATTCTTTCCCATTCTTGCTTGATGTACGACTTCAGTTGTTCAACAGTCCGGGGTCTCCATTGTCGTATTTTGCGCTTCATAATGCGCCACACATTTTCATTGGGCGACAGGTCTGGACTGCAGGCAGGCCAGTATAGTACCTGCACTCTTTTACTACAAAGCCACGCTGTTGTAACATGTGCAGAATGTGGCTTGGCACTGTCTTGCTGAAATAAGCAGGGATGTCCCTGAAAAAGACGTTGCTTGGATGGCAGCATGTGTTGCTCCAAAACCTGGACGTACCTTTCAGCATTGATGGTGCCATCACAGATGCATAAGTTGCCCATGCCATGGGCACTTACACAACCCCATACCATCATAGATGCTGGCTTTTAAACTTTGCGCTGGTAACAATCTGGATGGTCTTTTTACTCTTTTGTCCAGAGGACACGACATCCATGATTTACAAAAACAAATTGAAATGTGGACTCATCAGACCACAGCACACTTTTCCACTTTGCGTCTGTCCATTTCAAATGAGCTCGGGCCCAGAGAAGGCGGCGGCGTTTCTGGATGTTTTTGATGTATGACTTTCGCTTTGCATGGTAGAGTTTTAACTTGCACTTGTAGATGTAGCGACAAACTGTGTTAACTGACAATGGTTTTCTGAAGTGTTCCTGAGCCCACGCGGTCAGATCCTTTACACAATGATGTTGGTTTTTAATGCAGTGCCGCCTGAGGGCTCAAAGGTCATGGGCATTCAATGTTGGTTTTCGGCATTGCCGCTTACGTGTAGAAAGTTCTCCAGATTCTTTGAATCTTCTGATTATATTATGGACTGTAGATGATGGAATCCCTAAATTTCTTGCAATTGAACATTGAGAAACATTGTTCTTAAACTGTTGGACTATTTTTTTCATGCAGTTGTTCACAAAGTGATGATCCTCACCCCATCTTTGCTTGTGAATGGCTGAGCCTTTTGGGGATGCTCCTTTTGTACCCAATCATGACACTCACCTGTTTCCACTTTGGTGTTCGTTGAGCATTCATCAACTTTCCCAGTCTTCTGCTGCCCAACCCAACGTTTTTGAAATGTGTTGCAGGCATCCATTTCAAAATGAGCAAATATTTGCACAAAACAATAAAGTTTAGCAGTTTGAACATTAAATTTCTTGTCTTTGTGGTGTATTCAATTGAATATAGGTTGAAGAGGATTTGAAAATGATTGTATTCTGTTTTTATTTACATTTTACACAATGTCCCAACTTCATTGGAATTGGGGTTGTACCTCATAACTCCATAACATTCAGTCACAGATTGTCCAAACTACACCTTTGTGGAATCTTTATGATCAGGCAAATAATTTGGTGTAGTTTTCTATATGATTGGAGCATCTTTTAATTTTGACCCCTATGTAATTCTTCAGTTGACCCCTACCTGGCTGCCTATAGAAAATTCAACTGACCAATCAGTTTTTTCAAAAGAGTTAATGCCTATGGAATATTTGTGCTGAACTTGATGTTTGTATCACCATTTACAGAATTCCACGGCTCCTCAGTGTTTCTCAACTGCCCTCAAAAGTATTGGAACACTTGGTATTTCACACATTTTAATTAATTTATTCCATTTCAAATACATTTTTTTCTAAAATTATCTTCCTTAACTCTGACTGAAAGCAAATCTCTACAACTTGATATAAAGTAATTAAAAATGTAAAATCCTGCTTCCTGATGAAGAGGTGTAGAGGAAGATTTTCTTAAAAAGAAGACCTGAAAGTTCAACTACAATTTGACAGAAAGGCATGTGAGACAGGACTGAGCGGAGGAGAGGCACAGACAGAGGCTGGACACAAATGCAGGCTCACAACAGGACGTATGATTAAAGGATGGTTTAATTCAGGCCTGGGTTCGGTAACAGGAAGGCAGTCCGTGGAGCAAAAGTACCGGGCAGGGACAAGACAGAGGACGTGGTCAAAAACAAGTAGGGTCAGTACACGAGCAAACAGAGTTGTCAGGGCTGAGGCAAAAAGCAGGATCCGGTACACAGAGCTGAGTCAAAAACACGGCAAAACAGGACTGAACGAGCAGGGAGGAAGTGAACTGAAGCAGTTTAAATAAGAACCGGTGTTAATAAGATAATGAGGTGCACGTGGTGGAGGACGGGCCTTGAAGGGGGCGTGGTCAGGTGACAACTAAGTGGCAAAAGACATGTAGAAAGGTGGTGACAAATGGGCGTGGCCAACAGTGATGAGAAAGTGCAGGTGCAGAGAGTGCCGTGATCAGAAGAAGATAGATAAAAACGAAGCTGGGTGTGAACACGTGAGAACTGAGAAGAGTGCAGACACAGAGCAGACGAGAACAGGCTGAGACAGACAGGTGCAAGTGAGCAGTGAAGAGATTACCAACAAGACAACTAAAGATCAAAGAAAAACATGAACACGAATCTAAACTTGAACAGGCCTGAAAAGCATACCAGAACATGATAAACAGAACTGAGTGGCACAGACAGACAAAACTATAAGAAAAACAGAAACTTAAGTGATAACAAAACCTGGCATCACAGTACTACATATTACAGAAATGAGAACAGCAAAAATAGGCAAACAACTAAATGATAAACCATGAAAACACAGACTGATAGAACAAAACTAGAACAGAACTGGAACATGGCTGAAGAATAAGAGTAACAAAGAAAGAAAGTGCCAAAACAAAAATAGAACATAGAATAAACACATGATGAAAATGGCAATTAATAAAACAAGGCTGGGGCAAAAGGAACAGAACCAAAGAAAGAGGGAAAATAAGGACAGAAGCCTGGAACTGGGCGGGGCATGACAATTTGAGATGAAAGCCTAGAAAAGAAACTTTTGTATTTATCCAAGACATATTCAGTGACTTGGAAATGTTCATGTTTCCATCCCCTGACTTGTCTAAAGAAAACTGGCAATAAAACTGATTATTACACAGGTTTGATCAAGTTTTAGAGATTTGCTTTCAGTTTGAATTTGAGGAAAATAATTTTAGAAATTTTTATTACCTCCACCAAGGAGGTTATGTTTTCGGTCGCTTTTGTTTGTTTGTCTGTCAGCAGGATAACTCAAAAAGTTTTGAACAGATTTTGATGAAATTTTGTGGAGTGGTTTTTGTTTATATATTAATAATCTAATGATTATTATATACAATTTTAGAGAAAGAGACAAAAAGAAATAGATCACTGTGCCAAGGAGGGAATCTCTTTAGGGTCAGTGACCCTATGGCCTTGTAATGTTAAAAAATTCATATGTTTGCAGTTTAGTTGAATAATAAATTGAATTTTGTCTCTTATTTGTTTTTGTCTATAAGCACGTGCAATATCTATATCAGTGCTCAGATGACAGTAGCTTCTGGGAAAGGTGCAAGTTGCAATAAACTGTAATGCCAAGCGCTAAGGATACATGCTATCCAGTCACAGCAGATGAAACTTTTTTTACTACTGAGCAAACATCATTGTTAGACTTTTTTAGGTTCAATGATTCCACGGCGTGTAGATGTTATGGCGTCAGTGACCCCATGGCCTTGGCAGGTTTGCACTCTCTGAGTGCTTCTAGTTCTTTATTTTTTGCATTTCTTTTATTTAAAATAGCATAAACAAATTAAAAAGTGTGAAATTCCAAGTGTTCCAATACTTTTTTGAGGGCACAGTATCCTAACCTCATGATGAGTACACAATGAGTGTGGTATTATTACTGTTTTGTTTAAGAATGTTTCATTTTTACTGTTGCTGCACTTTGTGTCAAATCAAAGTCATATCGTATATCATATTGATATGACAATATTGAGATATGATAATTTGGCCATATTGTATAGCCTTACTGTCAACTAACTGAAAACTTTGAATATTAATTTACATCTACATTAAAAATGTTTTAAATGGCAGGGGGTTAAGAGGGCTGTAATTTGGGGGGTCAGCTGAAAGGCAATAAAAAAGAAAAATGCTTAAAAAGGTGGGTGGTATGGAGGCAGAGCCCCTCCAGAAGCTGAAAGGCAAATTAAGGAAAATGCTTAAGGGGGGGGGGGGGGGGGGGGGGTGTGTCGTCATGCTCATGCTCCCAAGAACCATTTTACTGAAAAAAGTGTGATGGACCTAGAGGACATGGTTAGATGGTGAGGAGCTTCCAGGCATGTGAGAGGCAAATAAAGAACGATGCTTAAAAAGGTGGGGAGTCTGGGGCATTTACTAAAAAAAAAAAAAAAAAAAAAGTCTGAGGGACCTAAATGACATGGTGAGATGCTGAAGAGCTTCGCTCGTTCATGTCCATGACATATACATATTATTCATACATTCATTCTTTTTTGCATATGGAAAATTTAAAAATGATGAAGCTGCTGTTGATGAATATTTACAAAGATTTTTGAAACTGATCTTTGACAAAAGTCTCCACCGACTGTGGCTGTGATTCCATAATGCTTTAATGAGATGGATATCAGTGAGTTTCAGGTGCAGCACAGAGGCTGCACACAATTAAAGAAAATACAAAACAACGAAAACAAGAACCCCCCTCCACCCCAAATTGGCATATCGAACTTTATTTTGTGCTTGATTCTTTAAGAATAAATTTCCACATGTGTAGATCTATGGAGCCCTTGAAGTGTCATCGCAAAATGTTTTGCATGTGGAGAGAATCTGTGCATGTTTTAGGACATTGTGCGCACGTTTTAATAAATTGTGCTCTTGTTTTACTATATTGTGTGCACAATTTGTAATATTGTGTTTTCGTTTTACGATATACCCTTCACAATTTACTATGCTGTGTTCTTGTTTTATGTATTATAGTGTGCGCTCATTTTAAACATTGTAAAATGAGTGCACAATTTCTAAAATGAGCGCATGATTTAGTAAAAGAATGGCATGATTTATTAAAAGGAGGGAACTGTTTAGTATAATGAGAGCACAATTTAGTGCAGACCATTATAAAACATTGTGTGCAGGGTGGCCACAATTTATAAAATGTGCACTTAACCCATTTTGCCCCACTGGCAACAACTGTTGCTGAAGTGTGTCGCTGTCATTTTCTACTCACAATAAAAAATCTCAAAGGTACTAATGCAATTTTTTCCACTTAAAAAAAAAAAATGTGGGCATAAATGGGTTGTCTTGACACATGTAAACATGAGCACCGTGTGTGACCCTGCTAAAAAGAGTCGAGGTCCCCTGCCACCACCTGCCTACGTGTCATCATTTAATGTGAACTGTAAACTTAAGCCCCCATCACACATAGCAAGAATGTGCAGGAACCAGGCTGACATGGCAAAAATGGCCACTGGATACCTTTGCAGAAAGTTTGCTGGCAGTGGGCCAAGCTTTCCCAGCATTCATCAGACGCAGTCTTTCCTGCAAACTTTCATTTCTTTTTTGTGTGTGTTTTTGCTCACATCACTGCAGTGCATGTCTGGTTGGATTATCACATATGATTTATTTATGCCCTGGTTGTTTGCAGCACACAGCAGCCAGGTGAGAGGCTTTTCACCACATGCTGTGGTCTGTGAAATGATTCTGGTTCCGTGCCGGAGGTGAGTTTCATGTTAATAATGTTGTCATGGCTTGGCGATACACACACCTCCAACACCTATATTACAGCGGTGAGATCAGTTCAGCTTCAAGCCTCTGACACTTGCAATGACAGGTTACTGCACATGAGACCACAGAGAGGCGCACCTGCCCGTGGTGTCTCAATTACAATGGCCACAATATTTCACATTATTTATGTCACCCACGGGAAGGACTGGAACTATAGCTGTACTGTAAGGTCTATTATGGATTTAACCGCTTTTTCAGATCTGCGGTGGCATGCGCTGTGTGACGCATTGACCTACAGTGGCACACGGTACTTTCAGTCTGATTGCACGCTGTTCGCATCCACTGCCCATGATGAATGCCTGCCAAATACATGTTATTACATATGAACATTTCCTTTGCCCTCCCTGGCCGGGGTCCAGTAGAGGTGGACAAACATGGCACAACATGCCGGCAGGCTTTGCTGTGACCGATCAATCTCAGAGCTCAATCAGATCATTTCAGATGCTGTTATGATGCCATCAGAATATGTAGACTGAGATCAGATAGTACACAAACTGCACATCGATCGCTGTCACATGTGCATCCCATTTTGACAGTGCCCAGAGTGTTTTGAACTGAGCAACACACTTGGGACAGCCGAGCAAATGGGACCATCTATGTAGCCTGCTCAGAGACTGTTGTCCATCTGTCTTCAGATTGCACCTCAATACTTCCCGACTGTGACCGGATGTGTCATTCTGATGCCATTCAGCCTCAATTGGCATATATGTGAAGGGGGTACTACAGAGTTAAGTTGGAAAGATATTCAAAGATTTAATTAAACCTGTGCCAAATCAAAATGCAGATCCACCTTGGATTTGCTGTGGTGACCCTGAATGCAAACAAGGGAGGAGCCGAAGGGATTTAATCACTTCAAAGCGAATTGCAGTTTTAAATCAATTGACACCTCTTTCCAAACATTGTAATACAGACAAAAAACTACAACTGACCAATACTGTTTCCCCCCCAAAAAGAGCCATCCTCAGTTCTTTATGAATTACAGTGAACCTAACAATAAGCTAGACTTAGTCCAACAAAATGTAGCTGAAGCGTGTTTTGTGGTATGGATGATGTTTTATGGTTTCATATGTTGATTCTCTGGACTGTCCTGAACAAGAATCAGCCGAGTGCCACCCTGGCACCCTTGTGGAAATTTTTTTACAGGTGGAAAGCAAAATGGCCACCAGCAGATATAATAATCTCCCATAACTCCCTCATTACTGGTGCTAGAAGGATGAGTTTGGTGTCTATACCTGTTTTCAGGGTCAAGGAAGTCATTAGTGCCAACAGAAATATGATAAGTACGTACCATATATACATATTCTTGTGTCAAACACTTTAGATAAGTAATCCTTTAGTCCAAGAAATCTTGGTATTGGTGTCAGTTATGTCATGATGTGACATTGTCTGAGGTTGAAACAACTGTACAAAATATATCAGCAAAGTTCTAAAGTTGGAAGTTAGATTTTAAGTTTACATCTTAACATCTTTTACTTGACTATGTGTTAGAATAGGCAGTGTGAGTATGTCCTGGAGCTTTATGATTTCAGTATCTTTATTATGACTAAATGTAATATTGTGATAAACCAGTTTTGAAGAGTATACAGGACATTACAACCCCAATTCCAATGAAGTTGGGACATTATGTGAAATGTAAATAAAAACAGAATACAATGATTTGCAAATCCTCTTCAACCTATATTCAATTGAATACACCACAAAGACAAGATATTTAATGTTCAAACTGATGAACAGGTTAAATGGAAACAGGTGAGTGTCATGATCATGATTGGGTATAAAAGGAGCATCACCAAAATGCTCAGCTGTTCACAAGCAAAGATAGGGCGAGGATCACCACTTTGTGAACAACTGCATGAAAAAAATAGTCCAACAGTTTAAGAACAATGTTTCTCAATGTTCAATTGCAAGGAATTTAGAGATTCCATCATCTACAGTCATCTACATCTATAATCAGAAGTTTCAGAGAATCTGGAGAACTTTGTACATGTAAGAGGGAAGGCCGAAAACCAACACTGAATGCCCGTGACCTTCAATCCCTCAGACAGCACTGCATTAAAAACTGGCATCATTGTGTAAAGGATCTTACCGTGTGGGCTCAGGAACACTTAAAAAAAACATTGTCAGTTAACACAGTTTGTCGCTACATCTACAAGTGCAAGTTAAACTCTACCATGTAAAGCGAAAGCCATACATCAACAACATCCAGAAATGCCGCCACCTTCTCTGGGCCCGAGGTCATATGAAATGGACAGACGCAAAGCGGAAAAGTGTGCTGTGGTCTGATGAGTCCACATTTTAAATTGTTTTTGGAAATCATGGACATCGTGTCTTCCGGACAAAAGAGGAAAAAGACCATCCAGATTGTTACCAGCGCAAAGTTCAAAAGCCAGCATCTGTGATGGTATGGGGGTGTGTTAATGCCCATGGCATGGGCAGCTTACACGTCTGTGATGGCACCATCAATGCTGAAAGGTACATCCAGGTTTTGGAGCAACACATGCTGCCATCCAAGTAATGTCTTTTTCAGGGACGTCCCTGTTTATGTCAGCAAGATGATGCCAAGCCACATTGTGCACGTTTTACAACAGCGTGACTTCGTAGTAAAAGAGTGCGGGTACTAGACTGGCCTGCCTGCAGTCCAGACCTGTCACCCATTGAAAATGTGTGGCGCATTATGAAGCTCAAAATACGACAACGGAGACCCCGGACTGTTGAACAACTGAAGTCATACATCAAGCAGGAATGGGAAAGAATTCCACCTACAAAGCTTCAACAATTAGTGTCCTCAGTTCCCAAACACTTATTGAGTGCTGTTAGAAGGAAAGGTGAAGTAACACAGTGGTAAACATACCACTGTCCCAGCTTTTTTGAAATGCGTTGCAGGCATCCATTTCAAAATGAGTGGATATTTGCACAAAAACAATAAAGTTTATCAGTTTGAACATTAAATATCTTGTCTTTGTGGTGTATTCAATTGAATATAGGTTCAAGAGGATTTGAAAATCGTATTCTGTTTTTATTTACATTTTATACAACGTCCCAACTTCATTGGAATTGGGGTTGTAGAAGTGTCAGTCTGGGAACGTGCATTGGTGCAGCGTGTCACCACTTCAGTTACACCACGGAACTGAACACAATCCTGGATGGCAACCATCCTGACCCCCCCCTCTTGAAAGTAGCCATTTATCTGCTGCACCCAGGTGAAATGTTGTTGTGTCCTTGGCTTTCTCCAGCCACTGAGGTCCACAACACTAAGACTCCTGCAGCAACACACATCAGTAAATTTTAAACCTTAGTCCATCCACTAAGCAAGCATATTGCTGATGGCGGTGAGGGAAAAACTCCCTCAGGTTTTTTTTGATTACAGGAAGAAACCCCCATCAGTCCAGTCTCAGTAGGGTGACCATCTGCTTTGGTCATAATAACAAATCAAGTGATGATATAAAACAATAGCACAACAAGGAGTTCAGTAGTCTACCTATCACAATGTCCAGTGGCTCAGAGACAATCAAGAAGTGAAGAGCAGAGTCACAGAAAAATGTAAGTCTGTGTTTGCAATGATGCCAGAACATTTTTTACACTAAGACCAAACTAAACTAAAACCAAAGCTAAACTATACTAATACCTCAAACTCTGATGCAGTCCCCTTTTTATCACCTGCATGTGCTGGATTTCAAATAGTTGCCCTGTAGACAGCATGTGTCCCACTGCAGCTTGGTCACGCTGTTCCTTTGTTTTTCAAAGCAAAAAATAAATTAAAAAAATAAAAAATTTTCTTCTCTTTTTGTTGTTGTTCTTGGTTACAGATGGCACAGATGTTTTCATGTGGATGTTAAACTGTCTTAAATCATAATTTGAGCAGTTCAGAAAAGAGGAATCAGTGTCATTGTTTGCATCAAGGTCTCACTGGTCTTTCCTCACCTGAACAATGAAATGGGACCATCGAGCGCTTGGACCTGAACAGCTGCAGTGCCACTTCAACACAAGCAACTGTTTGACAATACACCTCCAGGGATAACTTTCCACAGATCTACAGAATCAGAAAGTGACTGCAGTGCAAGTTTGTTTTTGCAAGATCTGCACAGTGTGTAGTCGACTTTATTTTCCTTGAAGGCAGTAGCTGTCTGAAAGTAGAAATGAATTTCCATGACCTCTAGGTTAAGGTTATGCATATTAGAGAATCTTCACTGCTTCAGGCTTTGCTGTGGTACTCAGTCATGCTTAAGCTATACAGAATAAATAAAGAAATATGTATGTATGTATGTGTGTGTGTGTGTGTATATATATATATATATATATATATATATATATATATATATATATATATATATATATATATATATATATATATATATATATACGAGGGCTGTCAATAAAGTATAGGTCCTTTTTATTTTTTTCAAAAACTATATGGATTTCATTCATATGTTTTTACATCAGACATGCTTGAACCCTCGTGCGCATGCGTGAGTTTTTCCACGCCTGTCAGTGACTTCATTCGCCCATGAGCACTCCTTGTGGGAGGAGTCGTCCAGCCCCTCGTCGGAATTCCTTTGTCTGAGAAGTTGCTGAGAGACTGGCGCTTTATTTGATCAAAATTTTTTCTAAACCTGAGAGGCACATCGAAGTGGACACGGTTCGAAAAATTAAGCTGGTTTTCGGTGAAAATTTTAACGGCTGATGAGAGATTTTGAGGTGATACTGTCGCTTTAAGGACTTCCCACGGTGCGATACGTCGTGCAGCACTCCCAGGCGCTGTCGTCAGCCTGTTTCAAGCTGACAACCTCCACATTTCAGGCTCTATTGATCCAGGACGTCGTGAGAGAACAGAGAAGTTTCAGAAGAAGTCGGTTTCAGCATTTTATCCGGATATTCCACTGTTAAAGGAGATTTTTTTAATGAAAGACGTGTGGACTGGTCCGCGCGTCGGGACGCAGCCAGCGCGGTGCGGCGGCACAGGAAAAACACCTCCGTGTTGATAACCATTTGTAAAATCCAGGCGGCTTTTGATGGCTTTCAGTGGAGTGAGTATATGAGAAATTGTTTAACAGCTGGACATGTTCCAACTTGTCCTTAAGGCTTCCAACGGAGGTGTTTTTCCTGTGGCGGAGTGTCGCAGCGGCTGTGAGCCGACGCTGCAATCCGTCCGCACGTCTTTCATTAAAAAAAATCTCCTTTAACAGTGGAATATCCGGATAAAATGCTGAAACCGACTTCTTCTGAAACTTCTCTGTTCTCTCACGACGTCCTGGATCAATAGAGCCTGAAATGTGGAGGTTTTCAGCTTGAAACAGGCTAACGACGGCGCCTGAGAGTGCTGCACGATGTCTCGCACCGTGGGAAGTCCTTCAAGCGACAGTATCACCTCAAAATCTCTCATCAGCCGTTAAAATTTTCACCGAAAACCAGCTTAATTTTTCGAACCGTGTCCACTTCGATGTGTCTCACAGGTTTAAAAAACATTTTGATCAAACAAAGCGCCAGTCTCTCAGCAACTTCTCAGACAAAGGAATTCCGACGAGGGGCTGGATGACTCCTCCCACAAGGAGTGCTCACAGGCGAATGATGTCACCGACAGGCGTGGAAAAACTCACGCATGCGCACGAGGGTTCAAGCATGTCTGACGTAAAAACATATGAATGAAATCCATATAGTTTTTGAAAAAAATAAAAAGGACCGTTACTTTATTGACAGCCCTCGTATATATATATATACACACACACACACACACACACACACACACACACACACACACACACACACACACACACACACACACACACACACACACACACACACACACACACACACACACACACACACACACACAGCAAAACTGTCAGTGCAACACTCTGATGTGATATTTATGTTTGCATATTTAGTTGAACTTGGCACAGTTCACTGCAAGTCCAAATCTTCTGAAAAGCTTTATTAATTTATTTAGATTTATTTATCTATTCATTTTTTTTTTTTTTGCTGCTTGCAAACTTGATGTTTTCTTGAAGCAACAAAAGTGGTCTTTTCGCAAACTGATTTGTGATTTCAGCTGGTTTGTGTAGCAGTCATATTAACAGGATGTGATATCGTAACAGCCAGAGGCGGTTCCTGCGATGTGAGGTGTACTTCCGCATGGTTTTTAGACGTTTGGCCTGAAGCTGTGCTGTTGCAGCGAACAACATGAAAATTGTCGTTTCTGCTTGGATATGCCATCACAATAGTTTAAGTCAAGAAACAAACCAACATTTAATGCGTATCCTGCCCTACATGGGGTCACTGGACATCAGTGTTGTAATGTAATGAAATAGAAATACTTTGTTACTGTATTTAAGTAGAATTTTGACGTATCTGTACTTTACTTTGTTATTTACATTTCTGGTGACTTTCACTTTTACTTGACTACATTTCCTCAATAAAATGTCTACTTTTACTCCGATACATCTCCCTGAACCATCTTCATTACTCGTTACTACAATATAAAAGTAGAAGAAATTTGATTGAGCAGTGCCTGTTTGCAGAGGCGAAAGTAAGGCGGAGCGCAGTAGGTACAGTACTCTACAGCTGGAGCGCAGCACCTTTCATTCCTGCAGCATCAAGTGTTGTATTTGATATAAAACAAGTTTAAAACACAAAAAATATAAAAGATGATAAGTTGAATCTGCATCCCCGCAGAGGAAGAGGAGACTGTGGAGGGTGAAAAGCATCTCCATTTTGGACGCTGATGTACACACATATATATACACACACACACACATCGGCTCCCGCTGGAGTCCAGCCAACGCATATATCTGAGTTAACCAGCCCAGTTTCACGTTTTTTTTTCATGCTCCCGTCACAAAATGATTAAAATTTTCGTGACAGGGTTTTTTTTTTTAACTGACTATTACTAATCCTACTCCTTCCCCCAACCTAACCATAACCACCCCGACCCCCTCCCCGCGCTTCATTTTTAATTTCGTGCAGCCATCACGCAATGAATGAGAATGAATTTGTGCTGCTGTGACAAAAATGAGGCGCTTTTCGTGACAATATCACAAACCAATAGATTAATGTATATTTCGTGCTGCTGAATCATGACATGCTGTGAGACCGGGGTGGAGTTGACAAACACTTTGAGGGAAAATTTCAGTACAGACAAAACTGTCCAGCGTGTCTGTTTTTTTCATTTTATTTGAAAATTTCTAGGAGAAGTGCTGCGGAGAAGCAGTGTGTAAAAGCGATGCCTTCGTTTTGGATTCGAGAGCGCAAAGAGCGTTACTTTTGGTTGCTTTGCAGTGATTGGTGTCGATGACACTTAAATTTGACACAAATGTTCAACCATAAATGACTGTTCTGTTTCACAAGAGCCTGGCTGTTGTGTATGTGGGTCTTCCAGGAAAAAGACTGTGTGGTCTTCAGAAAACACACATCCCGACACCAACTGCTCCACGAGGTGGATCCAGCCTTTTATAGGGGCTGACGCCCCCTCCTGGTCTATGAGAAATTTATTTTTGATACTTAAGTACAATAAATGTCAGATACTTTATTTTTAAAAGAGACATTAACTTTTATCAAAGTAATTTTATTACTTTGATTAATTTTTATTTACTTTCACTCAAGTAAATGGTAAATGGACTGCATTTATATAGCACTTTTCCATCTGCATCAGATGCTCAAAGCGCTTTACAAATAATGCCTCACATTCACCGCGATGTGAGGGTGCTGCCATACAAGGTACTAGACACCGGGAGCAATGGGGATGAAAGACCTTGCCCAAGGGCCCTTAGTGATTTTCCAGTCAGGGTGGGATTTGAATTGAGGATCTTCTGGTCTCAAGCCCAATGCCTTAACCACTAGACCATCTTGATACACCTGATGGTGTATCAAGTATCACTTTGAGGTACTTTATACAAGACTGCTAACCAGTGACCTAAGGTGAAAACTGAATGTCTTTGGCAGCAGGTCTCTTCAGAGGATTGTTGGATACCACTGGAATGACTTTGTATTAAATGAGCGGTTACTACGGAGACTAAGATGAGGAGATCCCTTGCATTGTGGGGGAGGGACAGCTTCAACATTTTAGCCATGTAGCCTGTTTCTCAGGTCATGATCCAGCACACAGATGCTTGAGTGCTGAGGACCTGTCGCTGGAGAAGAGATGTTCATCTTTCACCTGGTTGTGGCAGAAAGATGATTATTTTAAACACGTCCTCTCGTGAATCGTTGTTGTCTGCTGTGTGTGCGCCCGCTGTGTGTGCGCCCGCGCGCATATGCGTTCAGTCTCCCCCCACCTGATTTCACTCACTGTGCACGCTGATAGGCATGAAATCATTTAAAAAAAAAACAACCTTCTGTTACGTTTTGCTTTTGGAAACACCAGTCCGAAGTGTGGTTTATGAACGTACAATGTGAGCAGTCAGATCGCATCAGAGCATCGGGCCGTACAGTGTGAGAACATGAATCATGTGCTCTGAACTTTTAAACCCTGCCATTTTGTCGCACAGTTTGAGCTGGAGCCAAGTACAATGATTGAAAATATCGTACAGTGTATGCCCGGCTTAAGTCAGTGAAGTCTGTAAGTAGCTGGAAGAGGTGGTACTGTACTACAAATGTTGATATGGCTGACATCCTGCCATCAACAGGCACGTAGCCTGTTATTCCCGGCCCTATTTACCATTTCCCTCTTTGCTCTGTCTTCTTGAAAAAAAATATCTGTGAGCTTTGCACACTTGGCAGCACTTGGCTTTTTTCTGTCCATCTTTTCATTCACGGGCCACTCCTCCTATACTTGCTAGTAGCACAAGTCCCATCTGAGTGCACAGGGCTTGACTCAATTAAGTGTAATGATTGCATAGGGGTGTTAAACGTGTAATGGTATGTCCCTACCTTAGGCTTTGGAAAATATAACAGCGTTGCAAAAGAAGCAGTCTTAAGTTATTTTCTTGTGAATTTTCGTGATTGTAAAACATTTATAACACTTAATGTCTTCTCTTTAAGATACAGTGGTGGTCATATATGTATGCATATATTAACACCCCCTCACAACGGCCCCAGGTTGGCCCAGCCCACCGGGAAAACTCCCGACTCTCCCGATTACCCAGCACGCGGTAGGTTGTTGGTGACTTCATCATTCATTATAAATAAGCCTTCTGACCTCCTCTGCAAATCATTTATGGGTATTATAGTTGTATTAGGATTCCAGCAATGAATTCAGGGTTCGACACACATTAGTGGAAATACCCTGGATTTGGTCCTCGTTCACAGTATCACTATCACAGATATTGACATTGTGCCTCTTGCATCAGTGGACTCAAATCATTCACTTATTAAATTTACAGTCTTGTTACCTTGTTCACTGGAATGAGAAACTTATTTATCATCACAGTGACACATCAACAACTCAACTACAATAGAACTTGGAGCCAGACTCCCTGATATCTTGGTATCAATTTTGGAAAATGACCATTCAGCAGATATTCATGTGGATACCTTAAACTTGGCGCTCAGAACCACACTCGACATGATTGGTCCACCTACATTAAAACCCCACCCCAACACACACTTGTCCTGGTTCAGTTATTACTTACGCGGCCACAAGCATCGAGGTCTAGAATGAAAATGGCATAGTTCAGTATTTCATCTTGCATGGCACAATGCTATTCTAGACTATAAGCATGCACTATTGGCTACAAAATGAGCCTACAACTCTGATTTGATTAACAAAAACAAGCATAATGCAAATTTCCTGTTCAACACGGTGGCAACATTCATGGACAACCACCTGTAAGTCGTTCTCCATTTACAGCCCAAGATTTCTGATGACATTAGGTTAAATATATCCCAGCATGCCTTAGAGCATTCGTAAAAAATCGGAGACACCTCAAACTCCTCGTACACCTGTCGCCACAACCATTCGCGCACACAAGCGGCCGAAAGACAGCGAATGCCCTGCAAATGCTCATTCGATCCCCCTCTTGGCAGGTTTGGGATAAATTCCAGGTGCATCACACAAACATCTAACACCGCTCGCTGGGCACTTAGAAAAAGGCATGGTTATTCGCACTCCTGTTACGATAGTAGACAGCAGGTGACCACATTTGACCTGTCTGTGAAAAGTGTCAAAGTGCCACACAAAAGTGGCATAACCTAGCAACATACACTGGTGTTACTGTGCGCCCTCCCCCCCAAATGCCGTATGGAGTGTGTCGTCATCATCCGTCCCCCCAACACAAATGGCTTGTGGAGTGTGTTCCCCCAACACACACACACACACACACACACACACACACACACACACACACACACACACACACACACACACACACACACACACACACACACACACACACACACACACACACACACACACAACCACATCCATCCATTTTCTTCCGCTTTATCCGGAGTCGGGTCGCGGGGGCAGCAGCTCAAGCAAAGTCGCCCAGACCTCCCGATCCACACACACCTCCCCCAGCTCCTCCGGGGGAACCCCAAGGCATTCCCAAGCCAGCCGAGAGATGTAGTCCCTCCAGCGTGTCCCGGGTCTTCCCCGGGGCCTCCTCCCAATGGGACGTGCCCGGAACACCTCTCCAGCGAGGCGTCCAGGGGGCATCCGGAAAAGATGCCCGAGCCACCTCAACTGACTCCTTTCGACGTGGAAGAGCAGCGGCTCAACTCCGAGCTCCTCCCGAGTGACCGAGCTCCTCACCCTATCTCTAAGGGAGCACCCAGCCACCCTGCGGAGGAAACTCATCTCGGCCGCTTGTACTCGCGATCTCGTTCTTTCGGTCATGAGCCAAATCTCATGACCATAGGTGAGGATCGGAACATAGATCGACTGGTAAATCGAGAGCTTTGCCTCCCGACTCAGCTCTCTCTTCACCACGACGGTCCGATACAGCGACCGCATCACTGCAGATGCTGCACCGATCCGTCTATCGATCTCATGCTCCATCCGTCCTTCACTCGTGAACAAGACCCCGAGATACTTAAACTCCTCCACTTGAGGCAAGGACACTCCACCGACCTGAAGAGGGCAAAGCACCTTTTTCTGGTCAAGAACCATTGCCTTGGATTTGGAGGTGCTGATTTTCATCCCGGACGCTTCACACTCAGCTGCAAACCGCCCCAGTGCACGCTGAAGGTCCTGATTTGATGAAGCCAACAGAACCACATCGTCCGCAAACAGCAGAGACGAGATTCTGTGGTTCCCAAACCAAACCCCCTCTACACCCTGGCTGCGCCTAGAAATTCTGTCCATAAAAATAATGAACAGAACCGGTGACAAAGGGCAGCCCTGGCGGAGGCCAATGTGCACTGGAAACAGGTTTGACTTACTACCGGCAATGTGAACCAAGCTCCTGCTGTGGTCGTACAGGGACCGGATAGCCCTTAGCAAAGGACCCCGGACCCCGTACTCCCAGAGCACTCCCCATAGGGTGCCCCGAGGGACACGGTAGAACGCCTTCTCCAGATCCACAAAACATATGTGGACTGGTTGGGCAAACTCCCATGAACCCTCGAGCACCCGATGGAGCGTGTAGAGCTGGTCCAGTGTGCCGCAACCAGGACGAAAACCACACTGCTCCTCCTGAATCCGAGGTTCGACCATTGGTCGAATTCTCCTCTCCAGTACTCTGGAATAGACCTTACCGGGGAGGCTGAGGAGTGTGATCCCCCTATAGATGGAACACACCCTCGGGTCCCCCTTCTTAAACAGAGGGACCACCACCCCGGTCTGCCAATCCAGAGGCAATGTCCCCGATCACCATGCGATGTTGCAGAGGCATGTCAGCCAAGACAGTCCCACAACATCCAGAGACTTAAGCTACTCAGGACGGATTTCATCCACCCCAGGAGCCTTGCCACCGAGGAGCTTTCTAACCACCTCGGTGACTTCGGCCTGGGTAATGGATGAGTCCGCCTCTGAGTCCCCAGTCTCTGCTTCCTCTTCGGAAGACATGACGATGGGATTGAGGAGATCCTCAAAGTACTCCTTCCACTGCCCGACAACATCCCCAGTCAGGGTCAACAGCTCCCCACCCGCACCGTAAACAGTGCTGGTGGAGAGCTGCTTCCGCCTCCTGAGGCGGCGGACGGTTTGCCAGAATCTCTTCGGGGCTGACCGATAGTCCTCCTCCATAGCCTCCCCGAACTCCTCCCAGACCCGAGTTTTTGCCTCTGCGACCACACGGGCTGCGGCACGCTTGGCCTACCGGTACCTGTCAGCTGCCTCTGGGGTCCCACCTACCAACAAAGATAAGTAGGACTCCTTCTTCAGCTTGACGGCATCCCTTACTTCCGGTGTCCACCACTGGGTTCAGGGATTGCCGCCGCGATAGGCACCAGAGACCTTGTGACCACAGCTACGAGCGGCCGCATCGACAATGGAGGTGGAGAACATGGTCCACTCGGACTCCATGTCTCCAACCTCCCCGGGATCTGGGAGAAGCTCTCCTGGAGGTGGGAGTTGAAGACCTCGCTGACAGAGGGTTCCGCCAGTCGTTCCCAGCAGACCCTCATGATACGTTTGGGCCTGCCAGGTCTGACCGGCTTCCTCCCCTCCCAGCGGATCCAACTCACCACCAGGTGGTGATCGGTCGACAGCTCTGCCCCTCTCTTCACTCGAGTGTCCGAGACATGTGGCCGAAGGTCAGATGATATGACTACAAAGTCGATCATCGACCTCCGGCTCAGGGTGTCCTGGTGCCATGTGCACTTATGGACACCTTAGTGCTCGAACATGGTGTTCGTGATGGACAAACTGTGACTAGCACAGAAGTCCAAAAACTGAACACCACTCGGGTTCAGATCGGGGAGGCCTTGCTTCCCGATCACCCCCCTCCAGATCTCACTGTCGCCGCCTACGTGGGCGTTGAAATCCCCCAGGAGAACAATGGAGTCCCCAGTCGGAGCGCTATCTAGTACCCCTCCCAGGGACTCCAGGAAGGTCGGGTACTCTGCACGGCTGCTCGGTCCGTAGGCCGAGACAACGGTGAGAAAACTGTCCCTGACCCGAAGGCGTAGGGATGCGACCCTCTTGTTCACCGGAGTGAACTCCAACACATAGCGACTGAGCTGGGGAGCAATAATCAATGTGACCCCAGCTCTCCGCCTCTCCCCGTGGGCAACGCCAGAAAAATGAAGCGTCCAGCCCGTCTCCAGGAGTTGGGTACCAGAGTCCAAGCTGTGCGTGGAGGTGAGCCCGACTATCTCTAGTCGGTATCTCTCAACCTCCTGCACAAGCTCAGGCTCCTTTCCCCCCAGCGAGGTGACATTCCACGTCCCAACAGCCAGGGACTGTGAGCATGGACCGGGCCGCCGGGCCACCTGCCCTCGACCGCCACCCAATCCTCTCTGCACCCGACCCCCATGGCCCCCTCTGCAGGTGGTGAACCCACAGGAGGGCGGGCCCACATCGCTCTTTCAGGCCCCATGGGCTAAGGCCCAACCACCAGGCGCTCGCACGCGAGCCCCAACCCCAGGCCTGGCTCCAGGGTGGGGCCTCGGCTCCGCCATACCGGGCGATGTCTCGGTCCTAGGACCTGTTTGCCTTGGGAGACCCTACAGGGAGCACAAAGCCCCCAACAACATAGCTCCTAGGATAATCCAGGTACGCAAAGCTGCCACCACGATAAGGTGGCAGCTAGAGGGGGAGCCTTTAGTAAATCTGAACCTAATGGATTTTTAAATTTTTCTTGATTTAGCTATAAGATTACTTTTCCATTTCATTTCCTTTTAATTTAATTTAATCTTTATTTAACCAGGTTAGTCCCATTGAGATCAAGATCTCTTTTGCAAGGGAGACCTGGACAATTCTAAAGTTTACAATTCATTGAACCTGCATGTCTTTAAATGTGGGAGGAAACCGGAGCACCCACAGGAAACCCATGCAAACCCCTGAACATGCAAACTCCAGACAGAAGGGCCACAGGGGTGAATTGATCCCATGACCTTCTTCCTGTGAGGCCACTGTACTGCCCAATCTTTAATGAAGTTGCCAGCAATGTTCTTTTGTCTTCATGGTGTTGATTTATCCACAACACAGACTTGTCAAAGTTGGACAATCCAGAAAAATGTGCATTCAGAAACACAACTAACTTTTTCCACTGACTGTTACTTCCAAAGCCAGCTGCCTTTGAACGTCATTATTTATTGGAGCTTTCTGTAAAAACAAACAAAAACTATGTATACTTGTTGAAAAAATTAGTTTTCATTTTGATATTAAAGAGCACAAATGTAATAATGACAACATGAAAAACATTTTTTTTTTTTTTTTTGCAGATTTATTTAAATAAAAAACTAAGATATCACATGTACATAAGTATTCACACCCTTTGCTCAACACCCTTTGATGCACCTAACAGCAATTACAGCCTCATGTCTTCTTGAATATGATGCCACAAGCTTGGTGCACCTATCTGTGGGCAGTTTTGTCCATTCCTCTGTGCAGCATCTCTCAAACTCCATCAGGTTGGATGGGGAGTGTTGGTGCACAGACATTTTCAGATTTCTCCAGAGATGTTCAATTGGATTCAGGTCTTGGCTCTTGGCTGTGTGTTTAGGGTCACTGTCCTTCTGAAAGATGAACCGTCGCTCCAGTCTGAGGTCAAGAGTGCTCTGGAGCAGCTTTTCATCCAGGATGTCTCTGTACATTGCTGCATTCATTTTAACCTCAATCCTGACTAATTCCTGCCACTGAAAACATCCCCACTGCATGATGCTACCACCACCATGCTGCACTGTAGGGATGGAATTGGCTAGGTGACGAGTGGTGCCTGGTTTCCTCCAAACATGAGAGTCCTTCAGGTGCCTTTTGGTAAACACCAGCCTGGCTGCCATGCATTTTTACTAAGGAGTGGCTTCCATCTGGCCATTCTACCATACATTCCTGATTGGTGTCTTGCTGCAGAGATGGTTGTCCTTCTGGAAGGTTCTCCTCTCTCCACAGAGGAATGCTGGAGCTCTGACAGAGTGACCATCAGGTTCTTGGTCACCTCCCTGACGAAGGCCCTTCTCCCCTGATTGCTCAGTTCTGATGTGTGGCCAGCTATAGGAAGAGTCCAGGTGGATCTGGACTTCTTCCATTTACAGATGGTGGAGGCCACCTTCAAAGCAGTGGAAATGTTTCTGTACTCTTTCCCAGATTTGTGCCTCAAGACAATCTTGTCTCTGAGGCCTACAGACAATTCCTTTGATTTCATGTTTGGTTTGTGCTCTGACATGCACTGTCAAATGTGGGACCTTATATGTAGACAGGTGTGTATTTTTCCAAATCATGTTCAATCAACTGAATTTACCCCAGGTGCAGTGTTGTAGAGTAACGAAGTAAAAATACTTCACTACAGTATGTTTTGGGAGACTTTGTACTTTACTTGAGTTTTTTAAATTCAGCTTACTTTCACTTTTACTTCACTACATTTCCGACCTTAATTGCATACTTCTACTCCGATACATTTTCTAGGCGCCATGCCGTTACTTGTTACAAAAAAAAACAAAAAACACACACACACACAAAAACATACATGTCAACCTATACGGATTGTCCGTAAATTATACGGATTTTTCCGAGTTTCAGAGTCATACGGACGTACAAATAAAGTATTACGGATATTCAGGGTTTGCTCTGCAGCGGGTCTGTAATCAACCGTTTCTGCAGCGCGACTCCTCTCTGATGCATGAATCATTGAAGCAATGCTTCGAACCACAAGTTCGTTGGATCTTTGATTCACTGCTCTTCAGAAACGGCAAGTCCGCTTCTTAACTCCTCTCAAAGCCATTAAAATATCATGAGTCCCTTTTGTGTGGGTTAAAGTCACTAACTGGGACTCATCTTGTTGCCGTCAAGAAATGAGAATCGTCCTCCGTTCCGTGCGTTTAGAGCCGCGCAGCTGCGTGGCTCTGCTGAGACAAACACAGTCCAGTCGGAATTAATAACTTCAAATTGCCACTTTAAATAAAATGACACCTCTTTCTAAACACTGTAATACAGAAAATAAACTACAATCAAATAAAACATTTTTTTTCTTCCCAAAATGAGATGTGCTGTATTCTTTATGCATTAAACTGATGCTGAGTGCAGCACAACCAGCTGTAAGAGCTCAGCTCAGGTATATGGAAAGACATTCATGCCAAAATGTCTGAAACAAGCCCAGCGCCAGAAAAAAAATATTAAGGGGCGATGAGTGCGCACCGACTGACTGACTGAGTAAGAGTAAAGAGTGATGACAGTATTTTTTTAATTATTATTTGAACGTATAGACCCTCCGTCAAGTGATCTCAGAAGAACTTTGTGACTGCATGCGTAGTTGGGCTCTGTGCCATGGAGTGGTGCAGAGAGGAGGAGGAGGACAGAGCCAGATGTGTGGCTTCATGCGGCTCTTGTCTCGCCCATTTTCCCAAACATCATGCACATGCAGCAGGTGGAACACCTGCAGGAGCGCGCTGAAGATCACTGAAATTAGACTTTTAGCTGACTTGGTGTCAACAATCAAACTAAATGCGGTTCAGCAGGCGTTAATTGTGTGCACTCTTCTTCCTCCGCCGGACTGGAGGAGGTGCAGAGATGTCTGGCTGCACGTGAGTCTCCTCTCGCTCCTCTGGTTCAGACTTGTTCTTCCGCTCATTGGTTACAACAGCAGGTGGAACACCTGCAGGAGCATCCCGAGAAGCTTCAGCAGGAACTGTGGAACGACATTTGGAGCTGAGTTTAATTGTGCGCATGTGACAGAAAACTGATTCGTCATGACACGCAGGGAAATGTGACACCGCGTTACAAGTAGGGATGGGTATCGAGAACCAGTTCCTTTCGGGTATCATTAAGAAATGATTCGATCAACCGACATCAATAACCTTTGTGCTTAACGATTCTGTTATCGGTCCTTGAGAGTGGCTGTTGTTTTGGGGGGTGTTTGTCAGGAAAATGATCATTTCTCTACACTGATTACAGACCCTGCAGCGGGTCCATAATCAACTTTTCTGCAGCGTGGCTTTGCTTTGAACCTTGAACCAATCGAAGCAGTGGTTCACAGATTGAAGCAATGCTTCGATCTATTGATTCGTTTATTCTTTCTTTCTTTCGCTTAATTTTCACCCGCTAAAACCCTAAAGAGCATACGTCTGTGAGTACTATTTACCTTTTCTATGTTAAAGCGACCTGTTTGTTGTGTGTTGGGGGGTTTGGCTGGATGTTTTTGTGTTGTTTTCTTTTCTTTGCTCTCCAGGTGGTATGCAAACTGGTTTTTGTCTGTGGAGAAGGTGCTGGCAGAAGAGTCCTTCACCCTCATCAGCATTATTAGCTGCACCTGTGGAGGATGTTCACGTGCAGGCCTACTGACTCGCAGCACCTGTGGATGATGCTCACGTGTAAACTTAAAGACTTTCAGCTGAAGCAGATAATGAGATGGCGTTCTGCATTTAAGCCATGAGTGGTTCAAGCAGAATTGCCGGGAACTCGACCTTGTGACGTTCGTTTGTGAGACGCTGAGGACCGCGCCAGGGTTTGACACATCGTGCCTGTGAAGGAGGACGGGTGAGGGACACATGCTGTCAGCACACATCAGAGGTGATTATTGTCTGAATGATCGTTAATAGTAATTTGGTATTTTGTTATGCAGTGTATTTGAACATTGATGAGAATTGTGCAGTTTGCTTCTCACTGCCATGGCGAACGGACTGATGATCCTCCACCTGTTGTGAGAAGCTGCTCATTTACATAAAGCTTAAATTCAGACCTGAATGTGTAGCTGATAGTGTGTGCCTCTGAGGGATATTTGTTGTAGCTCTGTTGACTTACCTCACCTTTTCCATCCTTCACAGAGTCAATTTGTCGTGTCCACCTGGGGGGTGTTTGGCGGTGAATCTGAGTCCAGAAGCGCCGAGGCTTCGATCCTTTTGGGCACTGGAGAGCGCGCCGTCCTTCACTCCACCAGACAAACCACATATTTATGTTGTACACTAATTATTGCACTAGAGGGGGAAATAAAATCGTTTTGTTTGTGGAACCGCTTTCTGGTTATTTAGCGCTGGGTTCGGTCAGACGTTGGTCCGCTCCTCAACCTGCGTCTGCACATAACACTGTTATGGTCTTGTGAAACAGTTGATAGATGTATTTTATAACTTAAAAACGGCAGTGATGCTAACACGTTAGCATGTCTATGGCATTTTCAATTTTTAAACAGTTGCAGCTGTCATCACGTTCGGGTGCATTTGTTTTCAAATTGTAATATTTCTTAAATGTATTTTTGTTTATATATTAATAATCTAATGATTATTATATACAATTTTAGAGAAAGAGACAAAAGAACCTGAATAGAAACACAACAGAAAATATAAAAGCAACTAACAATGAACATACATAAATAAATAAATAAATACATACATACATACATACAGAAATAAATAAGTGTTTCCTGTGAACACCTAGTGACTCTTACACCTCCATTTCATCCCTGTCTTATTTAAGTTTAATGACAGTTTGTTTTCAGTCAAACCATATTTTCAATGTGTTAATTTCTTCATTGATTTCCTCCAGAACTATCTGCCAAGCTAGAAAACTGCTGCATCCTTGTAAGAGCAGAATACTACTGGAATGAATTTGAATAAGGAAAGTTATTTTTTTTTTCTCACCTAAATGGATGCTGCACTCACTCCAGTTTATCATCTGGAATAGTCCCAGATTGCATTTCAGAGCTTCTAGAATTGAAACATTTTCGTGCAGGTGGTGTTGGGGGTAATTTTGGGTTTCAGCTTTTTTTTGTTTTTCACCACTTTCATCCCTGAATATGTCAATCATGAGTCACTTTTTTGCGGATTAAAGTTACTAACTGGGACTCCTGTCTTGTTGCGAGAAAGAAACAAAAATCGTCCTCCATTCTGTTCACACAGCTCCAAACGTTGCACGGCTCTCTGACGAGTCAAGTTAGAATGATAGAATCCAGACTGAATTAATAACTTCAAAGTGAAACACCGTTTTGTTCATTTTTATTTATGTCCAGAGATCAAGGATACAGTGACCAATTTCATACTTATTTACTTTAAGACTCAATGAAATACATAGAAAACCTGTAAAGCCTACTTTTAGTACAAAATTCACAAGGTATCGATAAGGGAATCGATAAGGAATCAGATTGATAAGCAGAATCGATAATGGCATCGATATCGATAAAATCTTATCAATACCCATCTGTAGTTACAAGTCGTGTCAAAACTTGACAGTTTCCGCGTCACTTCGTAATAACGCGTGACAGTTTGGGCTCCAAGAACCATCACAGGAACCACTACAAACGTTGTCACGTTCTATTAAGGATCAATAGTCATCAAGACGGATCAATACGCTCAGTTGCGACCTCCACGACGTGAGACGAAATGAGGGTGGTGTGTGACATTCATGGAAGATGTTTTGACAGGCAAAAACATGCTCCACGAATATCAAGAAAATCACGCACCAACACGCACTATTAAGAAACCTATTCAGATGCGTTAAGTCACATTAAGAATGTCAGGAATGTGTCACGAATGACAGAAAAATGACATTCGTAACACGTCTTGGTTATGTGTAAATGCACCTTCCCCAAGTGGGTCGTGCTGTATGATCTGCCTTTTGCTTGGTGGACTTGACAAATCCCAGGAACTCCAGCTCTGACACTGCTTGAATAAATCGAGCATGCTTTAGTTCGTCCACCTTGCCATAATCACTGGACTCAGGATCCTTGCCCTCTGCCGCACTGACAAGCGCAACCCTCAACCTATCAAATCGCTTGAACACAGACACACGCCATATCCGTTTGTTTTAAAATTAATTACTTTAGTTAATTAATTTGGTTTATGTGCTAAATATGTGATATTATTGAATAACTAATATTTTGCTATATTTTCCAGTATTTCTTTTTTATTTTTTGATAACTCTCACATCCGAGGGGGCGGGGTTGATGACGTGAGGGGGCGTCGCCCCCAAACGCCCCCTCGTGATGCCGGGTCTGGTCTGAAGGAAATGCTTTTGACAAAAACTACAGATTTGTGTATTCCTATTTATGTCCAGAGATCAAGGATCCACCATGTAGAGTTTATTATGTCCAAAGTTTAAGGATCCACTGACCAATTTCCTATTTATTTACTTTAAGACTCAATAAATGTTGTTCAATTCAGTTTCAATTTAATGGGCTTATAAAGCGCGAAATCACAACAAAAGTTGTCTCAAGGCACCTCACATAGAACAGTTCAACATAAAATAATTAAAATAAAAAAAGAAAAATAAAAAAATTGAAATACATAATTAAAAACAGAAGTAAAAGATTAAAACAGATAAAAAATAAAACTAGTCATAAGAAAGAGAATAAAATGGGCTTTAAGGCTTGACTTAATTAAAAATATCCACAGACTCCAACTGTCCTCACGGTCGCAGGAAGACCGGAGGGGGTGCACAATAAGAAAAGCTCTTGACCTGCAGACATAGAAAACCTGTAAAGCCTATTTTTAGTACACAAAAAAATCACAAGAGGTATAGATAAGGGAATTGATAAGGAATCAGAACGATAAGCGGAATCGATAATGGCATCTATCGATAAAATCTTATCGACACCCATCCCTAATAAACACAGGGGCGAAGTCGAGGATCATCGACATGCCAGTCTGCAACATCGGCGCTGGCGAGGCAATTTTCGATACACTTGATGAAGTTCTGAGGTATGTTTTATTTTCTTCATTATATTCAATTTATTTTTCACGATTTTATTAATGTATTTCCATTAGTGACACACAGTTCTTGTTTCTGTAAAAATAAAAATATTTGACACATTCAGTTCTATAAAATTCAGCTTGATGCATGAATACTAGAAATTCAACTGTGGAGGAAATACTAATGATCCTGACTTTAATGTCATTGTGGCAACTCATAATATGTGGACAAAAACCCAGTTTTGTGATACCACTATGTGGTTGTGTGTACTGTAATAAAACCGATTTTGGTGCAATTTGGAGGTTATAAGGATTTTGTGTTGATTTTATGGATTTTCTCACTTGGTTATACAGGTGGACCCTCAAAGGGGTTGACATGTATGCGAAAAAAGTCGTGTTTTCACCCAGACACACCACTGATTATGAGTGACTGCAACGAAGTCAGGCCGATTTGTCAGAGGCATGTCCGGTAGGCTTTTTTGCAGTTGCGCACTTGGGGGGTGTTTGTCAGGAAAATTATAATTTCTCTACATTGATTACAGACCTGCAGCGGGTCTATAAGCAACTTTTCTGCAGCACGGCTTTGCTTTGAACCTTGAACCAATCGAAGCAGTGATTCACAGATCGAAGCAGTGCTTCGATCTGCGATTCGTGGAGTCATTGTTTTTCCCCGCTAAAACCCTGAAGAGCATATGTCTGTGAGTAATATTTAATATTTTTATGTTAAACCGACCTGTTATGGTCTTCTGAAACAGTTGATAAATGTATTTTATAACTTAAAAACGGGACCGATGCTAATGCGTTAGCATGTCTATGGCGTTTTCAATGTTAAAGTTAGCATTAAGCTGTTCGCCTCAGCACGTTTGTGTTGATTTGTTTTCTGTATAATTAATGGCTCAGCATTCGTTGTCGTAAAAGAGTCAAATTGTAATTTTTTTAATTTATTTTATTCATATATTAATAATAGCAAAAACAATAATAGTCTACATAATAGACAATAACAGTCAATAATAATAGACTAATAATGTTACAATACAGTTTTAGAGAAAGAGACAAAAAGAACCTAATGAAACAAAACACAACAGAAAAGATAAAACCATGTAACAATGAAAATAACTATAACTGTTTCTGTGAACACCTAGTGAGTAGCCTACTCTCGTTTAGGTTTTGAAACCTTGTTTCTGAAGGTTGAACCTTGTTTTCAGTATTTTGACTAACACTACCAGTCATTTACAAGCCTAGATAAACTTTGTAATATAAAAAAATCAGTCTGTTTTTGATTATTAACATTTACTTGTACTTTTACTTTCAATACTTGAGTACATTTAGTTGTACGTTACTTGTCATACTTAAGTACAATAAATACTAGATACTTTAAGACTTTTACTTGAGTAGCATTTCAATCAGTGACGTGAACTTCTACCAAAGTAATTTTTTAAATGGGTATCTGTACTTTTACTTAAGTGTGATTTTTCGGTACTTTATACAACACTGCCCGGGTGGAATCCAGTTAAACTGTAGAAACATCTCAAGAATGATCAGTGGAAACAGGATGCACTTGAGCTTAATTCTGACCTTCATGGCAAAGGCTGTGACTACTCATGTACTATACATGTGGTTTCTTAGCTTTTTTATTTTTAATAAATTCACAAAAATTTGGGAGAGAAAAAGAAAGAATTGACTCCATTTTGGAATAAGGCTGTAACATCACAACATGTGGAAAATGTGAAGAGCCGTGAATACTTCCTGGATGCCCTGTATAACAAATGGAATGTCAGCATATTTATTTATGTTTATTCTCATTTTTTCAGCTATGAACTCATCTCATAAACAATATTTAAAAAAAAAAACTTCTTTAATTTTCTAACAGATCTGCTAAACAAAGTCATAATAATATACAGCGGCCATGAATTTCCAAATGTTGTGCAGTGATAGATCATAACAAATTGGAGGATGTGTCAGTTCCCTCTGGAAAATATGTGGCCTGTAATTAATTGTTCTCTCAGGCCACTGATCCTCGTCTTTACCGGGCTGCTCCGAGGTGGAATGACAGCGGATTCATTCATTTGACTCAATTCTTTATTAGATTTTATACTTTAATATCCTCCATGGAAGCAAGAGCAACCAGCGTCTGGACATTCTATCCATGATAACAGACTCGCATTGTATTTGTAGATATTTGTGTACAAATATTCTAATACAAGTGATGATTAAATGCAAAACAGAAGCCAGTGTGAGGAAGGATGTTTCATAAGGAGGCACAGACTCCACTGAAGTTTGTGCTTTGCATCATCCACAGCAGCAATCCTGTGCTTTTGCATGTTCCCTGTTTGTTTTTTTTTTTTTGCAGGATTGTTGTGAGGTTTAAGGGAACAAAGAGACATGCATTATTAAATATAAAACATGTGGTAATATGATCGAAGCGCCGGGAAGCTCGCTCATGGTACAGGGCATCCTAAACAGGAAGGTGCCAACTTTCAAATCCACAGTAAAACAGAAAATGCTCAAATGTCAAACACTTCCTGGATTGACAAATGAGATCCCATGGAATCTTGCTGGAACTCTGTGGCAAGCTCACATTCAAACAGGAAGTGCCAATTTATCATTCACAGTGAAACAGGAAATGTGAAATGTTGAACACTTCCTGGCATGGGTGGAGGTAGAGTGAAGGCCGGGGTTTCACTGGACTCCCCTGAAATCTGATTGGACACAGATGATTGACATGTCACGGCATAGCATGTCTGGTTGAAAGAGTTGCATTTTCAAATCAGTGAGTCACATTGACTGCTAGGTTCCTCCTGTCCAGTAGTTTGTGCTGTGTACCACAAAAAAAGTTCTAATCCACCTTAGTAGAAGAAGAAAATGTTTGCTCCAGATTGGATGGAACACGTCGGTTGAACTATGGACTGCTAATGACACCAAACTTACATTGGTGAGTAAACGACTGTTTTTCATGCCACAAATGAGGTCCAGGTTGTTAGAAGCAGCATTTCTCCTTTAATTCGGGTTGCCTTATATACACGTTTAAGCTACAGACAGCAGCTGGTTCATGCTGTGTTGGCTTATTAGTGCAACAGATAACTGAAACATCATTCAAATGGTGATACAAGCATCAAATTCAGCACAAATACACCTGGAGCAAAATTAATGGAGCAACTTTAACTTTTGACCCATGTACAAACTGAAACTTACCTTTGTCGCCATTCTTGCTGCTTTTACCGCATAACTCCATAACATTCGGTCACAGATTGTCCAAACTATACCTTTTTTGGAATCTTTATGATCAGGTAAATAATGTGGTGTAGTTTTCTATATGACTGGAGCATCTTTTAATTTAGACCAGGGTGGGCAACTTGTTCCAGAAAGGGCCAAGAGGGTGCAGGTTTCCCTACCCACCTAAGCGGCTCAAGAATATGGACAGCATGTACTGTATATAAGTAACATTTACATGACAATTTATATGACAATCTGAGATATGATACTTTGGCCATATTGTACAGCCATACTGTCAACTAGGTGGAAAACTTAGAATATTAATTTACATCTACATTAAAAAAAATGCTTAAAGTGGCAGGGGGTTAAGAGGGCTGTAATGACGGGGGTCAGCTGAAAAGCAAAAAAAAAGAAGAAAGAAAAATGCTTAAAAAGGTGAAGAGTATGGGCAGAGCCCCTCCAGAAGCTGAAAGCCAAAATAAGGAAAATGCTTAGGGGGGAGCCCCACAGAAGCTAAAAGGACCTAAAAGACATGGCTAGATGGCGAGGAGCTTTTCCAAGTATGTGAGAGGTAAATAAAGAAAATGCTTAAAAAGGCGTGAGGTCTGGTGGGGTGGAGCCCCCAGAAGCTGAAAGGTTTTGCAATGCTAATGCCCCCCTGAAGCATTTACTCAAAATAAAGTCTGAAGAACCTAAATGACATGGTGAGATGGTGACGAGCTTCACTCGTTCATGTCCGCTACATATGCATATTAATGAAATCATGAATTGAGATTTAGCATTGTTATAATGTAATGAAGTAGAAATACTTCGTTACTGTACTTAAGTAGAATTTTGACGTATCTGAACTTTACTTCTGCATTTACATTTCTGGGCGACTTTCACTTTTACTCCACTGTATTTCCTCAATAAAATGTCATGTTTGATGTAAAACACGTTTAAAACACAAAATCTAAAAGATGTCAGGTTGAATCTGTGCCCCCGCTGAGGAAGAAGAGACTGTGGAGGGTGAAAACCATGTGAATGTTGTATTGTGCAGCAGGTCATACACTCTACTTTATCCCCTTCATTTAACAGTTGACAAAATAAACGTGTGTCCTGTAGACAGACGTGACATTCAGATCACCTGCTGCGTGTCCGCAAGAACTGATGGCCTGTTTCAGCTGGGACAGCCTGGCAATGTGCGAACTCTTCAGCCCATCGCAAAAGCATATACGAGGTCTATTAGACTATAAACCGACCCTTTTTTTTTAACTATATGGAATTGAATGACGCGCGATTCCACCAATCATGCTTGAACCCTCGTGCGCATGCGTGAGTTTTACACGCGTGTCGGTGACGTCATTTCCCTGTGGGCAGGCCTTGAGTGAGATGTGGTCCCGCCCTCTCGGCTGAATTCCTTTGTTTCACACGGCTGCTCGAGACGGCGTGCGTTGCTTTATCAAAATTTTTTCTGGACCTGTGAGGAATATCCAAGTGGACACTATTCGAGAAATTAAGCTGGTTTTCGGTGAAAAGTTAACGGCTGATGAGAGATTATGGGGTGTTTTCTGTCGCTGTAATGGAATTCCCACGGAGCATGACGTCGTGCAGCACTTCCAGGCGCCGTCGTCGGCCTGTTTTGACCTGAAACATCCTAATTTAAGGCTTAATTCACCCAGGACGTCGTGAGAGAACAGAGAAGATTCAGAAGAGGCCGGCATGAGGACTTTATGTGGACATTCAACTGTTTAAGGACATTTTTTAATGAAAGACGTGCGCGCAAATTCGCCGACTCGGCGAATCTGTGTGCGCCGCGACAGGAAAAACACCTTCATGTTGAAAACCATTTGTAAAATTCAAGCGGCTTTTGATGGCTTTCAACAAGTGAGTAACTGAGAAACTGTTTAACAGCTTGGGCATGTTCCAACTTGCCTGTTAAGGGTTCCAACGGAGGTGTTTTTCCTGGCGCGGACCCCCCCGCAGTCGGGTCCGGCCGACATGCGACTCTGCCCACACGTTCTTTTCATTACAAAATGTCCATTAAACATGGAATGTCTGAATAAACTCCTCATGCCGACTTCTTCTGAAAGTTCTCTGTTCTCTGACGACTTACTGGGTCAACAGAGCCTGAAATGTCGAAGTTTTCAACTTGAAACGGTGAGACGTTGCCGCCTCGAAGCGCAGATCGCCGTCAGGCGCCGTGGGCCGTCCTTACAGCGACACTACCAGACCAAAATCTCTCATCAGCCGTTAAAATTTTTACCGAAAACCAGCTGAATTTATCGAATGGTGTCCACTCAGTTGTGCCTTACAGTTTTTGAAAAAAAATTTATCAAACAAAGCAGCAGTCTCTGAGCCATTCCTAAACAATGAAAAAACGACGAGAGAGGGTGGGCGACTCATCACTGAAATACTGCCCACAGGCGAATGACGTAACCGAAAGGCGTGAAAAAACTCTCGCATGCCCACGAGGGTTCAAGCATGTCTGTGTAATCACACGTGATTCAAATCCATATGGTTTTTGAAAAAAATAATAAGGTTGGATACTTTTCTAATAGACCTCGTATTTTTTCATGTATTTCCACATGAGGACAGCAAGTACACACACGAGGGTGTCCACCAAAGCACAGTATGTGTTCTGCAGCTGTGACGACCAGGATCAGAGTTGTCAACAGCTATTTCTGTTGACAGCCAGTCATGCCCCTGTCATATACAGCGCACAGGCCAAGGTGTCACTGTGTGATCAGATGAGAGATGCGGGGGGGCGCACATGTTGGGGGAACGGGGGAGAGCACGTGAAACAAACATGGTGTTTCAGCATACCAACTGTTTTTGGAATATGTTGCAGGCTATGAATGCGGAATGAATGAATTGTAACAATTGAAATTAGACTATATAAAACATGAAATATCTTGGGTTCATATGGTCTGCAATGAAATAAAAATCAAAGTAAATATAAAAAAATCACCTCTTTCATTTGAATTTACATTTCCCATACTATCCCCATTTTTTTTGGGGGGGGGGGGGGGGGGAATTGTAGGTTCATTTTCATGTTTTGATAGTTGTGTAGTCCTGTTTATCAAAAATATTTTAGTTTAGTCAGGTTCAAACCTTTGTTTTCTTTAAATAATGGAAGTGGTTTTATATTTGTATCTGGGATTTAAAAAGTCTGACTGTAGGGTCAAAGTTTAGGATCTTGGAGATGTGGGGTTTTTTGGGGGATTTTGTTTTTCACATTAAAACGTAACATGTCTTTTGGCTTCTCCTATTTGCTTAGAGTTAGTGCTGGATCCACATATTTATTTTGCTGGATGCTGAGGAAACTGGGTAAGGTTGGGTTTTGAACCCTGCACCTCCTTGTTTGGTGGGGGGAGCATACTAGCCACTGTCTCACTGTCAGAGCACAACAATTGATTGTATAATTTTACAGTGTTGTCCTCACTTCGTTCATCATAATGTTTCCTGGTGATTAAACAGTTACTAAAGCTGCCATTAGTTTTTTTTTCCCCTACAGTTATTTATTTTATTGCCCATTAACGTCGGAATCAAGATCTGCGCCTGACAGATTTCCAGGAGTGATTTTGCTTATTACCTGCTTGGTTTAAATTTAATTTAATTTTCTGGCAAGCTGATTTTCCTCCAGCCTGGCTGTCATTCTTCAGCTTTAGTTTGTGATTTCCTCCATCATCCTAAGCGACTGACCAACCAGGAGATAATGGGGCAGGAACTTATTACACTCAGTCAAAGGTGGGCATACAGGAATAAAAAGCCTCACCAGTGAGGCCCCGAACACTGAGGAAAGTCTGTGATTGCAACTGAGCACCTTAAAATGGCAGGATTATAGTCAATTGAAGCTATTCTTGGAGGAAAAATTGGTCTGGCTGCTTTTTCTGGAATGGATTTTGTTCCCATGTCGTCAGTGACTACTGACATTAAATGGCACCTCTGTAAAGAAGTTCTCACCATGTGCTCAGACAAGGGCAAGACTGGCAAAGTGAATTTTATTGCCGTCTTGGTGAAGGAATGAGTTTCACGCTACTGCTTTTGTGTTATTTGTGTGCTGATAATGACATTTACATGAATATGACAAAGTGACCCCAAGGTTGAATTTTATTTGCTTCATTCATGTTTCTGAAAAAAAGAATCTTGATACATTGCCATTACCTTTTGCACACTTGCGTTTTTGTAATAATTTTCAGAGCTTTTCATTTTTATATTATAAAATTGCGAATTATATTACTTGCTCACACTTGCAAAATGTGATATTTTTGTTCTCATGATTTTTCTAGTCATATCACATAACTGCAAAATGATTCTGCCCTACTTCTTGGTTTCACATATCTGCTTCTACGTGTACAGTACTTTAGGTTACTATAATTATAATACTGTAAAACATAAATTGTTTGAGCATCAAGGCTTTCTGGTGATTTCAGTGGTGTGCAGCCACCAGCTGTAAAGGTGCAGTAGTTGTCTCAGTTTAGCGATGATCATTTTCAACAGTACCGGATAGTTATCAGTTTGAAATTTGAGCTTACACATGTGGTACATGTTTGAAAAATGTGAAGAAGTGAATGTACATGTGTATGTCTCTGGAAACGCAACTTATGAAATTTCCAAATTAGCAGAATTATTCAAATTCCCTTGACATCATTATGTTACATCATTAAGGGCCCCTTCACACATAACACGAAAGATGCAGAAACCGGAAGAAAATCCGGGAACCAAAAATGAAAGGGGAACCATGAAACATTCCACCTGCTGTCAGGAGCAACTCACAGTCGAACAGGCGTGTGCGCATGTGGAAAGTCGTGCACACAGCAGCGAAGGAAAAAAATTTAAAAACACCACAATTTATAATACTTAATTCATGTTATAAAGAGCGGACTTACCCTCCACCTAGATGTACACCAGGAAGTAATGAAATGATGTGGATTAGGGCCCCTTGACACATAGTGCGAATAAGTACAACTCAGGGTGACTTCCGGTGAAACAGCTCATAGCGAACCACTAAAACATCGAGCCGACGGGCAGGCGTGCACAATTCAAGTGTGATGGTTCCTGCACACGACGGTGTCTTTTGAGCAGGAACACAGTGCGAGCAGCTGCACCACATCATGCCACTGATGTGGAGAACAATAGAATAAAAAAACAGCTGTATAATTATTGACTATCACTGGGTTGATATAAATAATATATAAAAGGGGATGCAATACAGCACCCCGTGGTTAAGTAACCATGGTTAAGAAAATGCCACTCACGGGATTTGAACCCACAAGGTCTGATTACCAGACGGAAACTTTACCACTGCGCTACCATTGCTGGCCTGTAAAGATGTTTTATATATTTCCATGTGAGGACAGCAGGCAGAGACACACACCTCATGGAGGAATGTTATAAGTTCATGCCCTTCCAAACACGGAATGTGTTCTCAAGCTGGGACATCTAGGAGCCAGAGACCTTTACATCCGTGGCTGTGAGCAGACATGCCCCCATCTGTTCAGCGCCCAGACCAACGTGTCACTCTGTGTTATGTGGTCATTCATTTTCGTTATTTGTTATGTATTGCCTATGTAGGTATTGTTGTAATTATTTATATAACTGTCCTGGTGGTGGATTCTGTGTTTGTAATGTGTGCACTGAGCTGTCATCCAGCTGTCAGTGTGCTGCGATCAGCTGACAGGCCCCTCCCTGTGCTGTGTGTGATCAGACCTCGCTGTCCGGCTCCCATGTGATGAGATCTGTACATACATATAAGCATTTTATGCAAGTGTGGCACGCACAGCCCAGTCTCACATTTTTTTCATCCTCCCTTCATGAAATTGTTCAAATTTTTGTGACGGGTTCTTTTTAACTCACTATTACTAACCCTACTACTATCCCCAACTCTAACCTTAACCATAACCTCACTCTACTCCTTCCCCCAACCGTAACCACCTCCCCGCTTCACTTTTAATTTCGTGCAGCCATCATGGAATGAATTAGAATGAATTCATGCTGCCAAGACGAAAATAGGCGCTTTTCGTGACAATATCATGAACCAATAGATTAATGTATATTTTGTGCTGCTGAATCACGACATGCCGTGAGACTGGGTTGGGCACGCACACATGTGTGAGACACATGCACATGTGTGTGTGCTTTTTTGCAACTCCACAGTGGTGGGGCACTTAGACAAATTTCACATCCAGCTCGACAGTCATTGTCTGCTGACTACAAGCCATTACAGGTGTTTTCCAGCTTTGACTTGTGAACACAGATATCTGACCAGCTACTTTTCACAGGGGGACACGCCCACCTCTGTCATCAGACCTCGGCAGCTCACAGAAAATAAAGGCTCACTCTCTGTTTCTTTGTTCTGTGATTTTAATGTCATGTATGTATTTTTTCCTGGAAGACGCACACACACTTTTCTGTTAAACACAACAGCCAGGCTCTTGTGAAACAGAACAATCATTTATAGCTCACAGTTGTGCCAAATGTAAGGAAAAGTAAAAAAAAAAAAAAAAAAAAAAATGCAAGCATCACCACTACCAACCACTGCAAAGTAGGGCTGGGTATCAATTCTGATTCTTAAGATTCAGAATGGATTATTTCAATTAGATCTGATCCAATATCAATTTGGGTTTTTTGAAAAACCATTTGAAAACCATCTTTTGAGCTGTTACCCAATTGTCTAGTTATACAACATATTAATGCTACTTCACAAAATTTGGCTCTCACAATGCAGGCAATATTGTTTCAGAGAGTTATAAATTAAAAAATTTTCAGGGGTAAAATGGCCCCGGTCTCTCCTAAAAAACTCGAGCCTGCTAAGTGTTGCACACTGTTGGAGCGGTGGTGGTGGTGGTGGTGGTGGTGGAGTTCAACCAAGTTCCCTTCTGCAGGAGAACTTAGGAGAAATTTTCTCCTGCAGCAGGGGAACGCGGCTATGGAAAAAGTTTTCCGCCACACCACAGAACGTCTGTGCGCTGTCGCACATTAATGACACATTAGGAACAACAACAACAACAACAAAAAATACACTATGTGAATTAAACGGCAGACAACTCTTTTCTTACCCACAACAACAGAGTCCTGGTAGTAATGATTGACATCATTTAATGGCTTTGACAGAGGCTGATGAATAAATTGTGGATGTACTATTTCTAAATCAGGACCAGTGCATCCACATTCAATGTAGAGAAATGATCATTTTTCCATTTGAAATAGCCACACCGGCCAGTTTTATCAGTGGAAGGGGCCCGGTGTACAGCTGCGCTTCAGCTGACTTTCACCACAGCCAATGCCCAATCAAATTTCTTCTACTTTTATATTGTAGTAATGAGTAACAAAGATGTTTAAGGGAAATAGTATACATTTTATTGAGGAAATGTAGTGGAGTAAAAGTGAAAGTCGCCAGAAATGTAAATAACAAAGTAAAGCACAACTACGTCAAAATTCTACTTAAGTACAGTAACGAAGTATTTCTACTTTGTTACAACACTGGTGGACATCTTCGCCACGAGTCCACGTGATATTTGGCTGACATTTGGCCGACAGCCTAGCGACATGTGCTAACATGTTGGTACCAGTTCAGTGAGATACCAACTGATTTTCCCCTCATTCACTTCTCCAACTATGATAGCCATAGCCCAGTGGGATACTTGTGTGAGAAAGCTTTAGCTTCAACATTTTGGCCATGTGGTATATTTGTCTGTGTCTGAGTGTTGAGGACCTCAGTGGGTGGAGAAGGACAAGTGCACTGTTCCACTTCACCTGGCTGCAGCAGAAGGTTTGTTGCTTTCAAAGGGCAGAGATGGACCAGTTGTCTGCTTGGTTGGTTGCCAGCCAGGGCCCGTGTCAGTTCTGTAGTGCCATGGTTGAGGTGAAGTGCATTTATAACATATGTTCCCTCACTTGACTTGACTTTCACTTATGACCTTCAGGTGACCTGTGTTATGAGAGGACCTCCCAGGTTTGATTGAAATTGCTCTTGGTGTTTTGAAGACATCATTGCGTATTTCACACAATTACCTCTGATTTCACCTTGACATTTGACCTATGATGTTAATATTGCCTGTGTTGTGAGAAGATGATCCATTGTGTTAACTCACTAAACTTAACTGAAATGGCTCTCTGCGTTTTGAAGATATTGTTGCAGACAAACAAGCAGACATCAAGGCTCAGAGACGAAGCGGAGGTAGGTGACTGTGTTCACAGTCTTAATGAGAACGCTGTGGTGTGAAACTGGACTTGAAACACTTGTCACCGCTTCATGGCAGTGAAATCTATATTTACTTGCTTATTTAATGTGTTTCGACAAATTAAAGAATCAAGAAACACAAATGTGATGATGGATTTTGGATATTTATTGAGCCTCATGTCCAACTCATAGAACTTGGAAGGATCACACCTACGGAGCATACGAAGCTGTGTGAACCCTGAATTGTGACACAATATTCTACATGTTTGCTGGGTGCCATTTCAGGAAAATTAAAACCAGCAGGTTATGGCTGTGTCACAGGGTATGTAGTTCATACTTCATTTGTTCATCCTATTTGATGACTTTCATGCTCACTTTCACTGTGCAGGTTACAAATGCAACGGGATGGAAGTACAGCTGACTGCAAAGCTCAGCAAAATAAGGCAGTTATAATACTGCGTCTCCTGCAAACTCAGACACTCTGACTCCTCACTCAGCTTCTGAAGTGCTTCATTCAGGGTATTTGTTCTTTCCTCAAAGATCACAGACTCGTCTGTGAAGTCGAGGTAAGTAAACCTTTCCTCGCCAACAAAAAGACCTAAGCTGCTGGTTTTCACAACCATATCCAATACAGATGGCGTGTTGTGAAAAAAAAAATTCTTATGACATCACAAAAGTCTTTTCGACAGATGAATAAGCAAACACACTGTTGGGCCTCAGTGAAGGTGTGTGCTCTTTTTGGGTTGTCTAGTTTTTTCCCACCTGCAGTTTTGTTTGCCCAGTTATCCAGAACAAACTAAGCAAAATAAAACCCCAAACAACTGTTCTTTGCTGGCATGCGAGTCCAGACAGATTTCCTCCCATTATAATAAGTGAAAAGTAATGGTGGTGCTAATGTCCCTATAGCATCATAATGGCAGTAACCTATTTACTGGGCACATACGTATGCTGCAGTATTTTATTTTGATAGAAATTGAAGAGGTTCCTGCTTCACTGCCATTTCACAAAAGCGTATTTGCTGCTGATATTTAATCTCATCCCCACACACAGCTCAGTGACAAGAAAAGTGATGCCCGCGGGGTTGCTTATGGCTCATTTCTTGGTCTTGTCTCACATTTCACACAATTCCATTAAACTATAAGGTCTTTTGAGAGAGAGAAAGCATGTTCCTTCATGTGAGACACAAGCAAATGCACCCCCTAATGCAACAACAAACACATGCTCACACATACAGAAAGACCGCTCACTTGGCATAGCAGCAGGGTGCAAAGATTGGAAACTCAGCAAGTGGTAGGAAAGTCCTGTATGGAATGAGGAGATGCTTGATGTTAATAGAAAATGCAGTCTACACTCTACAAACACCGTGCAGCCGAGAATGATTGACACTCCTGAGACTGCATCAAATTAGATTCTATTTTTGGGGTTAATGGTTTGAACATGGTGCTTACCCAGAGTATGTACTAGGGGATGTACATGTATCAGAAGGATCTTGGATGTTCTTCACCTCTTTAGTCCTTCTGGGACCATTGGTGGGTCGATAACAGAGAGCAATGTTCAGTCTGTTACCCTTGTCTGGCCTGAGTGTTGGGAAGGAGGAATTGAAAACTGTCATAGTGTGCCTCACTCTTAGCTCAAAGAAAGTAGGGTGGATGTTCCCAGCATTTTCTGTTAATTATTATGTTCCATTCAGTCTTTTGTTAATCGATTCATTCTTTATATATATATATATATACATATATATATCTATATATATGCGGTTGCTTGTTATCGGACCATCGTGGTGTGGGCTGAGAGAGCTGAGTAGGGGGGCAAAGCTCTCAATTTACCGATCGATCTACGTTTCGATCCTCACCTATGGTCATGAGATTTGGCTCAAGACCGAAAAGAACGAGATCGCGAGTACAAGCGGCCGAGATGAGTTTCCTCCGCAGGGTGGCTGGGCGCTCCCTTAGAGCTAGGGTGAGGAGCTCGGTCACTCGGAGGAGCTCGGAGTCAAGCCGCTGTTCCTCCACGTCGAAAGGAGTCAGTTGAGGTGGCTCGGGCATCTTTTCCGGATGCCCCTGGACGCCTTGCTGCAGAGGTGTTCCGGGCATGTCCCATTGGGAGGAGGCCCCAGGGAAGACCCAGGACATGCTGGAGGGACTACATCTCTTGGCTGGCTTGGGAATGCCTTGGGGTTCCCCCGGAGGAGCTGGGGGAGGGGTGTGTGGATCGGGAGGTCTGGGCGGCTTTGCTTGAGCTGCTGCCCCGTGACCCGACTCCGGATAAAGCGGAAGAAATGGATGGATGGATGGATGTGTATATACGAGGTGTCCGTAAAGTATAGGTCCTTTTTATTTTTTCAAAAACTATATGGATTTCATTCATATGTTTTTACGTCAGACATGCTTGAACCCTCGTGCGCATGCGTGAGTTTTTCCACGCCTGTCGGTGACGTCATTCGCCTGTGAGCACTCCTTGTGGGAGGAGTCGTCCAGCCCCTCGTCGGAATTCCTTTGTCTGAGAAGTTGCTGAGAGACTGGCGCTTTGTTTGATCAAAATTTTTTCTAAACCTGTGAGACACATCGAAGTGGACATGGTTCGAAAAATTAAGCTGGTTTTCAGTGAAAATTTTAACAACTGATGAGAGATTTTGAGGTGATTCTGTCGCTTTAAGGACTTTTCACGGTGCGAGACGTCGCGCAGCGCTCTCAGGCGCCATCGTCAGCCTGTTTCAAGCTTAAAACCTCCACATTTCAGGCTCTATTGATCCAGGACGTCGTGAGAGAACAGAGACGTTTCAGAAGAAGTCGGTTTCAGCATTTTATCTGGATATTCCACTGTTAAAGGAGATTTTTTTAATGAAAGACGTGCGGACGGGTCCGCGCGTCGGGACGCAGCCGACGCGGCGCGGCGGCACAGGAAAAACACCTCCATGTTGATAACCATTTGTTAAAATCCAGTTGGCTTTTGATGGCTTTCAGTGGAGTGAGTATATGAGAAATTGTTTATCAGCTGGAGATGTTCCAACTTGTCCTTAAGGCTTCCAGCAGAGGTGTTTTTCCTGTGGCGGAGCGTCGCGGCGGCTGCGAGCCGACGCTGCAATCCGCCCGCACGTCTTTCATTAAAAAAATCTCCTTTAACAGTGGAATATCCGGATAAAATGCTGAAACCGACTTCTTCTGAAACTTCTCTGTTCTCTCACGACGTCCTGGATCAACAGAGCCTGAAATGTGGAGGTTTTAAGCTTGAAACAGGCTGATGACGCTGCCTGAGAGCGCTGCGCGACGTCTCGCACCGTGAAAAGTCCTTAAAGCGACAGAATCACCTCAAAATCTCTCATCAGCTGTTAAAATTTTCACTGAAAACCAGCTTAATTTTTCGAACCATGTCCACTTCGATGTGTCTCACAGGTTTAGAAAAAATTTTGATCAAACAAAGCGCCAGTCTCTCAGCAACTTCTCAGACAAAGGAATTCCGACGAGGGGCTGGACGACTCCTCCCACAAGGAGTGCTCACAGGCGAATGACGTCACCGACAGGCGTGGAAAAACTCACGCATGCGCACGAGGGTTCAAGCATGTCTGACGTAAAAACATATGAATGAAATCCATATAGTTTTTGAAAAAAATAAAAAGGACCTATACTTTACGGACAGACCTCGTATATATATGTATATATATATATATATATATATATATATATATATATATATATATATATATATATATATACGAAGGCTGTCAATAAAGTAACGGTCCTTTTTATTTTTTTCTGTTGAAAGCCTTAAGGACAAGTTGGAACATGTCCTGCCTGTTAAACAATTTCTCATATACTCACTCCACTGAAAGCCATCAAAAGCCGCCTGGATTTTACAAATGGTTATCAACACGGAGGTGTTTTTCCTGTGCCGCCGCACCGCGTCGGCTGCAGAACACTTTTCACTCATAGTAACAGCAACATGACACTTATCGAAACTGACTAAACTAACTGAACTACAAAAACATAATAAATCAGTAACACTAACAACACTGTTAAACTAACATGAACCACAATAACATTTAAAACCCTTTCTTCTGCCATCTCAACCAACGTTGGTGCACCTCAGGGCTGCGTAAGTTCTGCAATACTTTTCACTCTATACACAGATGATCTCCATCAACTGGAAAGAGTGAATCTACAATAGTCAAGCAGGTTGGTGTGAATAAATCATCTGTGGGAGCAACTGTAAGAAAATGGAAACATACAAGACCATTGATAATCTCCCTCAATCTGGGGCTCCATGCAAGGTGTCATCCTGTGGGTCAAATGATCATGAGACGGTGAACAGAATCCCAGAACTACACGGAGGGACCTGATGAATGACCTGCAGAGAGCTGGGACCAAAGTAACAAAGGCTACACTATGCAGAGACGGACTCAAATCCTGCATTGCCAGGCATCTCCCCTTGCTTAAGCCAGTATGTGTCCAGGCCCATCTGAAGTTTGCCAGAGAACATATGGATGATCCAGAAGAGGATTGGGAGAATATCATGTGGTCAGATGAAACCAAAATAGAACATTCTGGTAAAAATTCAACTCATTGTGTTTGGAGGAAGAAGAATGCTGAGTTGCATTCCAAGAACACCTTATCTACTGTGAAGCATGGGGGTGGAAACATCATGCTTTGGGGCTGTTTTTCTGCAAAGGGGACAGGACGACTGATCCATGTTAAGGGAAGAATGAAGGGCCATGTATCGTAGGATTTTAAGACAAAACCTTCCTTCAGTGAGAGCATTGAAGATGCAAAGTGGCTGGGTCTTCCAGCATGACAATGATCCCTAACAAACCGCTCGGGCAACGAAGTGGCTCCGTAAAAAGCATTTCAAGGTCCTGGAGTGGCCGAGCAAGTCTCCAGACCTCAACCCCACAGAGACTTTGTTGAGGGAGTTGAAAGTCCATGTTGCCCAGCAACAGCCCCCAAAAAATCACTGCTCTGGAGGAGAACTGCATGGAGGAATGGGTCAAAATACCAGCTACAGTGTGTGCAAACCTGGTGAAGACTTACAGCAAATGATTGACCTCTGTCATTACCAACAAAGATTATGTTACAAAGTATTGCGTTGAACTTTTATTATTGACCAAATACTTATTTTACACCATAATTTACAAATAAATTCTTTAAAAATCCTACAATGTGATTTCCTGGATTTTTTTTTTTCTCATTTTGTTTCTCATAGTTGAAGTGTACCTATGTTGAAAATTACAGACCTCTTTCATCTTTCTAAGTAATCAGGGACTGACTAAATACTAGGGATGAGCGAGTACACCACTATCTGTATCTGTATCTGTTCAACCAACTAAATTATCTGCATCTGTAGCTGTGCTTGTAGTGGACGGGGCCTAAACCAAAAGTGGGCGTGGATTAACCCGAAATGGCTGGGCTTAAATCAGTACATTATTTTAAGTCTGAAATTGATATGGATTGATCAGAAATTGCTATATTTATTGTTTGTTTGAAAACTATTTACAGAACAGCCTCAAAATTGAGATTCAAATCAATGTTTTTTAACATGAATATTCTTAAGTGTATGAATGAATATTTACAGAACAGCCCCAGAATTGAGATTCAATGTTTTTGATCACAATAGTAAAGGAAATATTTTACTGAACAAGTTTTTTTATATACTCAGAATGTGAATATTCTTAAGTGTATGAATGAATAACAGAACAGCCTCAGAATTGACATTCAATGTAGTAGGAAATTATGAACTACTAAGTATGCATGAACATGAGTTTTCATACTCAACACAACTTTATTGATTAAGGTGTGTGTCTGTGTCTGTGCGTGCATGTCTGTCTGTGTGTGCATGTGTGTGTGACTGAGGGAGAGAGAGGTTGTTCGATTGACCAATTTATTTTTATGAACTGCAGTGAGAAAGTGTCAGATACTGCATGCAGCCATGTTCAATAAAATATTAATATAGGCTACTTTGTGTGTTCAGCTATATGTGTGGTCTGTAAGACTTTATTTTTTAATGATCTGTGTGAAATTGGTGATTCATGCAAACGTCCAGTGATGGCAAACAGGGAAATAACATGTCAGTCTTGTTCACTGTATTCTTCTCAAAAACACCGCATTCAGTAGGAGCAAAGTTTTCCAAGTGACTTTATATCACCAACAAAACAAAGAGCAAACAAACGGTTAAAAAATAAATAAATAAATAAACAACCCCACTGGAGGCTGTGACTGCAGCGGCAGGAGCCGTTTTCACCTCTGTCTTGTTAAAAGTACCGTGTATGACACGAAACAAGTTCACCAAATAACTTTAAATATCAGACAAACTGAAAAAGATGCAAGCTGAAGAAAACTTAAGCTCGGCAAGAGTACTGACAGAGCAACGTGAGGCAGAATCCAGCCAAGCACAGAGAGAGAGATCCTGTCTGTGACTACGTTTACATGCAGCCAATAACCCTTTCATAACCGGAATATTAGCAATAACCCGGTTGTGCACGGCCATGTAAACACCCGCAAAAACCAGAATATGCTCATATTCCGGTTTTTAAAAACCCGAATAAGACCCCTGACTTACTCCTTTTCTAACCCAAATATCAGGTCATATAAACGTGCATCGGGATATCCTCATAGAAAGGAACATTATTTTGTGTTCTGCGCATGTCCTGTCCGCAAGGAATCTTGGTCTTTTGAGTACGGCAACTACTTGCATGCGGTGCGCGCAACCCACCAGACACCACAGAAGCAGATGTAAACAGCGCATTGTGTTCTGCATCCTTATCAGGCGGGCCAGTCGCGGCACCGGTCAGCATCACCGCGACTGCCCTCACTGCCTCCGATGTGCTACTGATCTGCGGGCTCGGTAAACGCCACAGCCCCACTCACACTGCCCCCCTCTCTGCTGTGCAGAGCTGCGCCAACTCTGGCAACAGGTCCAGAGACTACGCTCGCTTTTTTGATGTGGGCAGCCCGCAAGGATAGATTTCTTGCAGAAAAAATCCACGGCGCCGCAGGGTCTCGGTATACTGCAGCTGCAGAGCTCCGTGGCCATGACTTGGATTCTTTGCAGGTCCCGCATCCGTACCCCCGGAGGCAGTGAGCGAAGGGAGAGCATGCACATTGTGTTCTGCGTGTGTCTGTTTATAATCTTCGCCCAAAGAAAAAGAGAGTGTTTACACAGGAGAGAAAAGTGAGAAAATGTTAATGCCTGTTTGAGAAAAGTGTATAAAGTGTGTAGTGAGGGGTTTTACACGAAGCAGGATTACACAAAGCAGGATTTGCACCAACACCAGACCAAATCAAGCACCGGTGGAAGACGTGCGTCGCTGTTTCAATGGGGATATTCCAAATGATACCAATGACCATATATACAGGAGTAACTCTGTCTGCTTAAGCATGTAAGGGTGATTCTTTAACTACGGGCACTATTGGCCTTGTAAATGTAATTTCCACCACAACATTGCCTTACAATATAAAGCGCCTTGGGGCAACAGTTTGTTGTGATTTGGCGCTATATACATGTGCTCTGATGTCACTGTTTATCTCCATAGAAACTACCCAAACAATCTTTCATACAAACTGTTTAAAGGGACATTACAGTGTTGTGGTGGAAATTATGGCAATAGTGTGGGACAACTACATTTTGTTTAAAAAAAATCACAACAGTTGTATGACATTGAATACCCCAATTATGTTTTGATAATCTTACAGATATGTTATTCAGAGATATTTTAAAACATTAGAAAAAAAACATTTCTTTACCATTCATTTTTATCATTGAAGATCAAAAGTCTGGGTGTGGGACAAGCACAAAACGGCAATATTTGCATATAATGATGCTGAAAAAAGGTGAAAAAGTCATCATAGACTACTAGAACAAATTTCTTGACACACTTTCATTGTAAAGATAACTATAAAAGTGTGAAATGTCCCCTTTTTCCTGGTTTTCACACAATATGATCAAAGGACATAATAAGTGCCCGTAGTCTAAGAATCACCCGTAAACGGGTTATTCCTAATGATTCAGAAACCGGAATATTGACCTTAACCCGAATATTAACGGCATGTAAACGTAGTCACTGTGTGTGTGAGAGAGAAGCTGCAGAGAGACATGTCTGTGTAGGGAGGGGTAGGTGCTGCGTGTGACTGGCCAATCACAGAGCGTGAAGAGAGTCAGTTAGCCAATGAGAAATTTCCTTCAGCACGAGCACAGACATTGATGAGTTTTATTCGGATCATGCTCGTGCTCGTCAAAAATGCTTTATCCATACCGGATTCTCATCTGAAACGAGTATCCGGCTCAACCCTACTTGCCCCACCGTGTGTGTATATATATATATATATATATATATATATATATATATATATATATATATATATATATATATATATATATGTATATAGACAGTAACCAAATGGGAGGTATGGTGATTACAAAGGTGATTTATTGGCCCAAAACACTGGAGTTCAGTTCAACAAAGTGAGTTCACACTAGTCAAACAAAAACAAAACCAAAATGCACAGAGTGAGGCAGAGAATAATTGGATGAAACAAAGGGATGTAAATACAGTAAATGGCAAAAACATGGAGGACAAAGATAATCCAAATACTCACAACTAAATCAACAAACAGGAGAAATAGTGCAGGCTTATATACTGAAACATAAATTACCAAAAGTGACAGGTGAGGAGTACTCAGGAAAAAAGGGGAGACAGGAAAACAATACGCACAGAAACTAACACACACAAGGTGAGTCAAAACTCAAAAAAACCTGGGGGTGATCGTAACCAAAATCATCTCATTGTACTAATCACAGTAAAAAGGAGAACCATAAACCAACCAAGTACAAAACAAAGAAATCAAAAGCAGGAAACTAACATGGAACTCAAAGAAGTACAAACACAGGAAATCAAAACTAACAGAAGACATATGAAGAAACAGAGGTGCAAAACGGCATGGAAAGCCAAGACACCAACTGAAATCTATCAGTAATTAGAAAACAATCCTTCCACTTGTCAGTGCAAATTAATATCAGTTGGTTCAGTCCCATGGCCTTTTGACGGCCTATAAAAATGTGTCTCATTACCTAGAAAGAAAGAAAAATCTCATGACTGGTAAAAGGAAAGAGCTCGCTCAAGATCTTCACAACTTAAATGTTGAAAAACATAGGGGAAACTGGGGCACAGTGGATCACGGGGCACAATGAATCATTAGCTATATCTGCAAAACTACATATATATTTGCAGCAGTTATGCCATATTTTTATGCATAAAGACACCCCCTTTATAAATTAGTGTTTTGTTTTTGGATACATTAAGGGTAAAACTAAGTGGCAAGTGATGTCAGTTTTTTCCTATCAAAAATAAATTTTGTGGATGTCAGTGTCTTTGTATGTGAATCAGTCTAGAAAGTGATTTACTAAGCCATTTTTCCATGAATTATTTTTATAATTTGTGTATGTAAAAAATTATTTTCACGTTTGAACAGAAATTATGACAGTTGCATTTATAATAGTTTCTAAAGGACTTATATCACTATATAAGACACTCACACATTACATAGCTGGTTTTCTGGATTATAGTTTGTACATACATCAGCATATATTTAATGATGTTGAAGAAATCTTTGCTCCACTAATTCACGAGGCACAATGAATCAATGTCTGGGGCACAGTGAATCAAAAATTTTAAAATCGATTTTAAACACCTGTAAATTACACTTGGGGAGACATACATAACATAGCCTTATAAACATAACTTGCTGTATTAAATCCACAATAGATGACCTAAACCTATGCATAATGTGTTTATGCTGCCACAAAACAACATTTCTGATCCACTGTGCCCCGGCTTCCCCTACTGATGGCATTGGTTACAGAAGGATTTCTAAGCTTCTTGTTGTGTGGGCCGCCAGAAGAGGATGTACTGCTGGCCCACCACCAAAGGGCGCCCTGCCTGAAGTGCGGGCTTCAGGCACGAGAGGGCGCTGCCGCCATGGACACAGCCAGGAGTGACAGCTGTCACTCATTAATTCCTGACAGCTGTCCACATTCTTCATCATCGCACTCCATAAGACCAGACGTCATCTCCACCTCATCGCCGAGATATCATACTTCATTGGAGGTAATATCCTCAGCCGTTTGTGTCTTTTGCAATATATCTGTATATGTGTGAGTGTTTGCAGGAGTACCGTTTCCTTTTTCTGTGGAGGCTGAGTGAGTGCAGGACGGCACTCTTTTCCCCTGAGGAATCACTGCGGTACTCTGCAACATATTGAGTGAGAGGTGGAGGTGGCATTCCCACCGCTGTTGTTACTGGTGTACACACACCCACACTTGACTGTCTTTGTTCTTCGCCAGCAGTACCAGATCCGACAGTCGGGGACGGTGATCACCTGGAGATCGGGACTTGGCGCTCCAGTATTCACCAGGTTCTGTGGGGGCGGAAATCGTGTGGTTCCGGCTTTCTCAGACAGACGTCTTCTCTCCTCGAGCCTGCCACACGTCACCTTTGTAATTTGACTGTAATTATATTCTGAGATTGTCTTATGTTCGTTGTGCACGTTTCACAACATTAAATTGTTACTTTTGGCTCATCTATTGACCGTTCATTGCGCCCCCTGTTGTGGGTCCGTGTCACTACACTTTCACAACAGGATATCTCGGCCACGACATGGACTCCGAGGGGCGTCACCCGCTGTGTGAACGACCAATGGGAGAGGGGAGCGCAGGCGTCTGCGGAGACGTGATTGGTGAGCTACAGCACATTCTCACCCCGCCTTTACTGCTCAGTTGGATCAAATGACCGAGCAAAACATCCTCCTGAACCGCAGGGTGAGGCTCTCTCCGCACAGATGGCGGCGAGCGCTCAGGGCGCTGCTGCAGCTTGTCCTCCTGCCAACCCTGTGCAGAATATGACGTTCCAGTTGGTTCACAACCCCTCCCCACCATCCCCTGAAGCATACATAAGCCCTCCTGAGCCGTACGGAGGTTGTGTGGAGACGTGCGCAGACTTTCTCATGCAATGTTCGCTCGTCTTCGCACAACGTCCCGTCATGTACGCGGTCAGATGCTAGTAAAATAGCTTATGTGTTGCTCTGCTTTGGGTAAGGCACGCCGCCTGGGCTACGGCGCTCTGGGAACAGAACTCACGGTTGTTATCAGCATACACTGGGTTTGTGGGGGTTCAGAACAGTGTTTGATCACCCTAACAGAGGAGAGACCGCTTCAACCGTGCTGCTGTCAATGAGACAGGGACGCGAGAGCGCAGCCGCTTATGCAGTCAACTTCCGCATCGCGGCTGCGAGATCCGGCTGGAATAACGTTGCGCTCCGCGCCGCCTTCATAAACGGACTGTCGTTGGTTCTGAAGGAGCAGCTGGTAGCTAAGGAGGAACCGCGGGATTTAGATGGGCTTATCGATCTCGTTATACGGTTAGACAATCGTTGGAGGAACGCCGTCGGGAGCGAGGCGAAGGACGTGACCGGATACCGCGCCCCCCTCTCCCTTCCGGTTCAAAAAGGCGCCGCCCTCCCCCCCCGCTCACAGCACGCTCCGTGGGGTACAGCTCCCCTGCTGACGTTGTTAGGGAAACGCACAGGGCCAAATGAGAGGCTGATCCGCGGGAGTGTTTTTATCTGCTCACAAGGAGCACATACAGAAAAACTGCCCAAACGGCCAAAACGACAACACTCGCCCTTAGAGACTGGGCTAAGGGGGGTCAAACATTCAATTGAGACACACACAGATTGCCACACGACTCCCAGTCACAATCCTGAGTGGGGATTTAACCCTTCAAGCCCCAGCACTGGTGGACACGGGGTCAGAAGGAATCTGCTAGACAGCAGATGGGCAAGGGAGGTAGGGCTCCCTCTGGTGGTGCTTCCTTCGCCATTGCAGGTGCGGGCGCTAGATGGACCCTCCTCCCTTTACTCACACACAAGACACAACCAGTAACTCTGGTGGTGTCTGGAAACCATAGAGAGGAGATTGAGTTTTTTGTAACTCCTTCTACCTCCCGCGTGATTTTGGGCTTCCCATGGATGTTGAAGCACAATCCCGGATTGATTGGCCGTCTGGGGTGTGGTTCAGTGGAGCGAAACCTGCCATCGGTGTGTTAGGATCCTCGGTTCCTCCCGGTTTACAGGCTAAGGAGGAGGTCAAAGTCCCTCCCAATCTGACGGCAGTGCCGGTTGAGTACCATGATCTTGCTGACGTCTTCAGCAAGGATCTGGCACTCACCCTTCCCCCGCACCGTCCGTACGATTGTGCCATTGATCTGGTTCCAGCTGCTGAGTTCCCGTCCAGCAGGCTGTACAACCTCTCACGACCTGAGCGCGAATCAATGGAGACCTACATCCGGGACTCATTAGCTGCCGGGCTGATCCGGAACTCCACCTCCCCGATGGGGGCAGGTTTCTTTTTTGTGGGCAAGAAAGATGGCGGACTCCGTCCATGCATTGATTACAGGGGGCTGAATGAGATTACGGTTCGCAATCGATACCCGTTGCCATTGTTGGATTCCGTGTTCACCCCCCTGCATGGAGCCAAAATCTTTACTAAGCTGGATCTTAGAAATGCGTATCACCTGGTTCGGATCCGGAAGGGAGACGAATGGAAGACGGCATTTAACACCCCGTTAGGTCACTTTGAGTACCTGGTCATGCCGTTCGGCCTCACCACACCCCGCGACGTTCCAAGCCTTGGTTAACGACGTCTTGCGGGACTTCCTGCACCAATTCGTCTTCATATATCTGGACGATATTCTCATCTTTCTTCGGATCCTGAGACCCATGTCCAGCATGTATGTCAGGTCCTGCAGCGGTTATTAGAGAACCGACTGTTTGTGAAGGGTGAGAAGTGCGAGTTTCACCGCACGTCTTTGTCCTTCCTGGGGTTTATCATCTCCTCTAACTCCGTCGCCCCTGATCCGGCCAAGGTTGCGGCGGTGAGAGATTGGCCCCAACCAACAAGCCGTAGGAAGCTGCAACAGTTCCTCGGCTTCGCTAATTTCTATAGGAGGTTCATTAAGGGCTACAGTCAGGTAGTTAGCCCCCTGACAGCCCTGACCTCTCCAAAAGTCCCCCTTCACCTGGTCGGATCGGTGCGAAGCCGCGTTCAAGGAGTTGAAACGACGGTTCTCTACTGCGCCAGTTTTGGTGCAGCCCGACCCTAGCCACCAGTTCGTGGTTGAAGTGGACGGCTCTGACTCAGGGATAGGAGCCGTGCTGTCCCAGAGCGGAGAGACTGATAAGGTTCTTCACCCGTGTGCCTACTTTTCACGCAGGTTGACCCCGGCTGAACGGAACTATGACGTCGGCAATCGAGAACTCCTTGCGGTGAAAGAGGCTCTTGAGGAGTGGAGACACCTGTTGGAGGGAGCGTCTGTGCCGTTCACGGTTTTCACTGACCATCGGAACCTGGAGTATATCAGGACCATCAAGCTGCTGAACCCCAGGCAAGCCCGCTGGTCACTGTTCTTCGGGCATTTTGACTTCCGGATCACCTATCGCCCCGGGACCAAGAACCAGAGGTCGGATGCCTTGTCCCGGGTACACGAAGAGGAGGTCAAAACTGCACTGTCGGATCCACCGGAGCCCATCCTGCCGGAGTCCACTATCGTGGCCACCCTCACCTGGGACGTGGAGAAGATCGTCCGGGAGGCCCTGGCATGGAGCCCGGACCCAGGTACAGGTCCGAAGAACCGTTTATATGTCCCACCAGAGGCCAGAGCTGCAGTTCTGGACTTCTGTCACGGTTCCAAGCTCTCCTGTCATCCGGGGGTGCGAAGGACCGTGGCAGTTGTCCGGCAGCGCTTCTGGTGGGCGTCTATGGAGGCCGACGTCCGGGAGTATATCCAGGCCTGCACCACCTGTGCCAGGGGCAAGGCTGACCACAGGAAGGCCCAAGGACTACTCCAACCGCTTCCTGTGCCTCATCGCCCCTGGTCCCACATCGGCCTGGATTTCGTCACGGGCCTCCCGCCGTCCCAGGGCAACACCACCATCTTCACGATAGTGGACCGATTCTCCAAGGTGGCCCACTTCGTGGCCCTCCCGAAGCTCCCAACAGCCCAGGAGACAGCAGACCTCCTGGTCCACCATGTTGTCCGTCTGCATGGGATACCCACCGACATCGTCTCAGATCGTGGTCCCCAGTTCTCCTCACACGTCTGGAGGAGCTTCTGCAGGGAACTGGGGGCCACCGTGAGCCTCTCGTCCGGGTACCATCCACAGACGAACAGACAGGCAGAGCGGGTCATCCAGGAACTGGAACAGACCCTCCGCTGCGTCACATCCGTGCACCCGACGGCCTGGAGTAACCATCTGGCCTGGATCGAGTATGCGCATAACAGCCAGGTGTCTTCTGCCACCGGCCTCTCCCCATTTGAGGTGTGTTTGGGGTATCAGCCCCCGTTGTTCCCCGTGGTGGAGGGAGAGGTCGGTGTGCCCTCGGTCCAGGCCCACCTGCGGAAGTGCCGTCGGGTGTGGCGCTCCGCCCGTTCTGCCTTGTTGAAGGCCCGGACGAGGGCAAAGACCCATGCAGACCGCCGGCGATCCCCGGCCCCTGTTTACCAGCCCAGGCAGGAGGTGTGGCTGTCCACGAAGGACATCCCCCTCCAAGTGGACTCCCCCAAGTTGAAGGACCGGTACATTGGACCTTTCAAGATCCTCAAAATCCTCAGAGCCACCCGGTTTTTCATGTGTCCAGACTCAAGCCTCACCACACCTCACCCCTCTGTACTCCCGGTCCGGCGCCGCCTCCTGCCCGGATCATTGACGGGGAGCCGGCTTGGACAGTGCGCCGGCTCCTGGACGTCCGTCGAATGGGCCGGGGGGTTCCAGTATTTGGTGGACTGGGAAGGGTATGGACCCGAAGAACGCTCCTGGGTGAAGAGGAGCTTCATCCTGGACCCGGCCCTCCTGGCCGATTTCTACCGCAGACACCCAGACAAGCCTGGTCGGGCGCCAGGAGGCGCCCGTTGAGGGGGGGGTCCTGTTGTGTGGGCCGCCAGAAGAGGATGTACTGCTGGCCCACCACCAAAGGGCGCCCTGCCTGAAGTGCGGGCTCCAGGCATGAGAGGGCGCTGCCGCCATGGACACAGCCGGGAGTGACAGCTGTCACTCATTAATTCCTGACAGCTGTCACACATTCTTCATCATCGCACTCCATAAAGACCAGACGTCATCTCCACCTCATCACCGAGATATCATACTTCATTGGAGGTAATATCCTCAGCCGTTTGTGTCTTTTGCAATATATCTGTATATTGTGAGTGTTTGCAGGAGTACCGGTTCCTTTTTCTGTGGAGGCTGAGTGAGTGCAGGACGGCACTCTTTTCCCCTGAGGAATCACTGCGGTACTCTGCAACATATTGAGTGAGAGGTGGAGGTGGCATTCCCACCGCTATTGTTACTGGGTGTACACACACCCACACTTGACTGTCTTTGTTCTTCGCCAGCAATACCAGATCCGACAGTCGGGGACGGTGATCACCTGGGAATTCGGGACTTGGCGGCTCCAGTATTCACCAGGTTCTGTGGGGGTGGAAATCGTGTGGTTCCGGCTCTTCTCAGGACAGACGTCTTCTATCCTCGAGCCTGCCCACACGTCACCTTTGTAATTTGACTGTAATTATATTCTGAGATTGTCTGTATGTTCGTTGTGCACGTTTCACAACATTAAATTGTTACCTTTTGGCTCATCTATTGACCGTTCATTTGCGCCCCCTGTTGTGGGTCCGTGTCACTACACTTTCACAACACTTCTGAATGTTCCAATGAGCACAATTGGCCAGGACTCTCGTCAGGAGACATTGGCTGGGACACTTGCATTTCACAGCTCACCGCTCAGCTCACACAGGTTTCAGCCTTTCCTGCTCCGGCACCACCTCCTCCTGTACAATTAGTCAATGCCTCCGCATCTGTACCTCCAGCTCCCGAACTGTTCATCTGCCATCCTGAACCATACTCCAGTTGTATCGATACGTGCACATCACTTCTGATGCAGTGTTCACTGTTTTTTTTTCCCAATGACCCTCACATTATTCCACAGACTGTAGTCACATCGCGTATGTGACAAACCTGCTCAGGGGTGATGCGTGGGCTTGGGCCACAGTTCTTTTGAGCAATAATTCAGTGCTGCTTGATTCTTTCACTGACTTCTCCCATGAATTCTGTTTAGTGTTCAATCATCTGATGAAAGCTCATTCCACCTTCCAGCGGTTGCTCTCCCTTAAACATGAGCATCGTGGCACCGCGGAATATTCCACTGACTTCTCACAGTGGATGCCAGCTGGAATGCCACGGTGTTACGAATCGTTTGTTTACGATTCATTAAAAGATGAACTGGCGGTCCAGGATGAACCAGAGGATCTAGACAAATTAATTTCCCTGGTAATCCATTTAGACAGCTGGTTGAGGGAGCACTGGTGAGAGAAAGGCCATAAGGCTGACTGGGTCTACTTCACTCAGGCTCCTCCCTGAGAAGGATCAGGTGTGTCCCTCCCGAGCTCCACTGGGATTCCCCGACTGGCTCTCCAGCTCCCCCTGCTGACAAAGCCTATGCAGCTCGGCAGGCCTAAATTATCTCCAGAAGAACGTCAATGGAGACTGATGGCCAGAGAATGTATTTACTGTGGTACAAAGAGACATGTACGCAACAATTGCCCCATTCGGCCAAAAAAAAAAAAAAAGAAAAAAAAAAAAAAGAAAAACACTCACCTGTAGAGACCAGGCTACGGATGAGCCAAACAAAATTCACAGCTGGGACATTGGGGCGCACTCAAATCCCGGCTATGATTCTGTTTAAAGACTCATCCATTTCTGTCCCCGCACTTATTGACACAGGAGCAGAGGACAATTTTCTTGATCAGAAAGTTGTGTCTGATGCTCAGCTACCTGTCACGCCTCTTCGCTCACCTCTCGCTGTCTGTGCCTTAGATGTCACTTCCCTTCCGTTAGGGACTCATCAGACCGAGCCAGTCACATTAGTGGTGATGGGTAATCAACGGGAGAGCTTTCAATTTTTTATTCTTCCTTCATGTTCACCCATGGTTTAAGGACAACCCTGGATCATGAATCACTATCCCCAGATTAACTGGCCATCCAGGGCTATTACAGTGGAGCAAAACTTGCCACCAACTACAACTCCCATCTCTGGATGAAGCTGCACCTTAAACAGAGAAAAAACAGAATCAGGCATCAGAAAGACAAAATATATATATACTGTATAATTTGGCAGCATTAATCAACAAGGAAAACAGAAGAAATACTAAGGTGATCGCCGGTCACTAGCCCTAAGCTTCACTAAAAGACCGAGAATTTAGGTAAAGTTGAGGCCGCGGCCCGCTCCAATTACTAATAACATGAATTAAAAGAGTAAAAAGCGTAAAACAAACCTGTACCAGTATGCTAGCCATATGAAAGGGAAAAGAAGCGTGCCTTAAGTCTGCAGCATTTTGAACCAATTGGAGAGCCCTAATGCTAGACTGCGGTAAACCAGAAAACAGAACATTGCAGTAGTCCAACCTAGAAGAGATGAATGCATGGATCAAGGTCTCAGCATCAGCCATAGACAAGATGGGATGAATCTTCGCTATATTTCACAGGTGAAAGAAAGCAGTCCTAGTAATATTTCTAATATGGAGGCCAAAGGACAACGAAGGATCAAAAATTACCCCAAGGTTCCTCACTTTGTCAGTGTGATGTCTGACACACGAGCCTAGGCTGAGTGTTAACTGGTCAAATTGATGCTGATGTCTCACTTTACCAAGAACCATCATTTCAGTCTTATCAGAGTTTAAAAGTAGGAAGTTTCTAGACATCCAACTTCTCACTGCTGCAAGGCAATCTTCTAAGGATTTTATGTGAACGAGATTACCAGCAGTTATCGGCATATATAACTGAGTATCATCTGCATAGCAGTGAAAAGGTAATCCCAAAACGCCGCAATATGTGCCCAAGGGGTGCTATATAAAGGGATAAAAGCAGGGGGCCTAAGACACAACCCTGTGGAACCCCAAATTTCATGTCACTAAGGTTAGAGGTAGTGTTACTGTACAGAACACATTGAGAACGACTGGTCAGGTATGACGTCAGCCATGCAAGGGCACTCCCAGTAATCCCAAAATGATTTTCCAGCCTATCAAGTAGAATATGATGATCCACTGTATCAAATGCAGCACTGAGATCTAACAGCAACAGAACCATAGTGGTGTCCAAATCCATTGTAAGCAGAAGATCATTCACCACTTTAGTGAGAGCCGTCTCTGTGGAATGATATTTTCTAAAAGCAGACTGCAGTGGCTCAAAGAGATTATTCTCAGTAAGATAGTCTACAAGCTGCTGTGACACCACTTTTTCCAGAATTTTAGAGCAAAATGATAGATTTGATATCGGCCGATAGTTTTTCAATCCACTAGGGTCAAGATGAAGTTTCTTAAGTAATGGTTTAATCACTGCAGATTTGAAACATTTAGGAACTGATCCAGAAGTTAAAGAAAGATGAATAATTTCCAGCACAATCGGCCCAAGAGTGGGCCACAGGTCCTTAAACAGTTTTGTTGGTATAGGATCAAATAAACAGGTTGTGCTTTTTGTTGATGTTATGAGTTTCATCAGCATGCCGAGAGAGATGCTATCAAATTCTGTAAATCTAGGTAATACGTCATTAGTGGCGCCCACCTCAATAGCATGGTATAGTGGCTGGGTTAAGGCATGCTGGGATATGTTCAACCTAATGTCATCTATTTTCTTCTCAAAGTAATCCAGGAAATCTTGTGCTGTAAAAGGAGAGCGAGCTACAGGTGGTTGTCCATGAATAAGTGTTGCCACCATGTCGAACAAGAAATTTCAGTTATTTTTTTTCTTTTTTGTCGGGAAAAAGCACAGGACCCTTTGCCACTGCATGGATTTCCAGGGGCTGAATGCAATCACTGTACATAATCTGTACCCTCTGCCCATACTGGATTCCGCATTCAGTCCCATGCACAGGTCGACCAGATTCACGAAATTGGACTTGAGGAATGCTTACCACCTGGTCCGCGTCCAGGAGGGGGACGAGTGGAAGACATGCTTTTAATACACCACTGGGCCACTGTGAGTACCTGGTCATGCCCTTCAGCCTCACCAACGCCCCTGTCACCTTTCATGTGTTGGTGAATGATGTGCTGTGCAATTTCCTTAACTGGTTTGTGTTCATCTACATAGATAATATCCTGTTTCTTTCTCCAGATTCCACTGTCCAACATGTCCATTTAGTTCTCCTTGAAAACTTCGTCAAACTCTTCATCAAAACTGAAAAATGTGAGTTCAACAGTGACACAGTTTCATTCCTTGGGTTCATTATCTCCCCCAACCGTATCTAACCAGTTCCACCCAAAGTCAAGGCTGTCACTGATTGGCCAGTTCCATCTTCCACAAAACAATTCCAGCAGTTCCTAGACTTCTGTAATTTCTATCGCCGCTTCATCCATGGGTACAGTCAGGTTGCCGTCCCTCTCACAGCACTCACTTCCTCTAACCATTTCAATGATCTCCGCAAGCAGATAACACCTTCTCCCTGCTTAAGCAGCATTTCTCCTCAGCTCCCATCCTCACACAGCTGGCCCCAGACCGTCAGTTCATTGTGGAGGTGGACGCTTCGGACCGAGGGGTCGGGGTTGAATTATCCCAGAAGGCTGAGGGGGGCAACCACCTGCACCGTTCAATTCTCTGTATCTGACTCCCGCTGAGAGAAACTATGATGTTGGCAATCTGGAACTCCTGGCCATCAAGGAGGCTCTGACAGTGTGGAGACATTGGCTGGAGGGAGCTGCAGTGTGGACGGTCCAGTGAAACCTTGAATACATTCAATCAACAAAACGTCTCAACTCCCATCAAGCCAGGTGGTTGCTGTTCTTCGGCTAGTTTAATTTTACCATCACCTATTGTCCAGGGGAGAGGAACGGAAAACCAGACACCCGGTCGAGGCAGTTCGATCCACCACACCCCACAGGGACCTCGGACCTCATCCTCTCCCAGTCCATGGTCTGAAATGCTCTCTGGCTAAGAAGCAATCCTGGTTGAATTTGGCTTAAACTGGTTTGCAAACCCCAGTGTGACAGGGGTCTTGGAGCGCAATCTATAGAGTTGCCAATACCTTCAGAGAAGAAAGAGACCAGCTGACGATCTTTTGAACTGTTAATCACTCTCTGATTTTTTTTTTTTGGTCCGCTGCAGAGCATCCAGTGTACCACAGTCATACCATACAAAAGGATGCTCTCAATGGTAGAATGGTAGAAAAGTACTAGCTGTTTCTCACACAGGTTGTTCAATACAGAATATCTTAAGTTAGCACTTGAAAATTCTCCTGACACCCCTGGCCTCCTCTCTCCAGTGTACGGACACTCTTTTCAGTTGTTGTGACAGTGTCTCCTCACATCCCAGATTTGTGGCACCCAGTTACCTTAGATGTACTTCACCTGATGTCCTTGCCAAGACTCAGCTGTTTCTCTCTGTGCACGGTTAAACTGCTCAGCGTTGTTGTCCTCACTGCTTTCTTGGTCTGTTGTGTTGATTCCACTACTTTGTCCTTGACTTTGCCCCACTAACCATTTTAATTTAGTAGTTTTAAAATAAAAATATAAAGGAGGTGCATGAAGTTTTTAAATCCTGTTCAGTAGCTGGATATTAGAGGTGCATTTAAAGTGCATTCACATTCATTTAGCCTTCAATTGCGCTACAGCCCTGCGCTTAGTTTACATGAGTCAGACATGAGAAGACTGCTCTTTCCTTTTCAAACTATCTTATAATTGCATATTCAACAGTTCAAATTTTTAAATATCTTGGGATATGAGAAATCTCTGATTAAATAGGACTTTACACTTCTGGCCAAAAAAATGTGCTCCCCTCAGAGCAATGCAAGGACCCCCCACCCCCCATGCAAATCTGTGTCTGGTGCTGGGACTGATGTGACTGTTTCTCCATACAGGAGGTATCTTGAAGCTGTCATTACCAACAAAGGCTTTTGTACAAAGTCCATCCATCCATCCATCCATTTTCTTCCGCTTTATCCGGAGTCGGGTCGCGGGGGCAGCAGCTCAAGCAAAGCCGCCCAGACCTCCCGATCCACACACACCTCCCCCAGCTCCTCCGGGGGAACCCCAAGGCATTCCCAAGCCAACTGAGAGATGTAGTCCCTCCAGCATGTCCTGGGTCTTCCCCGGGGCCTCCTCCCAGTGGGACGTGCCCAGAACACCTCTCCAGCGAGGAGTCCAGGGGGCATCCGGAAAAGATGCCCGAGCCACCTCAACTGACTCCTTTTGACATGGAGGAGCAGCGGCTCGACTCCGAGCTCCTCCCGAGTGACCGAGTTCCTCACCCTATCTCTAAGGGAGCGCCCAGCCACCCTGCGGAGGAAACTCATCTCGGCCGCTTGTACTCGCAATCTCATTCTTTCGGTCATGAGCCAACTGTCATGACCATAGGTGAGGATCGGAACGTAGATCGATCGGTAAATTGAGAGCTCTGCCCCCCTACTCAGCTCTCTCTTCACCACAATGGTCCGATACAGCAACCGCATCACTGCAGATGCTGCACCGATCCGTCTATCGATCTCACGCTGCATCCGTTTCTCACTCGTGAACAAGACCCCGAGATACTTAAACTCCTCCGCTTGAGGCAAGGACACTCCACAAACCTGAAGAGGTTAGGAGAGGAATAGCACCTTTTCCGGTCGAGAACCATGGCCTCGGATTTGGAGGTGCTGATTTTCATCCCGGATGCTTCACACTTGGCTGCAAACCACCCCAGTGCATGCTGAAGGTCCTGATTTGATGAAGCCAACAGAACCACATCGTCCACAAACAGCAGAGACGAGATTCTGTGGTTCCCAAACCAGACCCCCTCTACACCCTGGCTGCGCCTAGAAATTCTGTCCATAAAAATAATAAACAGAACCGGTGACAAAGGGCAGCCCTGGCGGAGGCCAACGTGCACTGAAAACAGGTTTGACTTATTACCGGCAATGCGAACCAAGCTCCTGCTGTGGTTGTACAGGGACCAGATAGCCCTTAGCAAAGGACCCCGGACCCCGTACTCCCGGAGCACTCCCCACAGGGTGCCCCAAGGGACACGGTCGAACGCCTTCTCCAGATCCACAAAACACATGTGGACTGGTTGGGCAAACTCCCATGAACCCTCGAGCACCCGATGGAGCGTGTAGAGCTGGTCCAGTGTGCCGCAACCAGGATGGAAACCACACTGCTCCTCCTGAATCCGAGGTTCGACCATCGGTCGAATTCTTCTCTCCAGTACTCTGGAATAGACCTTACCGGGTAGGCTGAGGAGTGTGATCCCCCTATAGTTGGAACACACCCTGCAGTCCCCCTTCTTAAACAGAGGGACCACCACCCCGGTCTGCCAATCCAGAGGCACTGTCCCCGATCGCCACGCGATGCTGCAGAGGCGTGTCAGCCAAGACAGCCCCACAACATCCAGAGACTTAAGGTACTCAGGACAGATTTCATCCACCCCAGGAGGCTTGCCACTGAGGAGCTTTCTAACCACCTCGGTGACTTCGGCCTGGGTAATGGATGAGTCCGCCTCTGAGTCCCCAGTCTCTTCTTCCTCTTCGGAAGACGTGACGATGGGATTGAGGAGATCCTCAAAGTACTCCTTCCACCGCCCGACAACATCCCAGTCAGGGTCAACAGCTCCCCACCCACACCGTAAACAGTGCTGGTGGAGAGCTGCTTCCGCCCCCTGAGGCGTCGGACAGTTTGCCAGAATCTCTTCGAGGCCGACCGATAGTCCTCCTCCATAGCCTCCCCGAACTCCTCCCAGACCCGAGTTTTTGCCTCTGCGACCGCACGGGCTGTGGCACGCTTGGCCTGCCGGTACCTGTCAGCTGCCTCTGGGGTCCCACCTACCAACAAAGATAAGTAGGACTCCTTCTTCAGCTTGACGGCATCCCTTACTTCCGGTGTCCACCACCGGGTTCGGGGATTGCCACTGCGACAGGCACCAGAGACCTTGCAACCACAGCTACGAGCAGCCACATCGACAATGGAGGTGGAGAACATGGTCTACTCGGACTCCATGTCTCCAACCTCCCCCGGGATCTTGGAGAAGCTCTCCCGGAGGTGGGAGTTGAAGACCTTTCTGACAGAGGGTTCCGCCAGTCGTTCCCAGCAGACCCTCATGATACGTTTGGGCCTGCCAGGTCTGACCGGCTTCCTATCCTCCCAGCGGATCCAACTCACCACCAGGTGGAGATCAGTCGACAGCTCTGCCCCTCTCTTCACTCGAGTGTCCGAGACACGTGGCCGAAGGTCAGATGATACGACTACAAAGTCGATCATCGACCTCCGGCTCAGGGTGTCCTGGTGCCACGTGCACTTATGGACACACTTGTGCTTGAACATGGTGTTTGTGATGGACAAACTGTGACTAACTGTGACTGTGACTTTTATTAAATATTAAATAAATTTAAAATTAAGTATTAAATAAATTTCAGTAAGCATATTTTTTCCCCTGTCATTCCATTTTATTACACATAATGTAATTTCTATACTTATTTGCTTTGGTTTCTTTGCATGAATGACTTAAGATTCTTACCGACATCTGGTGAAAATATTATGTCAGTAGTACCTTTAGAAATATATTTACTGAGAAAAATGGTGACATGCTCAATACCTACCCGCTTTGTGTGTGTTTGTGTGTCTGTATATATATATATATATATATATATATATATATATAGAGAGAGAGAGAGAGAGAGAGAGAGAGAGAGAGAGAGAGAGAGAGAGAGAGAGAGAGAAATGTATGCAACACAATGCCTTACTGTTAAGCACTGTAGCCTCACAGCAAAAAGGTTGTGGGATATCTGGGGGGCCTTTCTGTATGAGGTGAAAATACACCGGAGAAGGTTTACGCCAATAACAAGCAAGGCTATAGGGCCAGACCTGCACCACGGCAAGTCAGACCACATTACTCTCCAACTCATCCCGCCATATACTCCCCATCCAGAAATCCACCCCCACCACCACTAAGACGGTCACAACATGGACAGACGGTGCTTCTCAGCTGCTGCAGGACTGCTTCAACAGCACTGACTGGAACATCTTTGAGGATGAGGACCTGGATGTATTTATGTATTTACCATGTTACATTAAGAACTGTCACAGTGGAGAAACACATCCAGGTCTACCCAATGAGAAAGCCTGGATGACCAAGGGGTTTTGAAGCAGCTGCTGAAGGAAGGAGAGAAACTCTGCTTTCAAAGCTGGTGATAGGGCTCTCTACAGCGCAGCCTGCACCAACCTAAAGAGAGGCATCAGGAAGGCCAAGGAGGATTTCAGGAGGAGGATCGATAACCACCTGACCAGCAACAACAGCAGGCAGGCATGGATGGCAGCCCAACACCTCACCAACTACAAACCCAGCATCATAGGTGCTGAACGTGATGCCGCATAGGCACAAGAGTTAAATCTCTTTTTTGCTCACTTCAAGACTGTGACACCAGGAGCAGCCATGTCACTGCTAGAGTCTGGCAGCAACTACATGGTGGGGGAAGGGTTTCAACACACACAAAGCAACAGGCCCTTACGTTGCCTCCGGATGGGTACTGTGCAGATCAGCCTGCTGGGAGTCTCACCAAAATTTTCAACTGGTCCCTGACACAGTCTGCTATTCTGTCATGCCTGAAGACCTCCACCATAGTCCCACACCCAAGAAATCCCACATAACCAGCTTCAATGACTTCTTGCCTGTTGCATTCACACCAGTGGTGATGACATATTTTGAAAAACTCAGAAGTCACATCATGTCATTCATAACCCCCACTTCAGACCCATACCAATTTGCTTTCAAGGTGAACAGATCAACAGAGGGTCCCTTGACTGCATCCAAACCATGCTGATTGACCTAAAGCAACAGGGTAACTATGCCTGTCTTCTCTTTGTGGATTATAGTTCAATATTCAACACCATCTTCCCCCATGGCCTCATGAGGAAACTGCTGAACCTCGGTCTACCTCATTCCACATCTTTGGATTAATGACTTTCTGTCAGATCGCTCACAAAGAGTCAAGACTGGCCCCACATATCCACAGTTCTCACACTCAGTACAGTTCCCCTCCATGGCTGTGTGCTGAGCCCACTGCTCTTCACCCTCTACATCTCTGACTGCACCCCTATCCACACCAGCAACACCTTCATTAAGTATGTGGGTGACACCACATGGTAGGCTGTATCACTGGAGGAGATGAGTCTGCCTACCGGGACGAGGTGGAACAGCTGACGGTGTGGTGTAGAGACAATAACCTGCTCCTGAACACATCCAAAACCAAGGAGCTAATCATAGACTTCAGGAGAAACAAAACACACATTCAGCCCATTATCATTGGGGGGACCTTTGTGGAAACGGTCAGGGACTTCCGTCTTCCTGGGAGTCCACATACAGGAGAAACTGACCTGGGACAGGAACACCACACACTTGGTAAAGAAAACACAGCAAAAACTCCACTTTCTGAGAATACTCAGGAAAAATAATATAAACCAGAGACTGCTCATGTGTTTTTACCACTCCATCATGGACAGCATCCTCACATATTGCCTCTGTACATGGTTTGCCAGCTGCAAAGTGGGAAACAGGAAAGAGCTCCAGAGGGTTACCAAAATGGCAGAGAAGATCACTGGGTGCCCTCTATCCACACTGGAGGCCCTTCATGGCTGTTACTGTCTCAGGAGAGCCAACACCATCCTTTACACATAACATGATTGAGGCAGAATGGTGCACGAAGGAGGAGTCAAATGCCACTCATGAAAAATCAGTGCTGCCTCAAATGCCTCGTACAGCTGTCACTACAACCATTCACACACACCACCGCTGAAAGACAGCGAGTGTCCTGCGAGTGCTCATTCGATCCCCCTTTCGGCAGGTGTCAGTCAAATTCCATGTGTCACAAATGAACATCCAATACTGCTCGCTGGACACTTAGAAAAGGCAGGGCTATTCGCGCTCCTGGTACGAGAGCAGAGAGCAGCTGAGCACATTCGAGCTGTTTGTGAAAATTGTATAAGTGCCACATGTGTGTGGCGTCACCAAGCAACACACATGGGTGAGGGACTACGTCTCTAGGCTGGCTTGGGAACGCCTTGGGGTTCCCTCGGAGGAGCTGGGGGAGGTGTGTGTGTATCGGGAGGTCTGGGCGGCTTTGCTTGAGCTGCTGCCCCCGCGACCCGACTCTGGATAAAGCGGAAGAAAATGGATGGATGGATATATATATATTCTTTATTTATTTGTTTGACAGGGACAATGCAATCAAACATAGTTACTTGCAGCTGATGTGATGCGCACAGAGTATAGCTACTGCTAATTTTAAACTCCCATCCCTGGTTGAGCTTTTCTACACTAACAAGACATCATCTAAAATACAAATTAATTTACATGAGAACATTTCATCCATAAATAAGAATACAGTACAAAAGTTCATCACTCACCCATCTCATTCATTCACATTCTCGCACATGGGTGCAGTTTTGGTTTATTTTAAGCCAAGATTTAAGCTTGGATGAGAACAATTTAAACTCGCTGATGGACTTAATTTCTGTGGGCAATGACTTCCAGAGTTTACAGGCTTTATAAGAAAAGGCCGACTGTCCAAATGATGTTCTACATCATTTTTGATTTTCAATTTCAGTTTATTCAATTTATAAATGCACCAAATCACGACAACATCACCCCAAGGCACTTCACACAAAACAGTTAAAAAACAGTGTAACATGAATTAAGAACAAGTATAAAACACAATTAAAAACAAAATTTAAAACAATAAAATTCAAAAGAATTAAAAACAGAATAACACACTATATTACCAAAGCACTGATTAAAAAAATATGTCTTCAGTCTTAACTTGAGGGTCTCCACAGTATCGGACTGTCTTATTGACACTGGCAGACCATTCTACAATACTGGGGCACGAAAAGAAAAGGCCCTTTGACTGACAGACCTCTTCTTCACCCTTGGGACACAAAGCAGTCCTGCATCAGATGAGCGCAAAGCCCAGGACGGTACATAGGGCTTAATCAAATCAGCTAAGTACAATGGTGCCAGTCCATGAACAACTTTATAGTCTAATAACAGAACCTTAAAGTCTGATCTCACAGAGACAGATAGCCAATGGAGGGATGCCAGAGCAGGTATAATATGGTAAAACTTTCTAGTCCATGTCAAAAGTCTGGCAGCAGCATTCTGAACTAATTGGAGACCCCTGATACTGGACTGTGCCAACCCTGAAAATAGGACATTACAATAATCCAATCTGGAGGAAACAAAAGCATGATTCAGGGTCTCAACATCTCACCTAAAAAACTTGCCTAAACTGTCACTGTATAATCCGGATGCTCGCACTCACCAGACAAAAGCAAAAGTCTCAATGCTTTGTATGGTTTTCTATGTAATAAACACTGTATCTACTGGATTTTGTATAACAGATTTTCACTCAACATTGCACAAGAATTGTAATGTTGTGCAATGTGTTGTGTTGTGAAGAGGCCCCATTGAACTGTATTTCCAATAAAAACCATCCCTCACATGTACCGCACAGAGCAGTCTGGGCATGCCCAGTTGAAACAGAGGTACGAAATGAAGTTTAGCACAGACACTCGGTGAGTCGAGGAAAGTGGGTACCGTATTTCATTGATTAAAAGCCCGAGCGTTTATTCTTTTCAAACCGTGCTCAGACCCAGCACCTAAATGAGGCAGGCCTTTATTTTTGATCGGCAATTATTAACAAAATGCTGCTTGCTGCCTGCACTGTAATATGGTGTTAAGTTTCACACACATATCCCTGGGTGTGCTGAACCAAAGACAACCACTTTCAATCAGCCTCTGCGTGGCCAATACCCTCTCAGGAGGCTGATGTGCAGCTGCTAAATGATGGAGACCCCAAGGGCTGTGATTTGTCACTTTTACCTTTTTGCTCTGTCTTCCAACATATTTTAAAAGTTTTTGTGGTGCGCCCAGCAATTACTTTTCGATCACAGATCAAATACGTTTGGCAGAAAAGTACGCCAATATGACCAACTTTACAACACGGAGTCAACTGTGCTGGAAATTATTAATCACTCATTAACTTCTGGATCTGTCCCTAAATGTTTCAAATCTGCAGTGATTACACCATTACTTAAAAAAATCTAATCTCTACCCAAGTGTATTGAAAAACTATAGGCTGATATCAAATCTGTCATTTTGCTCTAAAATTCTGGAAAAAGTGTTTTCATGGCAGCTCGTGGACTACCGTGGATAGGCTGGAGAATCATTTTGGGATTACTGGGAGTGCTCTTGTGTAGTTGACATCATACCTGACCAGTCGTTCTCACTGTGTTTTGTACAATAACACTACCTCTAACTGTAGTGACATGAAATTTGGGGTTCCACAGGGGTCCGTCTTAGGCCCCCTGCTTTTCTCACTTCATATAGCACCCCTTGGGCACATATTGCGGGGTTTTTGGATTACCTTTCACTGCTATACTGATGATACTCAGTTATACATGCCGATAACTGCTGGTAATCTCATCCACACAAAATCCTTAGAAGATTGCCTTGCATCAGTCAGAAGCTGGATGTCTAGCAACTTCCTACTTTTAAACTCTGATAAGACTGAAATGATGGTTCTTGGTCCAGTGAGACATCGCATCAATTTGACCAGCTAATGCTTACCCAAGGTTCGTGTGTCATACATCACACAGACAAAGTGAGGAACCTTGAGGTAATTTTTGATCCTATGTTGTCCTTTGACCTCCACATTAGAAATATTACAAGGACTGCTTTCTTTCACCTGTGAAATATAGTAAAGATTTGTCCCATCCTATCTATGGCTGATGCTGAGACCCTGATTCATGCATTTGTCTCTTCTAGATTGGACTACTGCAATGTTCTATTTTCTGGTTTACTGCAGTCCAGCATTAGTGCTCTCCAATTGGTTCAAAATGCTGCTGCCAGAATTTTGACATGAAGCAGAAAGTTTGACCACATTACATCCATTCTGGCATTTCTTCACTGGTGTCCTGCACCTGTGAGATCAGATTTTATGGTTCTGCTACTAGCCTATAAAATTGTTCACGGACCGGCACCTCCCTATTTAGCTGACCTAATTAAACCCTACATATAGGGTGCAGGACTACTTTTTTCCCTAGGGTGAATAAAAAGTCTGCAGGTCACAGAGCTTTCTCTTATCATGCCCCTGTTCTATGGAATAATCTCCCTGCATCAATAAAACAATCAGATTCTGTAGAGAAGTCACACTTATTTTCCCTTTCGTATGGCTAGCACACTGGCATAGTATGTTACTATGCTTTTTACTCTTTTAAATTCATTTTTTTTTTTAGGAAATGGAGTGTGCCACAGCCTCAATTTTATCTAAATTATGTATCTTTTCGTGAAGCTTAGGGCTAGTGGCCGGCGATTACCTTAGTATTTCTTTTATTTTTCTTGTTGCTTAATGCTGACAAATTATACTGTATTTGTTGTCTTTCTGGTGCCTGATTTGGTTTTTTCTTTTCTCTCTGTTTGAGGTGTGGCTCCATCCAGAGATGGGTGTGGTATCTGTTCCTGAAACACTCCTGTCCTGTGCACCGGCAACATTTCCTGTATATTTGTTTTGTGAATTTCTGTCTGTAGCATGGCCCAAGCAGAGGGTCACCCCTTTGAGTCTGGTCTACTTGAGGTTTCTTCCTCAGAGGGAGCTTTTTTTTTCTTACCACTGTCACCTGTGTGCTTGCTCTGGGGTTTGGTAAGGTTAGACCTTGCTTGTGTGAAGTGCCTTGAAGCAACTTTGTTGTGATTTGGCACTATATATAAATGAAAATAAATTGCAAAAAATTGACTCCGGATAAAGCTTAAGAAAATGGATGGATGGATGAAAAACAACTGCATTGCTCTAATCAGAATACTGGGGGAAATATGCAATATTGGACAAGTGCAATATGGTACTAAGATAATGTGGAACCAGTGCAATATGAGAGTTATGTCTGTTTTGGATAGTGTGCTATGAGGCTTCTGTTTGTTTTGGACAGTGCCATATAAGACTTATTCACACCTGGGCACCCAGCGCTTTGGCTAACACGGACCGGCTCGCAAATACCTGGGAATTAAAGAATAAAATTAAGGTTCTCCCCAGACAGTGGAACAATGGTGCCACGTCTTTATACTGCCATCTTGCACCGCTATAGTGTGGTGTCATCTCATGATGTTTTAGCAGGAGACTTGGTGGGAATCTAATGGTGCGCAAACCTGTTTTTGCGGGAAATTTCACATAAAGAACTTCAGCTCTTTATTTTATCCTGTTTACATTCAGATGACACAAACCATGACAAAATGGAAGTGTTACACAAAGCCAGATCAGATTTTTTTGCTTCATCTTCATCAAGGGACCACAGCCCTTGTGGGGTGCAGCAATCGCCACGCCTTCTGGGGAGGATGCATGCCAGCTCCGATCATACAGAGGCAGGTGCACAGCCGACTCGAACAATGCTGTCTGCTGTGGGATCGATCTGATCAGAGGCTAAGAATGATGCAGTCTCTGTGACAGAGAACAGGGAAAGTTTGATGAAGAAAACAGCAGAATGGAATTTGAAATTATTCAGGTACTGAGATACTTCAGGTACTTCAAGATTTTGGGGCTGGATAGCAGTGTGCATTATTTCCATTTTTCTATGTTTCTATGTTTTAAAGTGCATGTTGCACTGAAATCAGAACATTTCTGAATGTTTCCCTCAGCGTTTATTAGAGGAAAACATCTCAGTGCGCACTTAAATGCTGTCAACATTACAAACTGAACCACAGATTAATTACAAAGTTTACATAAATGTGATGTTGTGTTATGATGACTTGTTTTTTAAGTGATAGCTGTTAATTTTGATGCAGTCACAGTAAAAGGAGCTGCTTTCCACTGTGGAAAAACTTAGTAAGTGTGGTACATGCTGCTCCGTTACAGAACAGTCTCACGTCAAGACAGACACTCAAAGTAAAATAAAAATAAACCCTACCAGCTTCACTGAGAAAAAAAACCTGAACAGTCATCCACTTGTGATTTCCACTCCACCAAAAAAACAACATCACGGAGACATGCCTCATGCACGCTCACGGCGGGGCTAAAATAGCGTCCAGCAACACAAACAGTCTCTGAAAAAATTAAGAGTTTTGGGGTGAAGTGTGTCACCTCCTGTCTCTCTGTACAGCCTCTGTAAAGCCAAACCTTCTGTCAGGCTTTGGCCCTTGAGAAGCTGCGTTGTGCATGCAAGTCTGTCGGCCTCCAAATCCGTACTGCCTACGTACGGATTTGGTTAATTCAATAGTAATTGAATGAAAATGTGCTGCTTTGAATCCGTACTGAGGCAGTACTCACAACGTGCGTCATCTGTACTGCTGGTGAATCCGCAGCCTGACCGCAGCAAAAGTTCTGCATGCACTAAAACCTCTACGGCGTGTCTGCATGTGTCTGCGTGCTCCTAAATTCGTACTGAGGCAGTACTTACGACGTACGGATCTCCAAATTTAGCCCACGTTTTTGCAAGTAGACTGCACGCACGTGCAAGTACGGCGGGTTGTGACCACGGCTTTAGACTAGTTTATTTCTCAGTCTGTTCCAGTTTAGTTTTGTCTTAGTGTTTAATTTCCTATTATTCTTGGATCAGTTTTTATGTAATTTATCTTCTGTGTTTATTATCTTCTGGTTTGCTTTTCAGTACTGTTCTAGTTTTTATTGCCAGTTCATGTTTCCTTTGTGTAATCATTAGTTGTCATGTCAGTAATTCTTTTCACTGCTCACTTACACCTGCCTGTCTCATCCTGTCCCTGTCTGTCCCTTGTCTGCACTCATCTCAGTTCTCACGTATTCACGCCCAGCTTCATTGTTATCATTCTCCCTCTGATCACTGCACTCTCTTGTCCTGCACCAGTACTTCCTCATCTCTGTTGGCCACACCCCCTTTTTGTCTGTCATTTCCTTGTCCACTTGTCACTGCCTTTTCTTGCATCTCTTTTCCCCTCTTGGATTCACCTGACCACACCCCCTTCCAGATCCTTCTCCCACCACGTGCATCTTGTTATCCAGTTAGAACCTGTTCTTACTTAAACTGCTTCTGTTCACTTCCTCCCTGCTCGTTTGTTGATCTCTATCACTTACCAGCACTTGGTCTCTGTCCTGTTTTTGCCAAGCCGTGCTTTTGACTCCGCTCTGTGTACCAGGTCCTGCTTTTTGCCTCAGCTCTGTCTCATCCCTGCCTGGTACTTTTGCTCCGCGGGCTGTCTTCCAGTGTACCGAATCCTAGCCTGCATTAAAGAACATTTTACTCATACGTCCTGCTTGAGAGACTGCATTTGTGTCCAGCATTTGTCTGTGCCACGCTACCTCCCAGCCTGACACCTTCACTTTTGAATGAAAGCTCAGAAGCTTCGTTATCAAATGAAGCAGGGTTCATTTCATTGTCAGCCATCGGGATGTTTCTGACTTTCCTAAAATGTACATCACACGCCGAGAAATGCCGACAAATGCAGAGTAAAATGCAGAGTAATAAGATGTTTTCCAGAAATGCACCTGCTGACTCAGGGAGGAAAGCTGGACCTTTCGTTTTTCTATTTTTAGACAATATAGAGTGGTATCAAAATCTGAATCACAAGGACAAGGTGAGATTTTCACACTCTGAGCTCCCAGCCTGGTGATATTGTGACTTGGGAATTCAAACTTTTTATATTTGAAAATTATGTAGGGAAATGTGTAAAACAGTCTGGAATCACCCACATTTTAAATTGTCTTATTGTACATTATTTTTTCTTTCAAATAAGTTTATTGCACATTTGTAACATACAGTGTGTCAATGAAACACAAACATTTTAGATAAATTTAACTAATCAACAATTCAGCACAGAATCAGACCAGAAACAGAACTAAAAGATTTTCATTTTTGTCTTTGGGCTTCAGGACACAAGGTCAGATAGGACCACGACTGGAAGCGTTGCGTGCGGTGATAGTTCCCAACAGCACCACTACACTAAAAGTTTCTAATCAGAACAACGAACACTTTGTCAAAACAATGCTATTTACTGCTTTTTATACAGGAATAAAATTATTATTATGCAGACTTGAGTTTGACCTTTTGGCCCGGCCCTCCACAATATTTTCTGTTTCTTATTTGGCCCTTTGCAAAAAAATAATTGCCCACCCTTGGACTTCTGTTTTGAATAGTGCAGTACGAGGCATATGTCTGATTCAGACTGTGCAACTTAGAAGTTTCTGAGCTCACATCATCCCCCCTCCCCAATCTTGTGATGCTCATAATATTTGCTGAGGTGTGTGCATGTGTGGGTGTGGATATGTGTGCATGTGAGGGTGTGTGTGGGTATGTGTGAGTGCGAACATTGCTTTTGAGGATGCACAAGTACATTTCATTGTGCTGCTTTACTGTGCAGTGACAATAAAGGTGATTCTGATTCTGATTTACTATAGAGAGCCACTCTGTTTGTATTCCTTCATAATTGATGTAAATAAAGTCCAAGACAGTCAGTGGCATCTTTACCACCAGAGAGCCTCGTCCACAACTACCACAGAAGACTCCAAGCTGTCATTGATGTTAAAGGGGGCAACACACGGTATTAAAGGCCCCTTCACACATAGCACGATTGAAGCCCTCTAGCACACGAAGGAGGAATTGCGTGCCATTCGTGAAAAATCAGAGCCACCTCAAACGACTCGTACCCCTGTCGCTACAACCATTCACAGACACTAGCAGCCCAATGACAGAGAGTGCCCTGTGAGAGCCCGTTCGATCCCTCTCTTGGCAGGTGTCACCCAAATTCCAGGTGCCACACACGAACATCCAATACCACTTGCGGAGCACTTAGGAAATGTGTGGCCATTCATGGAGTCAGGACGAAAATGGTGAGCAGGTGACTACTTTTGAGCTGGCTGTGGAATTTATCTAAGTGCTCCCACAACTTTGTCGTCGCCAAGCAACACACATGGCATGCCAGAGTGTCGGCTCCCCCCTCAACACATGTGGCTGTGTGTGTATTGCGCATGTGTTGCGCCCCCCCGCTCTCCCCCACAACATGGAGGTGTGCTTGTGTTGTGCATGTGGTGTGTGGGGGGTGCATACTTGCATGAAATTCTGATGTATGTGTATGTATGTACAGATGGGGAGTAGCCAGCCAGAGTGCACACAGCACAGTGAGGCGCCTGTCAGCTGATTGCTGGCCAGAGACTCACTGACAGCTGCAAATGACGGCTCAGTGCACAAGACGTGTCACATTAAAACACAGAGACCACAGCCAGGACAGGTATATTATTATAAGTACTACAATGGGAGGTGATGGGCTTGAGATCAGAAGATCCTCGGTTCAAATCCCCGCCTGACTGGAAAATCACTAAGGGCCCTTGGGCAAGGTCTTTAATCCCCTATTGCTCCCGGTGTGTAGTGAGCACCTTGTATGGCAGCACCCTGACATCGGGGTGAATGTGAGGCATAATTGTAAAGTGCTTTGAGGGTCTGATGCAGATGGAAAAGCGCTATATAAATGCAGTCCATTTACCTTTTACAATAACTACATACACAATTACATGCAAAAATAACAACAAAGAAAAATGATCACATAACACAGAAACAGAGAGTGACACTTTGGTGTGTGCACTGAACAAACGGGGGGGGGGAGCTAGCTGCCAACAGCAGCAGCTGTTGAGATCTCGGGCCCTGGATGTCACAGCTTTAGAACACATACTGTGTTTTGAAGGACATGACCTAGCAACTGTCCACTATGACGCGTGTGTGCGTGCTTGCTGTTGTCACATGGAAATACATAAAACATATATTGTTTTTGCGATGGGCTGGAGCGCACGCACAGTGCGCACATTGACAGGCTGTCCCATGTGAAACGGACCGTCAGATCACGTGGACACACAGCAGGCATGCCGCAAGACTATATGACAAGCCAATAGTGGGACAAACACACCACTTTCAGTCACGTATCACCAAAAATACACCGTAACAAACATTTTGTTGTCATGTTCTGGCCCTAGTCCTGCCCTATGTCATGTTTTCCCCTGTCCACATCTTTGATCCTCATTTTTGATTTTCTGTTTGCTATTTCATAGTCTTTGGTTTTGTTTCCTATTTATTATGCATTTTCTGTTTATCATACTTTAGTCTTGTCTCTCTGTTTATATTTCATTTGTCATGTGTTCTATTCTGATGTAGTTTCTGTTCAGCCGTTATTTTCCATTGTATATCATTAGCCTTATCCTATCCTATTATCACTATTGCCACATGTGAGTACTGTACTGCTGCCTTTGTCAGCCACACCCACATGTGACTCCACTCTTGTCTCCTGTTTCACCTTTGTCTCGTCTGATCACGCCTTCTTTCCCGCACCTGCTCCACATTACACGCTAATTACTGTCTGTATTTAAGCCCTTTGTTTTTCATTGTTCCTTGCTCGTACATTTTGCTCCCTGCCTTGTGCTCTTGCCCTCCTTACAAGCCTTCCTCGTCTTGCTTCAGCTGTATTTTTCCTGTGCTCGACTCTCTCTTGTTTTTGACCACGCCTTTGCCTATGCCAGTGAACCTGCTTCTCCATGTTTGATCCTTGCTCATTTTCCAACCATGTCCCCGCCTCACGATCTTCTGTACCTCTTCCTGAATTGTTTGACTTCCTTTGTATCAACCTCAGCCTGTTTTGGATATAGCCTTTTTCTTAACCGACATCTGAGTCATGCATTTGTCTCCATCCGCCTGCCGTGCCACTTCTCCTCAGTCAGTCATTTGTCAGTTATTATGGCGTTTTTTTTTGTTGTTGCTGTAATTAAAGATGATGAAAACTTCCTTTTCTGTACATCGTCTAATTTCTCGCTCTCTTTTTTAAATACATTTATCTCCTCATTGATTTTAGGCATTTTATGTTCCTGTTATAAAACAGTGATTGTAGCGCAGTGGTAAAGTTTCCGTCTGTTAATCAGAGCTTTTGTAAATTGCAGGTTCGAATCCCACGAGTGCCATTTATTTTTTATTTAACCAGAGTTATTTAACCGCAGGGTTCTGTATTGTCTCTCCTTTTATTTATTATTTATATCAACCCAGTGATTTTCACTAATTATACAGCAATATCTAATCTATCAGTGTCCTGTGATTGTAGTAATTATTTATATACTCTCTGGACATAATAAGACATAATGAGAGTACACTGCTTTATTCATGTCATTTCATGACTGTAAGTCTGTGACCATGGGTCATATACAGAGGCACAGAGGGATCATATTTGTATTGTCTGCTCGATAAGAGGGATTAAATTTTGGACATTGCGGTGTTTTTTTACGGTGTGTAATTTCTTTTTTTCATTCCCACATCAGCGGCAGGATGTGGTTCCACACTCTCCAGCTGGTTTTTACTATTTATTTCATCTCCACATTAGCATGCGATGTGGTTTCACATGTCCAGCTGTTTTTTTTTTTCATCTCCACATCAGCGTGTGATGTGGTTCCACATGCTGCAGCTGGTTTTTATTTTTTTTTTATCTTCACATCAGCGTGCAATGCTGTTTCACACGTTCCAGCTGTTTTTTTTTTTTCATCTCCACATCAGCGTACGAAGTAGTTTCACACGCTTCAGCTGTTTTTTTATTTTTTATCTCCACATCAGTGTGCAATGTGGTTCCACACGTTCCAGCTGCTCGCACCTTGTTCGTGCACGTGTACAAGTGTGCATGAAACTGTCGCAGCAGGATCACTCATGCCTGCCAGACTTTGTGTCCCTCCCGACATCAGCTCAATCATTTTGTGGTTCATTCATTCGGGCTGTTTTGCTGTGATTTGCCCTGATTCCTACTTATTTGTGCTATGCGTAAAAGGGCACTAAGAACAGGGGTATTGAAACTTTTGATCAGTGATATTTGGTTAGTTTCTCTTGTTGTTATGATTTAAAATGATTAAATACAGTTGTTTGACAACAAATGGGTTCACCCAACCACTAACCATGAGTGAAAAAAACTTTTTGTGTAATTACTCATATCTATGTTGTTTGGTGTATTGTAAGCAGGATACTTTGTGCCATTTGTGTAGTAATGGCTTTGCTCTGGCGACTCGACCATGCAGCCCATTTTTCTTCAACTGCCTCCTTACTGTGCATCTTGTAACAACTACACCATTTTTTTCAGAGTCCTGCATTTCAGCTGAAGTTATATGTGGGGGTTTTTTTTGCATCCTGAGCAATTTTCCTGGCAGTTGTTGCTGAAATTTTTGTTGGTGTACCTGACCGTGGTTTGGTTCCAACAGAATCCCTCATTTTCCACTTCTTAATTACAGTATGAACACTGCTGATTGTCTTATCAGTCCCTTGGATGACTTTTTATATTCCTTTCCTGTCACGATTTTGGCCTGATCTGGGTTTTGTTTTGGGTTTTTCCTCTTTCATGTTCTGAGCCTTTTGTCTTTTAGTCATGTATAGTCCCGCTTAGGTTATGTCTGGTCTTGTTTCATGTTCATGTCAGGTTGTCATGCTTATGTTATCATTAGTTTTGTTTCTGTTATTTATCTCTGATTATGTTCCATTTATTATTTATCTGTTAAGTCTTTTTATTTATATCTTATAGTCACTGGCTGTCATTCTGTTCATTATTTTTATACTGTCATCTCACCATTGTTTATTGCATTCACTTTTATATTTTGATCCATCTCACTCCAGTTATTGTTAAGATAATTGATTTCTTTGTTTACTGCCATTTTGGTTCTGTCAGGACTGGTTCATATGATTCTGTTTTAGCTCTGTTCATTGTTCTATGTTTCTTTCATGCCAGCCCAAATATGTTCCCACTTCATATCACTGCACCAGCCATTGTGTTTTTGTCTCACACTTTGTCTGCTTTGTATTTTCACTCACTCCCGCTCTTGCACTTGCTCACGTGTCTTTGTTACTTTCATCACTCCACTGTGTTTTCCTGCCTTCACTCTCTTGCACTTACCTTTGTCTTCCCTGGTCACACCCCCTTACAGAACCTTCCCTGACACCTGTGTCTTGTTCCACTAATTACATCACCAGTTATTTAAACCATCACAGTCTCACAGCTCACTGCCAGTTTGTTGTCGCTCTATGCACACATCCCAGCCTTTGTATTTCATCCTGATTTCTTGCCTTGCCGTGTACCGTGTTTTGCTTTGTTTTCCTCGACCGCGCCTTTTTGCTTCACCCTTGATAACTCTGTTTGCTCGTGCCTGTGAACCCTGCCTGAATATGACTGCGTTCTTGCCAAACCCATATTGTGCTTCTGCTCCGCTGACTGATCACCTGTGTGCTGAACCTGAGCCTGGAATAAAGACCTTGATTACTGACATGCCTAAACCAAGTCTGGGAGTCTGATTCGTGGGTCCAACCGCTCCTGGTGTCGGGCAACCGCCCGCCTTGACATTTCCTGTTTCATACAGTTCAATGACCTTTTCTTTGACAATTCTTTTGCTTTCCCTATGACTCTGAAACCAGAAACATCTGTACAGCACTGGATGAAAGATGCAAGGTTCTGTCTGGAGCCCAAAAACTCACTGACGTTTTATACACACACACACACACACACACACACACACACACACACACACACACACACACACACACACACACACACACACACACACACACACACACACACACACACACACACACACTGATTACAAGCAAACATATTACAGATGAGGATGGTTACCTTTTGTAGCCATTAAAACCCATTTGTGTCAACTTGTGTGCATGTTATCAGGTCAAAATTACCAGGATATGTAAAGTTTTGATCAGGGTCATTTGCTTAGTTTCTGTTGTCATTATGATATCAAAAGAGTAAACACAGTTGTTTGAGAATAAATGGCTTCACACAACCACTAACCATCTATCTATCTATCTATCTATCTATCTATCTATCTATCTATCTATCTATCTATCTATCTATCTATCTATCTATCTGTCTGTCTGTCTGTCTGTCTGTCTGTCTGTCTGTCTGTCTGTCTGTCTGTCTGTCTGTCTGTCTATCTATCTATCTATCTATCTATCTATCTATCTATCTATCTATCTATCTATCTATCTATCTATCTATCTATCTATCTATCTATCTATCTTTCTTTCTTTCTTTTAATTTAGAGCGAGGGTGGGCAACTTGTTCCACAAAGGGGCAAGAGGGTGCAGGTTTTCTTTGCAGCCACTGATTCCACCAGGTGATTTCACTGATTAACTGATTCAATCTGCTCAAAGTGATATTAATCAGTGAAATCACCTGTTGGAGGTCAGGGGTTGCAAAGAAAACCTGCACCCTCTTGGCCCTTTCTGGAACAAGTTGCCCATCCCTGATTTTGACCCCTGTGTAATTCTTCAGTTGACCCCTACTTGGCTGCCTATTGAAAATTCAAGTGGCCAATCAGTTTTTTAAAGAGTTAATGTCTATGGATTATTTGTGCCAGATTTGATGTTTGTATCACCATTTGCAGGATTCCACTCTAAATATTCTCTTATCTGCTGCACTTTTTATGAGATGTAAGATGCTGCTCCTCAGTGTTTCTCAGTTGCCCTCAAAAGTATTGGAACACTTGGTATTTCACACATTTTAATTTGTTTATTCCATTTCAAATACATTTTTTTTTCTAAAATTATCATCCTTAACTCAAACTGAGAGCAATTTGATATATTAATTTGATATAAATTAATTAAAAATATAAAATCCAGCCAAGATATATTCAGTGACTTGGAAATGTTCATGTTTCCATCCCCTGACTTGTCTAAAGAAAACTGGCAATAAAACTCATTATTACTTACAGGTTTTATCAAGTTTTAGAGATTTGCTTTCAGTTTGAGGAAGATAATTTTAGAAATCTTTATTCTTTATTTTTTGTATTTCTTGTATTTAAAATGACATAAATAAATTAAAATGTGTGAAATTCCAAGTGTTCCAATACTTCTGGAGGGCACAGTATCCTAACTTTATGATGAGTGCAAAATGAGTGTGGTATTATTACTGTTTTGTTTAAAAATGTTTAATTTTCACTGTTGCTGCACTTTGTGTCAAATCATAGTCATATTGTATATCATATTGATATGACAATTCAGTAAGTTATATCTTCTATTATACATTCCAAATCTAAGGTGGAACTCTACTAGTGTTTTCTAAGGTACACCTAAATATCTTTAAAAAAAAGAGAGAAAGAGTAGAGCCACTTAGGTGCCTGGTCTTGAGAACCAGGGATGGGAGGTTGAAAAGCTTTTTTATCCCATGGGAGCTCTCCCTGCCCACCTAAGCGGCTCAAGAATATGGACAGTATGTATATAAGTGACATTTACATGACAATGTATATGACAATATTGAGATACGATAATTTGGCCATATTGTACAGCCCTACTGTCAACTAGCTGAAAACTTTGAATATTAATTTACATAAAACAATTTTTTAATTTACTTAAAAAAATGCTTAAAGTGGCAGGGGGTTAAGAGGGCTGTAATTGGGGATGGGGGGGGGGGGGGGGTCAGCTGAAATCAAAAAAGAAAAATACCGAAAAAGGCGGGGGTATGGGTGGGCAGAGCCCCTCCAGAAGCTGAAAGGTTTTAGTCATGCTCATGCGCCCAAGAAACATTCTACTGAAAAAAGTCTGAAGGACCTAAGGAGCTTTTCAGGTCCTATATATACACTCAACAAAAATATAAACGCAACACTTTTGGTTTTGCTCCCATTTTGTGTGAGATGAACTCAAAGATCTAAAACTTTTTCCACATACACAATATCACCATTTCCCTCAAATATTGTTCACAAACCAGTCTAAATCTGTGATAGTGAGCACTTCTCCTTTGCTGAGATAATCCATCCCACCTCACAGGTGTGCCATATCAAGATGCTGATTAGACACCATGATTAGTGCACAGGTGTGCCTTAGACTGCCCACAATAAAAGGCCACTCTGAAAGGTGCAGTTTTATCACACAGCACAATGCCACAGATGTCGCAAGATTTGAGGGAGCGTGCAATTGGCATGCTGACAGCAGGAATTTCAATCAGAGCTGTTGCTCGTGTATTGAATGTTCATTTCTCTACCATAAGCCGTCTCCAAAGGCGTTTCAGAGAATTTGGCAGTACATCCAACCAGCCTCACAACTGCAGACCACGTGTAACCACACCAGCCCAGGACCTCCACATCCAGCATGTTCACCTCCAAGATCGTCTGAGACCAGCCACTCGGACAGCTGCTGAAACAATCGGTTTGCATAACCAAAGAATTTCTGCACAAACTGTCAGAAACCATCTCAGGGAAGCTCATCTGCATGCTCGTCATCCTCATCGGGGTCTCGACCTGACTCCAGTTCGTCGTCGTAACCGACTTGAGTGGGCAAATGCTGACATTCGCTGGTGTTTGGCACGTTGGAGAGGTGTTCTCTTCACGGATGAATCCCGGTTCACATTGTCCAGGGCAGATGGCAGACAGCGTGTGTGGCGTCGTGTGGGTGAGCGGTTTTCTGATGTCAATGTTGTGGATCGAGTGGCCCATGGTGGCGGTGGGGTTATGGTACGGGCAGGTGTCTGTTATGGACGAAGAACACAGGTGCATTTTATTGATGGCATTTTGAATGCACAGAGATACCGTGACAAGATCCTGAGGCCCATTGTTGTGCCATACATCCAAGAACATCACCTCATGTTGCAGCAGGATAATGCACAGCCCCATGTTGCAAGGATCTGTACACAATTGATGGAAGCTGAAAATGTCCCAGTTCTTGCATGGCCGGCATACTCACCAGACATGTCACCCATTGAGCATGTTTGGATGCTCTGGACCGGCGTATATGACAGCGTGTACCAGTTCCTGCCAATATCCAGCAACTTCGCACAGCCATTGAAGAGGAGTGGACCAACATTCCACAGGCCACAATTGACAACCTGATCAACTCTATGCGAAGGAGATGTGTTGCACTGCATGAGGCAAATGGTGGTCACACCAGATACTGACTGGTATCCCCCCCCAATAAAACAAAACTGCACCTTTCAGAGTGGCCTTTTATTGTGGGCAGTCTAAGGCACACCTGTGCACTAATCATGGTGTCTAATCAGCATCTTGGTATGGCACACCTGTGAGGTGGGATGGATTATCTCAGCAAAGGAGAAGTGCTCACTATCACAGATTTAGACTGGTTTGTGAACAATGTTTGAGGGAAATGGTGATATTGTGTATGTGGAAAAAGTTTTAGATCTTTGAGTTCATCTCATACAAAATGGGAGCAAAACCAAAAGTGTTGCGTTTATATTTTTGTTGAGTGTATAATTCTTGGGCATCTTATAGACTGAAAGTACTTCTCTAAACTTGGAGTATATGTATAGTGGCTCATTTGAATAATAAGATCATTATGTTTGAAAACCAAGTGTAAATTTCACATTGACAAAACACTCACATTTCCAATTTATTTGGTGTGGAAAAATATGAAATAATTATTCTTATTACTATAATTTGACACATTTTTCAAACTCCCAGGTTTTGCAGACAAACACAATTAGTGGTACAGCAACAAGAAACCTTGTTTGCTTAAGAATCATGGAAGTATGGGTTAGTAGAGATGCAGAACAAAGCGTGCACAGCTAAATAGTCCTAAGGCAGTGATAGACCGAATGAGGAAACAGAGGACAACATATCTCCAAGATATGAAACATAAACCAATTAACAGCTGTGTCTGCAGTTTCCACAAAATCTTTAATACAATTAAGAATTAGCGATAACAATGCCAAAGGCGGCACTTCAACTGAGACTGTAACCCAAAGTTACCAGAATCCCCTGATTAAAAGTCATTTGTGACTAAATATAAATGAAAATGAAGTCTCCAGAAAGGACTGGATGAAATGGTCTGAGACCAAGTTTAAAGGAATGATCCTAGATCAGTGAAATTTGTCAGACATTTATTTAAGCTCTAAAAACTGACTGGATATTTACTCCAAAACTAAAGTCCCATCACACATAGTAAGAATGTGCAGGAACCAGGCTGACCCGGCCAAATGGTCATAATCCGGACGCAGTCGGGAAAGAAAGAGGTGTGTAGACTGTGGGTGAATCCCACAGTCTACCTCTTCCACACCTGCACGATCGCATCCAAAGCGTATTTAGACAACAGTTAGATGACACAGACTGCTGTCAGACGGTCATAAAAGGCGCTGAAGACTGCCCGATGTCCAAACATCTGGATGGCAAAAATGGGACTGGAGTGGGAGGCAGTGTTCTGTCCTCCCACTCTGACATTGAAGTACAACCAAATGTGTCCAAGCTGGCATCGGTGCAGTCAGTCACTCATGCATTCACATCTACGCTCATCCTCCCCGTCCCAGCGCTCCCTGACCTCACGTGTGTGTGCATACGTTGAACAGGTGCTGAAATGATCGCTTAGTGTGTGTGTGTGTGTGTTCATAACAGCTGAATGAGCTGTTACACATGCATGTGGGGTGCACGTGCTTGCTGCAGTCAGCCACTGACACAGTTTGCTGCTAAACTTTGCTGTGTGTGTGCTCATGTGAACTTTAATTTCTTTTCCTTTTTTTGCTCACTTCAGCACAACACAACTCTGTACACCGTGGTTGGATTATCACATGGAATTTATTTGTGCCGTGGTTGTTTGCAGCACACTGCAGCCGGGTGAGAGGCTTTTCACCACATGCTGTGGTCCATGGGTCCTGTTTGCTCTGCGCTGTGAAACACTCCTGGGGCCATGCTGGAGGTGAGAGTCATGTTTAAATAATGGACTGCATTTATATAGCACTTTTCCATCTGCATCAGACGCTCAAAGTGCTTTACACATCAATGCCTCACATTCACCCCGAATGCCATACAAGGTGCCCACTACACACTGGGAGCAATTATGGGATTAAGGACCTTGCCCAAGGGCCCTTAGTGATTTTCCGGTCAGACTTGGAATTGAACCGAGGATCCTCTGGTCTGAAGCCCAACACTCAACCAGTAGACCATCACCTCCCCTGTTTAATAATGTTGTCATGGGCTGGTGATACAGTTCCAAGTCACACCTCCTACAGAGTTTAAATGGTGATCAAGTAATAATATGTATATTACAGCGGTGAGATCTGTTCAGCTCTGAGCCATTGACACATGCAATGACGCATTACTGCACAAGACCACGGAGAGGCGCACCTGCCCGTGGTGTCACAGATATGATGGGCACAATATTTCATATTATTATCACTTTACCGAGGCATTGCTAGGCTGGTATCATAGATTTACGTCGACACTACCTGGCTATACCTGCCCGCTGTGCGTAAACAAATTATGTCATAGCGCGCAGCCCAAGAACTGTCCGCAGAGGAAAAGACAAAAAGGCGAGAAGTGTGTTGGTCCCAATATGGATATTCCAAATGATTTTCTCATGGATAGTAGGACAATGAACAGCAGCTAAAGCAGCCAGCTTGATGAGGACGCACTGCTGAATTTGGAGAGCAGCGCGTACCAGCCGACATGACAAAAGTTAAAGTCAGACAACTTTTTATGTACGCGTTACATGTTGTGTATCTCAGTAAAAAGAGATAATAATGCAAATAACATGCTGTTGTCATGCGGTATGCATTTTCTGAGTCCCTCCGTCCATGCCATCGCGCGCAATAACAGGGTAACAATCTGGATGGTCTTTTTCATCTTTTGATGATTTCCAAAAACAATTTGAAATGTGGACTCATCAGACCACAGCATACTTTTCCACTTTGTGTCTGTCCATTTCAAATGAACTCGGGCCCAGAGAAGGCGGCGGCGTTTCTGGATGTTGTTGATGTATGGCTTTCGCTTTGCATGGTAGAGTTTTAACTTGCACTTGTAGATGTAGCGATGAACTGTGTTAACTGACAATGGTTTTCTGAAATGTTCCTGAGCCCACGCAGTAAGACTGTTTACACAATGATGTCACTTTTGTTGTACATGGCACAACATGCCTGCAGGCTTTGCTGTGACCGATCACTCTCAGACCTCAATCAACTGAGATCAGATCATTTGCTGTTATGACACCGTCAGAATATGTAGATTGTGATCACATGATGCACAAACGGCAGATAGACCACCGTCAGATGTGCGTCCCATCGCGACAGCGTGAAGAGCGTTTTGAACTGTGCAACACACTTGGGACAGCTGAGCACATAGAACCAACTATGTAGTCTGTCTTCAGACCACACCTCAATACTTCACGACTGTGGCTGCATGTGTCATTCTGACATCATTCGGCCTCAACTGGCATATATGTGACAGGGATATAATTCCTGTGAAAGAGCTGAGAACATTCTGTCAACATTTCTTGGAATAGAAAAGTTCTTACTGGATGGCAGCCATTTGATTTGAGCCTTTGTTGGAAATACACCAGATGGCTTATCTCAAGGAAGACCTCAGAATGTTTTCGGGTAGATCCAGCTGTGATCCTTTTGCCTGCTCCTGCATGTGATTGAGAGCCACATGGTGATTTTTGCACAAATTGTAGTATAGATGCTCTTCTTGATTGGGGCATATTTGGGCTTTAAACCCTGGACCTTCTTGGTGAGGAAAAAGACTGCTAACAGCTGCAGCTTCACCTGATCAATCTGATTTCATCAAACATTTTCCAATACATGGTGAGTCTTATGTCCTGCTCACATGTTCAACAAAAATACTTAATTTTGGAGGAACCTACCATAAATAAACACAACTTGAATGTTAAATGTAAGATTAAAAGTGGCTGTAAAGTAGCAACACATTCAGCATTATTGCAAACTATTGGAAATGTTTTGCATGTGTATGATGACGATCCCAGCAACTGGAAAAAGGCTTAATTTCAGCAGGCTCGAGCAGGTAGATGGCTGTTTTCAAGAGTGAAGATGGATTGCCTGCCTGAGTGGTTGCCATCCAGGAGCCAAGTGGATGCGGTGTGGTGGATGTGGGGACATGCAACACCAGTGCATGTCCCCACATCCACCATTCTCTTTGGGAATGTTAAAAAAAAAGTTGGTTAACCATAAACTGTTTGCATGTAAACAGGAAGGCTGCTGCTAGCTACTGGTGACTGGTGGAAGTTAAGTCAAACAACAAACAGAACAAAGGCTGTAAAGCCAGCAGCAACAGTATATCACATTTGTAATTGCAAATACAAAGTACCATTGGCAATTACTGCCAGCGACAATGCTGCAATAAAATTGCGATTGTTTGCCACATACAGTGCATCCAGAAGGTATTCACAATTCTTCACTTTTTGCACATTTTGTTATGTTACATCCTAATTCCAAAATGGAGTAAATTCATTTTTTTCTCTTAAAATTCTCCTCACAACACCCCATAATGACAACATGAAATGTTTATTTTTGAAATTTTTGCAAATTTATTAAAAATAAAAAAGGGTTGTTGTCCTGCTGAAAGATGAACCATTGCCCCAGTCTGAGGTCAAGAGCGCTCTGGAACAGATTTTCATCCAGGATGCCTCTGTACATCACTGGAAATGGAAAGGCTGTGAATACTTATGTACATGTGATTTCTTACTTTATTTATTCTTAATAAATTTGCAAAAATCTCATAAAACATCTTTTCACATTGTCATTATGGTGCATTGTGTCTAGAATTTTTAGGGAAAAGATGAATTTCATCCATTTTGGAATAAGGCTTTAACATAACAAAATATGGAAAATGTGAAGTGCTGTGAATACTTTCTGGATGCACTGTATAAACAACTATTGTATTATTTTATGCCCACCCAGTGAAATTGGCAGTCATTATTTTTCACCTGTTTGTAAACTTTTTGTTTCGGCACAATAACTAAAGAACACCTTGTCTGATTGAAACCATTTCTTGGTGGTGTATTTGGGTGCTAGAGGAAGGTTCCTTTAGAAATTGGGAGCATCCATTATCCAATATGGCTGCCATCTTCATTTTTGTTTCCACATAATAATTAAACAAAGCCATTTCTGATTGAAAGCTTTTCTTGGTGCTGTACTGGGCGAGGCTACAGAAAGGTTCCTTTTGGAAATGGCTGTCATCCATTATCCAGTATGGCCACTACAGGCCATATTGGCCATCTGTAGCGGCCAAGATAACTTGATTTTCATTATAGTAGAATGAGTAAAAAACACAAACACGCATACAATACCTCATCTGACTGAAAGCATTTCTTGATGGTGCCTTGTGGAATGCTGGAGGTGGGCAGAGCAGGTAACTCAGTGTATAAGGAGCTGTGTACCAACATGTAGACCTGGGTTCAAATCTTGCTTGTACAACCTGTGTTCTTGTACAAGAAACTTAAGCTGCATTGTCTGAGTCTACCCACTAATAAATGGGCACTGACCTTGACTGGGAATCAACCTGCAATAGGGTGGCATCCCTTCCAAGGGGAGTTGTGCCCCCCTCATCCACCTCACGGGACTGAAACTGGAGATAAGCACTGGCCCGATGGGCCTCAGACCCTACAAGGACTTATGACTTTACTTTGTAAAGTAGAAATAATTTACAGACTTCATTATTACCTCTACTATGAAACCACACACCCAACCTAACATATGCCTGGGGCATATGCCCTGCTTTGCTTTGCTCTTGTTACTTTGAGCCAAAAAAAAAAAACAATGGATGCAGTGGAAAAATACAATTCTACCCCTTCAGAACAACACCAAGCCCATTTTAGTTGACAGGAAAGTGATTGTGTCCTTTTTTGAAGGTTGTAAAGAGGATAATGTTTGTGGAGCACCTTCCAAAACACCAGCCCATAAACAGGAACTCTTTGCCAAATTGCTGAAGCAGCTACGTACATGAGGCTGTTAATGAGAAACACCTGGGAAAGTTGTCAAAAAGTGTTTTTTTTTCATCAGGACAACACTCATCCTCATAAGTTCATCATTACCATGGCTACTGTGCATTACTGCTGTTTCAAAACCCATTCAACACCCGGCATCCTCTCCAGATTTGGCACCATTGGACTTCCATCTGTTCTCAAACATGAAAAAACAATTAGCTGGAAAGCATTTTCAAGATGATGATGAAGTCATATCTGCTGTTTAAAGGGCTTTTTGAAGAGCAGGATGACACCTTCCATGCAGCTGATATCACAACTCTGGCCTGCCAAGAAGGCAGGCTGAAAAATATTGAGTGAAAAAAATCATTGCAGTGATTGCATCATCAGTGTTGGACTCAAAACATTTCATCCATAACTTGTACATCATCTACAAAGTGTGAGATGAGTTAAATGTTAGTATTTCAATCATTTTATTTGTGCAAACATCTACGACTGAATGGTACTTGAAATGTGCAGTCTGTATAGTGCAGATTGTTATTCAAGTATTTAGTTTCTCCTTTGATTGCAGGAGCAGCTGTTGTCACGTTGATAATGATAGTTTTGCTCAAATAATCCACAGCATTATGCTACAATACTATTTGTATGACAGTGTAATTATTGTTGTCTGCTTGCTCAAAGCCTGAAATTTGGTTAACTGCAGCACTCAGTAAAGTAGAGATTGAAATGTCATATTGCCATTTGCTGAATGCACATATGAAAATGCTGCTGCCACTTTGAGTCAGTCAGTCGCCGGTGTCTTGGAGCTTTAATGAGGCTTCATTCAAAACACTATTTCCTAAATTAAAAACACTGCATATGCTGACTAGTGGCATTCTGTTATCAGATCACAAATGTGGAAGTTGTGCAGTGAACATGTGGTTTAACCACATCAATGACTTCAAAGTGGCTCAAAAAAAAAAAAAAAAGAGCTAAAAAAGAAAATTAAAAACCCTCTGCCTGGACACATTTATATTGAAGTTGTAAAGGATCAAAGGTATGACCCCAACGCAGAGAACCACAAGGAAGGACTGTGTGATGAAAGGCAGTCAGAATGGTCAATGACATTGGCTTGGGTCAGGCACATGGAAATCAGTCAAAAAACTACTGCAGATTATCTGATGGAAAAACACAGTACAATAATTTAAAAAGCCTCACTAGCAGCGGTATTACAAAGGATTAGGCAGTAGAGTTATCCAAAACAGAATGAGTCCAGGAGCAAGAGATTCTCAAACCACAGAGTCCAAAGACAGGAATCCAGAATGGAAGCAAGAGTCTATAATAGTCGAGTTGCCAATGGGATGAACCTTGCAATGCCGGGTAGTTTCAATGACTGGTCAAGTATGACGTCAGCCATGCAAGGGCACTCCCAGTAATCCCAAAATGATTTTCCAGCCTATCAAGTAGAACATGATGATCCACTATATCAAATGCAGCACTGAGATCTAACAGCAACAGAACCGTAGTGGTGTCCGAATCCATTGCAAGCAGAAGATCATTCACCACTTTAGTGAGAGCCATCTCTGTGGAATGATATTTTCTAAAAGCAGACTGCAGTGGCTCAAAGAGATTAGTCTCGGTAAGATAGTCTACGAGCTGCCGTGACACCACTTTTTCTAGAATTTTAGAGAAAAATTATAGATTTGATATTGGCCGATAGTTTTTCAATACACTAGGGTCAAGATTAGGTTTCTTAAGTAATGGTTTAATCACTGCAGATTTGAAACATTTAGGAACAGATCCAGAAGTTAAAGAAAGATTAATAATTTCCAGCACAGTCGGCTCAAGAATGGGCCAGAGGTCCTTAAATAGTTTTGTTGGTATAGGATCAAATAAACAGGTTGTGCTTTTTGTTGACATTATGAGTTTTGTCAGCATGCCTAGTGAGACACTATCAAATTCTGTAAATCTAGGTAATACCTCAGTAGTGGCACCCACCTCAATAGCAGGGTGTAGTGGCTGGGTTAAGGCATGCTGGGATATGTTTAACCTAATGTCTTCTATTTTCTTCCCAAAGTAATCCAGGAAATCTTTTGCTGTAAAAGGAGAGCGAACTACAGGTGGTTGTCCATGCATAAGTGTTGCCACCGTGTCGAACAAGAACTTTCAGTTATGCTTGTTTTTGTTGATCAAATCAGAGTAGTAGGTCCGCTTTGTAGCCAATAATGCATGCTTCTAGTCTAAGATAGCATCACACCACGCAAGGTGAAATACTTCAAATTTTGAATGATGCCATTTCCGTTCTAGACCTCTTGCTTTATGCTTGAGGTCACACAGATAATCATTGAACCAAGGTGACTGTGATTTGGGGGAGCGCGGTTTTAACACAGGTGGTGAAATCATGTCGAGTGTAGTTTTGAGCACTGAGTTTAAACTATCCACAAGTCTGTCTACTGACTGGGTATTTGTCAAATGTGAAACTAAGACATCAGGCAGTCTAGCTTCGAGTTCAGTCTTAGTTGAGGAGTTGATGCATCACAGTAATGATATATAAGGTTGTTGTTCCACTAAACACGGCAGCAAAACTGTAAACTTAATAAGTGAGTGATCAGACACCACTGATGTAAGAGGCATGATGTCAATATTCGTGACAGCAATACCACATGCGAGAACCAGATCCAGGGTATTTCCACTAATGTGCGTCAAATCCTGAATGCATTGCCGAAATCCTAATGCATCCACAATTTCCATAAATGATTTGCAGAGGGGATCAGAAGGCTTATTTATATGAATGTTAAAGTCACCAATGATCAGAATGTTATCTGCACTAGTTGACAAATTAGAGATGAACGCACCAAATTCACCTAAGAATTCAGAATATGGGCCAGGAGGCCTATATACAGTGACAAAGTAATACAACTGATTTTTATTCTTCTGACCTTGGCAATGTGTAATATCCTGGGCAGAGCGGAGAATCAGATGCTCAAACGAGTTATATTTGTATCCCCCAACAGCTAATAAGCTAAACCTAGATTTATAAATAAGAGCAACACCCCTGCCTTGCTTTGCATCACGAGGGATGTGACTAAATGTATATCCTGGTGGGCAGGCCTCATTTAAGGGGTGGACAGCTGTAGGTTTAAGCCAGGTTTCACATAGCCCAATCATATCTAAGTGATGATCAATAATTAGATCATTGATCAACAATGATTTTGAGGACAGTGATCTTATGTTAATGAGACCCAGTCTAAGGACCTCAGTGGGGTTGACAGTTGAACCATTTGGGTTTAGGGATGGTTCCAGAGTAGCATATATAAGATGCCTAGAAGTAGGTTTAGGTTTGAGACATTCCACGCACGTTGTAGGTAGCAGACACAAAATCTTTGCTGTTGCTGGAACAACCACTGGGCCATCCTCAATTTCAATATCATCCAGTATAGTAATGGGTATTAAGTTTGGAAAGCATATCCCGCTATGATTTTTATGGACACGACTACGGAAGCAGGCCACAGTCACAACTTATTGAAATTCCCTCCCTGGCAAATATACTGCACTATCACCATAGTGGATTTTCTGCACTAAATTCCCCGCTAAGTTAATGGATTCCACATGCACATTTGTCATAAGCCTTGCAGGGTCTCTAATCACCTGCTCCGTGGCCTGCTGTAGATTCCTAATGTTACCCTCCCTGTAGAGCTCTATCTATGTTCGCAGACAAGATGGCGGCACCTTCCCCAGTAGGGTGGAGGCTGTCCGGCATCAGCAGGCCGCGGCGGCCCCAGAACGAAGGCCAGTTATTAATAAATCTAAAGCGTTGCTGTCTACAAAACTGCACCAGCCACCTATTTAACGATGTCAGCCTGCTAAATGCCTCATCAGTACCCCGGGAGGGGAGGGGACCAGAGACTATTAATTGATGTGGACACATCTTTCTGGCAAAGTCACAAGTCCTCTCTATATCCATTTTTGTGACCTCTGAGTGCTTCATCCTGATATCATTGGTGCCAACGTGAATAACTATGTGACTATATCTCATGTCATGTTCCTTCGTCTGTCTTCCCTTCTGCAGTGTCAGCACCCTAAGATGAGATGCAATGTCGGGAGCTCTGGCCCCAGGAATACATTTAACGTCAGCCGGCGTCTGTAAGCTGACTTTGCGGGAGACAGAAACCCTATCACTAAAGTCCGGTGTTTCGGCCTGGAGACAGGAGTGGAAGTCACTTGTGGGCTCAGAGAATTCACATCAGGCAAATCCAAGGGAGAGAACTGATTCACAGTTTGCACTGGCGAGTGTGATCGGGGTGCCACAACTGGGCACCAAGCCCTACGGGGCTTCCTCCGCCTAGCCACAGTCCAAAAGCCGTCCTCCACAGCCAGCGTTTCTGAGCTAATTATAATGGGCTCGCTAGCCAGCCCAACGCTAACCTCATCTGGAGTGCCCGTAACATCTAAGGCCACTGAGCTAAGAAGGTGCTCTAACTTATGGACATGGCTCTCTAAGAGAGCCACCCTATCTTCCAACATCACGCAGGATTTACGGAGGGTGTAAAGTAAAATTAGTAGTGTACTTTGTGCACTAAGAAATTCAAGAATGTAGCCAAGCAAACATGAGCAAACCAATAATGGATAAGCTAACCACTCCTAAGACTCACACAGACACAAAATAAATGAATTAAAATTCACAGCAGTTACACACTGAAAAACTAGCAGAAGTATTAAACAGGTAAAACAGCAGCAGCTATAAAATACACTAAACAGTTAATTAACTAATAGGAGTGTAAAAAAATGAAATGAAAAAATGATGATGGGGGTCTGACATAGCTAACGCAAGCTAACCGCTAGCAAAAATGCTAGCCACTCCTAAGATTTTACACAGGAGTAAAATAATTACTTAAAATTCACAGCAGTTCGACTGAAAAACAAACAGAAGTATTAAACGGGTAAAAAAGAAACAGCTATAAAAAGTAACGACGGGGGAGGGGTCGACCTAGCTAGCAAAAGCTAACCGCTAGTGAATGCTAACTGATAGCGATTCACAACAGGACTGTTGTTAAATAACGTTCAGAGTAGATACAATTAATAACCAGAAGAGTGCTAAACAGAAATAAAAGAAGTGTATACAACCATGTGAAGTTCGGAGTGGCGTCACAGCAACAAACAATCCGTCAGAAGCAAGTCTGGGAAAGTTTCATTTACTGGTAAATGTGTACGTGACTGTTTGCAGCAACCCCGCCTTTCTCTGAATGTACAAAAGAGAACCCCCAGATATGCTCTGGGCAAACACACTTATTCAAAATCTTGCTGCTTTGATTTTGACTGTTGCGTGTGTCTTCAAGACCTTGAATTAAAAGCGTTATTTTAATCTGCCAATTTCTTGACTTTATTTCCACAAACAGCCTCAGACACTTTGACTTGCCTCCACAGATGGCTTTCGTTTCTGTTCGATTTTGTAATTTCCCCAAGCTAGATTTATTTTTCAGGTCATGACGAACAAAATAATACCAAAAAAGTTGAAACTACCAACTAATGCAAGGTTCCAAACATAACATTATAAGGCTGGCAACTCGACTATAATGTAGAGTTAAAAAACTGAATAACCACAGAAAAACTGTAGACAAGAACAAGAGTCTGGAATTTATAGCAAAGGACTGTAACGTGGAATCAAAAAACATAGCTGTATGGAATGCTAGAGATTAATCTAATACAATCTGATGAAGTTCAGGGACATGTGAATGTGGAGGTCAACAGCCTAGAAGTCAAACAACTCAGGAGAAAACTTCAGACTTCCCCAGTATTGCCATTGGCTGACAATTTAGTTTTATTTTATGTCCATGTTATAGCTGTTAGCAGGTATTGGTAGTTTGGTAACACTGGGTCCACACTAATGTAGCAACTGTTACTAAGCAAGTATACAGGTCATTTTTGTTATACCATCCCCAAACTAACTGACATAAAACCACTGGCCAGCCCACAAAAATATTCCTTCATTTGTTCCATTCACGTCATGTTCCACCTATTTCCCCACCTCAATATGACTTCATCAGGAGTTAGGCACTTCCAAGATGGTGGCATCCAGAAGCTCCCCATTTAAGCTTCAAAACTGCTTTTTAAAAAACCTATGGCAAATGTCTTGGAGGGTTTGTCCAGTGTATATACAAGCTATGGTTTCACATCCAGTCAGATCTTTAAAACATTTGCCAGTTATCAAAAGGAGCAGCACGAACATATGACTGTTATCTAGCAACATACATACTAGCTGATGCCATGTCACTTCACCTACCTTCTTTCTATCACTTCATGTGCCCTCATCCATTCATATAGGTAATGAGATTCAAACTGTTTCTGAGATGATGTTGGAGGGAGGACTGCAAACAAAACTTGATTGAACTGAATCAAAAATGCATGAAGCAATTCAAATTCCCCAGAGGTGCGATAGAACTCCTCATGAACAATGAGTAGTATGAATTGCCATGAAGAGCGGGAGGCACAGTGAGTGGAATGATCAAAAGTGAGCACAAGTGGTTAACACTGTTGCCTTATAGCAAGAAGGTCATGGGATCGCTTCCCGCCTGGTCCTGTTTGTATGTCATTGACATGCTCATGTGGCTTCTGTCCGGATACTCCGGGTTCATCCCACTTCCAAAGACATGCAGGTTAAATGAATTGGAAACTTTAAGATTGACTGTAGGTGTGTGTATGTGTGTGGCTGAGTTTGTGTGTGTATATGTGGGCCTGCGATAGACTGGCATTCTGTCCAGGATCTGTCCACTCTCACCCTATGACTGCTGGAATAGGCTCAAAAACCTAAGTCACCCTTGAGTGGAGTAGGCAGGTATAGAAAATGAATGAATGTATCCTTGATTGTGGTGTGTGCGTGCGTGCGTGTGTGTGTGTGTGTGTGTGTGTGTGTGTGTGTGTGGGTGATGGGGGTGGGATGGTAATCTGGCTTAGAGGAGTATGAAACATTTTTTAGTGCACATATGAACTAATGAGGAGCCAATTAAATGAATATGTCTGTAAATAAAACAATTCTTACAGATTCTGAAAAGTGAATGATTTTTCCCATGTCTGCATTTGAAGGACTAAAACTATTCACACTTTAATGGGTATGCATCCAGTGGGGTCATGGGCTGTAACCTAACTGGCATGTTAAGTTCTCAGTTGTCCATAAATGTGATGTAGTGCATGTTGTGATAATGTAACACACCAGGCTTGTACCATGCAAGTCATGCAAAAACAAGCATTTCATCACTGTTGGTGTACACCCGTAGTATAGCATTAGCTCACTCATGGAATTTCCAAAAAATCTTCCAGTGACATGTACGACAATTCTATGGGATCCACAGGAATACAATGGAGTACTCGGGATAATTCAGAGGTCTCCTGTGACCTTGCCTCCCCGTCTCTATTATCCTGCGCGTCCATTGATTTGAAAGAAGGTTTTGACCAGTTATTTAAATTTAAACACAATTACCCTGAGGACTAGACCACCACTCAGAGATTTATTAAACAGAATTTAAATGTCACAGAATTTAACAGAATTCAAGTTTTACAGAATAAGTGAGATAGAATAAATCATACCCAGAAGTTCTGAGGGTCCCAGGAGCTGAGAGCTTCCAACCAGGCGTCTGTTGTTCCAGCAAGCTCTCAGCAAAGAGGAACCCCGAACAGTGGGCTGGACTCTGTTTTTATACTCCTCTGTCTTCCTATGCTAATACAATGATTCATGCTAATCTTGGGCGTTGTCCTTCATCTGAGTGGTCTTCATCTCTCTGCTTCATGGCATTGGTCCTGCCCACGTGTGCCGTAGAGTCTTCTTCCTTCATCTTTCTCCTAAAGTGACACCTGTGCCTAAACTAATAGGAAATAGTTTGGGGCAGAAAACTGTTAACTGAAGGACTGTCAGCAAGTCTCATCACGCAGTTATACCACAAGAATATTAGCACATCTCAAAATTGCAAAATATTCTGACAAACAAGTCTAATCATAGCCGTGTATCAAGTTTAGTGTTATGGATAAGACGCGGATTGAGGAACGGTCCAGTATCTGACTGAACCCAGCATGAAATAATCAGAAGCAGTTCCAAAAAGAAAACACATTTATTTTTCTCCCTTTGTGCTATACATGAAATACTAAATAATTAGAGTTCTGGTGAGGTGAAAACGCGGCGCACTCTCTCAGCGTCTCAACAGTCGGAGTCCGAACGTTCAGGACTCAGGAGTTCCGCCAAGACCCCCCCCAGGTGACTTCCCCAGACTGTACTCTGCGAAGGAGGAACAGAGATGAGATTATTCAACACTTATTAAATATTGAAATATTGTTTAGAGGCAAACTTATCAGCTACACGTTTAGGTCTGGTTTCAAAACTTAGTTCAAAGAGGCTGCTGCTCACAGCTAGTGGAGGATCATTAATCCTCACGGCAAAAACCTCTGTTGGAAGCCTTAAGGACAAGTTGGAACATGCCCTGCTGTTAAACAATTTCTCAGATACTCACTCAACTGAAAGCCATCAAAAGCTGCCTGGATTTTACAAATGGTTATCAACACAGAGGTGTTTTTCCTGTGGCGGGCACGCCGCGCTGGCTGCGAGCCGACGCGCCAATCCGTCCGTACGTCTTTCATTTAAAAAAAAATCTCCTTTAACAGTGGAATGTTCGGATAAACTGCTGATTCTGACCTCTTCTGAAAGTTCTCTGTTCTCTCACGACATCCTGGGTCTACAGAGGCTTGATTTTGGAGGTTTTCAGCTTGAAACAGGATGACGTCGCCTCGGAGCGCTGCGCGACGTCCCACTCCGTGGGAAGTCCTTACAGCGATAGAAACAATCCAAAATCTGTCATCAGCCGTTACAATTTTCACAGAAAACCAGCTGAATTTCTCGAATGGTGTCCACTCGGATGTGCCTCACAGTTTTGAAAAGAATTTGATCAAGCACAGCGTCAGTCTCTCAGCAACTTCTCAGACAATGAAAATCCGACGAGGGGGCTGGACCACTCCTTCCACAAGGCGTGCTCACAGGCGAATGACGTCACCGACAGGCGTGAAAAAAACTCACGCATGCGCATGAGGGTTCAAGCTTGGCTGATGTAATCACAAGTGATTCAAATCCATATAGTTTTTAAAAAAAATAAAACTGTCGGTTTCTTTTCTAATAGACCTCGTATAAGTAAATCATCTTTATAACAGCATGCTAAGAAGCTAAACTTATACTTTAAGCAAAAAGCAAATATAATCATAAATATAACATACCTCTAATTTGGTACACACAATAAACAACTCAAAAACATATATTTCAGAAGTATTTGAACATATAGATATCATGTAATTAACTTTAGCTATGGATTACATGTTTAATAAGCACTGATAAATATTGATCACTATGAGCATATGAGTAATATATTCTTCAACAGCAACAAGCTTTATTAATATATAAATGATCACTTCCAAACTTTAGAACACACTCATAAATGTAGCAATATATTCTTGGCTCAAAAAAAGATAAAAAATAATAGGATGATTCTGAATAGGGAAAGAAGCACAAATGGTTAATGTATATTTAAGCAAATTTAGGATATGTCAAAGGCTGCAATGGTCCAAAATACATTTTTGAACATCTTGAAAATTCAGCCATTTTTAAAACAAGACCATAGTGGGCGGAGGAAATATTCCCTTTTGCCTTGGACACCCTCACTGACCCTCTTAATTTTTTTTACAAGAACAAGGTTTCAAACCATTAGGTTCCAGAATGCAAATCCATGGAAGCCAGAGTGTGGCTTAATACTGAAATGCTATGAAGTATGAATTCTGCTGTTCTTACTGGAGTCACCTCAGGTCTGGCAGCATGTGGTGCTGCCACTATCTCACACTATCTTGGGTTTGGGTGGCAACCACTCTACCTGAGTGGTTGCCACTCAGTCATGTCTGAGGTCACTGTTTTGCATCCATGTTTCACAACCATACAGTACATAATAGAATACTACAATTTATCTTTAGTTATTTTCCTTGATTATTTCCAAAATTGCATCGCTGTCATTGTCCAGTATGGTCAGAGAGTTGTGCAGTTACACCTTGCACAACTTTGCTAGATTTATGGCTGTAATCCATCTGCAGGAAAAATCTGTGCCTGGAAAAAAAAGAAATTGCAATGTTCTGGATTGCCATATCTACAAAGCATCCAGGATGTCATCTCAATGACGTGTCAGTATACATATGCATATGGATATAGGCCTAAAATGGACCACATTAAGTGATACAAGAGAAAAGAGATGATCCATAAGAGTGCATGAATCATGATGACAGTAAACAAGTCAGACTGAAAATGACAACGCTGTAGATACATTTATCATGACATGCCACAGGACACCGTGTGCATCTTTATTGCTTTTTCCTTATTGAAATGCATATGCAGAATGCTTAATGAGAAAGAGAGATGTATAGAGATGAGGGTATCCCCCGGGACAGTGCTTACTCCCGGCAGAGCAACCTGTCTTAAATAAATCATTCCATTTCCATGCCAAACTTCACTATCTTCCTCTAATCCAGTGTGGGAGAGAGCGGAGAAAAGATAGGGGAGTAAGCTGTTTGCCTTCCTCCTCTGCCTCTGTGTCGCTTTAAGCCTTTGCTAACTTCAGTCCCAAGCTTTTTTTTCTTGTTGACCCACTTAAATATAACTGTAAACCAACAAACTGGGTTGTACAGTAGAGGAGGGGAAAGTCTGAATAAATTTAGTCAGTAAACAAGGTTTGTTTTCACTGGCATATCACAATACATAAGATGAGCAGGTTGACCGGCTACAGCACATTAAACTGGCTCAATGTTGCTACATTGTCCATTCTACAGGACTGTGTTCATGCTACTAAGAATTATTCATAGACACATCTGCTCTTACTTGTGCTCCAGTCTGCTTTGCTGGCTGTCAGTTCACTCATCTGTCAGAAATCTAGGTGTCATTTTGATTAGGCTTTGAGTTTGAACAATCACGTCAACTGTCATACTGTCTTTTTTCATTTGCAGAAATTGCTCACTTTTAGTATTACAGTTGGGATCGGTTTGTAGCGAACCTACAGGCATCACATGGGACCACCATAAAGACATAACAAAATTAGTCAATTCTAGATCGGCTCACACGTGGGCACTAAAATAAATGTAATGAAATTAAATTAATTTAATTATTTGGAATGAATGGCACCTCACATGGGCACCAATTTAATGTAGTGAATAAGTAGTTAAACTCCCAAATTGAATTAGATTGGCCTAGACCTCATTTAATGGGTCACCAAAATAATTAACAATTTTAGGGTTTAACAATTCTTATTAATTAGGATAATTAATCCTCGGGGGCACCACCTATTTGAAGCATAGGTATTTTAATTTAAAAATTAATTAATTTATCAGTCTCAATTTAAGTAATCAGTCTCGGGTCTGAAAGTCTGAATTCTACGATACGATTGACCAAAGGTTTCCTTCTGAACACAAAATGAACCAAGCAGAAATATTTACAATTTATTTACAAGTATACAAGAAATGAACAGTTACTGGCATTTTTGTGGACAGTGATTAAATAAGTTCATTTATGGGCACAATTCTTTGACATTGAAAGAGAGAGAGATAAAGCTTAAAGACTTTAAGTAAATAAATCTGATTAGAATTTAGTGATGAAATTTGAAGCCAATTATTTTTACAAAAATTATTAAACAAACATATGAATATGTTTAAAAAGAAGAAGAAGCCACTTTGTATTCACTGACAACAAAACCCTTTTTCTGGAACCTTTAACTGGGTCACTTAGCTGATCCGTTGAAGAGGTGGCTCAGACGGCCAGTCTATCCGTCGTTGATGTAGACTCTTTGCAGCGTGCTCACTTGGGTCAGGGGTTAACTCAGTGGTCTCCCCGGGTGATCCCAAAGGATTGTCAGCTGGCTTTACTGACAGGATGGCTGCTTGCTGTTAGGTTGTCAGCTTGCTGGACCCCAGAGGTGTAAGGTGTGTGTTGAAAATGGTTTTCTGGTAGCTTTTAAAAAAGTTTGTTGGAGCCGGATTAAATGTCTTTGTGAATTTAGAAAAAGTAAAAAACTTTAAAAGTGTTGAAAAAAATAGCCAACAGAAAAGGAGAGTTGAGAGAGCTATTATTTTGAAAGGTTCCGCTCGGAGTTCTCTTAAAAATCTGAATGACTTGACAACTTTAAAAACGTCAATTTGGTAAATTATCAAAGCATAACGACGAGTGAACGAAACAATGAATGGATGCCATGTGGTAGCTTCAGGTTAGCTTAGCATGGGCCTTGTTGACCCAAAAATAAGATTAAGCATTTAACAAAGAAAGAGAGAGGCGTTGCAGCAGAGACTTGCAGGAGAGTTTCGAGAGAGCGGAAAAGAGCGAAAATTGAAGAGAGGTTGAAGAGAAAGAGAGAAAGCAGACCTCTGTTCTAACCTTTTAAAAGGGGACTTATGTCACCAAGGGTGTGTAATCTCCCAGAAAACTTCATGTGTCAGAGAGGCAGACAAAAATGATTCAATTATTTAAACACATTAACTATATTGGTATACTATTGTTCTAAGACACTCAAATGGATACACATTATTAATCGTCACTTAAACACATCCTTTGGATAAAGAGAATACTTCACCATCAACATATTGATAATGCAGAAAGATCACACTTAAGCACACATCAGTTACAAGGAACACATGTCAGTAAAATGGAATGATTATATGCAAAGCATTTTGTTTGATTAATACAAACAGCATTAGAAGTTTTATATATGAATAAGGATAATGATGCAATTCTTTTAAACAAAAGGTCTATCCAGGCTTATTTCCAGATGGATGCAGGCACTTCTCCACTGGGAGTGAAAACACAGTCTGTCTTCACTTCAAAACTCAGGTTTTTGGTTGAGACAGCATTGATGTATTTATTTAATTAGGGCGAATCGAGGCCATGCGCTACAGGTTATACTCTACATGCATTTGTGTCGACAATGTTGTACCTTATTGTTCTTTTGTTAAGTCATGTCTGTATTGTTTGCAAATATTCCTACAACCCCAATTCCAATGAAGTTGGGACATTGTGTAAAATGTAAATAAAAACAGAATACAATGATTTGCAAATCCTCTTCAAACTATATTCAATTGAATACACCAAAAAGACAAGATATTTAATGTTCAAACTGATCAACTTTATTGTTTGTGCAATATTTGCTCATTTGAAATGTATGTCTGCAACATGTTGCAAAAAAGCTGGGACAGTGATATGTTTACCACTGTGTTACATCCTCTTTCCTTCTAACAACACTCATAAGTATTTGAGAACTGAGGACACTAATTGTTGAAGCTTTGTAGGTGGAGTTCTGCATGTGACATGCATTTAGATGACTTGGAACCTTTAAAACCTATCCACGTCTCCTTGTAAAGAGATCTCGATCTCAATGGGAACTAACCTGGTCAAATAAAGGTTAACTTTTGAATTAAAAATAACCTTGGTAATCAAGTAAAGCCTTGGTCCCACCAAATAATAATATAAATGAATAATGAGCATGTATGGCTTTGTCAGTGATTATACAAATAATAATCTACATATAAATCTATCACGTATCCGCTATGAAGAAGCCTCTATGTGCCTCTAAGTATCTTGCATGTGCCAGGTATCAACCTCTAATGAACCACGACCGACCTGTCATTTGAGCCCCATCCAGCCTCGAATGGCATTTGATCCACGTCAACCCACATATGATCCATGTAGCACTATGTAGCGTCATGTAACGTGATATTGGTGCAGGTTTAGGCATGGGTTTGATCCAAACCTCCAACCTTCCCACACTAGGTCCCTTTAAAGTGTGGGTTTTCAATTCACAGCATCCATTCAAGATGATGTCACATTTGTTAAACACAGTCCAAAAGAAGACACTCCTGCACAGTCCCACCGGTGTGGGACTGTTCACCTGTGTTCCAGAGTCATTAAATGCGGCAGTTCACCCAGCTCTCTGTGACCAAAAAAAAAAAAAAAGATCACATTATATGCACCTGCAACTGTGTGTATCCCCCCCCAAAAAATACACAACACAAAACACATCCATAACCAGACAAACAACTCAAACTGAATGATGGGTCCTGGACAGTCGCCTCTGTGCTTCTTCTCGTTGGCTTTATTTCTTCAATGGCTACAGTCATTTTGACATCGGTGATCCAATTTTTAACTTTGTTTCGTCCATTATTATCTACAAAATCACTCTTTGCACTGTTGCGTTCTGTATTCCTGGACAGTCACCTCTGCGCGTCTTCTCACTGGTTTTATTTCTTCAGCACTACAGTCATTTGACACTGGTGAGGCCAACTTTTAACTTTGTGTTCATCCGTTATCTGTGAAAACTGCTCTTTTGCACACTTACATTCTGCGTTCTTGGACAGTCGCCTCTGTGCTTCTTCTTGCTGGCTTTATTCTTCCGCGGCTACAGTCATTTTGACAACCGGTGATCCAACTTTTAACTTTGTGTTCATCCATTAATGTCTGCAAAATTGCTCTTTTGTGCGCTCACATTCTGCATTCCTGGACAGTCACCTCTGCGCTTCTTCTCACTGGCTTAGTTCTTCCATGGCCACAGTTATTTTGACATCAGTGATCCAACTTTTAACTTTGTGTTCGTCTGTTATTGTCTGCAAAATCACTCTTTTGCATGCTCACGTTCTACGTAAATGCTCGTCTTGAGTGCAAGTGATTGCATCAATGCGCAGCTCAGCTGATATCGATTATAACGAGCTGTTGAATCTGTCATGAACATACTTTTACAGCTGCTTGTAAAGAAGGAATGAACATGCAACTGTTTTACCAAACCATGACAATATAAACATTACAAATTACCTTTTCGGTTGTTCCAATATGTTCTCCACCTCATGAAGAGGCAAAAACGGGTCCCAGTGGAACAGTCCTCTGTGAATCCAGAAAAGATCAGAGTTTTTCAACATCTAAACTCTGACAGAAAATGATTATTCCGCTAAAAAATAATTATTTTATATACAGTGTTTGGCGCACAAAGCAGGTGGGATTGTAGTGCGCAAGAGGCCTGACCACCACACTCAGTGATGAGCCTCGTTAGGTGAATATTCTGCCTCTAAGAGCCACTATTCTTCCACAATTGTTGAATAACTGGACTCATAAAAAAAAAAAAACATGCTATGTGGCTCATTATTCAACCTTCATTATTCGGTGGGACCAGGGCTTAACCTTCTGGGAAATCGTATAACCTTCTAGGTAGAGCTTATGAAAGCAGTGTTGGAAGGACAGAAGATAGAGCAGTAGTCTCATGCTGCTTATGACCAAAAATCTGCAGTGACTTCTTCCTAAATAGATTTTGTTTGAGTAATGATAACACGCTTCTTCCTTCTTTGTAAAGCACAGACAGTCATTACTTGCACAACTGCAAGAGGTCACTTGTCTGGAAAAATGTAAACACACAGTAAGTCATTTTATTTCTTGCACAAACAAGCTATTCTGTCATTTTTCTGGTGAGGACAGACTTGCTAGATAATGATCACTCGCTTTCTGTACATTAAAAGGCTCAGTTACCAGCAGAGTTAGTTTCAAGAATTCTAAATTACTATGGCTGAGCATCATCACATCTCATGTCAAAAATTAACGTGGCAAAGCACGTCTGCCTGGAAATTTCCATGTCAGCGCAAGCCACTGTTTGATGAATCTGCACACTACAGTTATTCATCTCCAGTGTAACTGATTTGTTTTTCTTGACTTTGAGTAAAGCATAAACAAACTGTGTGTCGAGTACATATAGAGTCCTATAGAAAAGCCAGATGAGATTTGGAGGTCATTGGTAGTCATGTGAACAGCAAGTCTGCTCTTAAGCTACCCTCGGCACATCCCTTGGGTGTGCCAGAAAAGTGCACATACTGCATAACAGATCAGTTGACCCTGTCAGCTGTGCCTTGCAATGATTGACACTGCACACTTAGAAAGCTGCAGACTTTTCCTAGTGCTGAGAAGTCAAAGTTTCCCCTCTCACATGTTTCTCTACCTTACTGAGCCTGGAGACCCCTCAGCCTCTGATGTTATGATCAAATACATGACACATATTCAGCAAAGCCTTTCAGGTAAGCCCTTCTTTTCTCAGTTGGCCTGGAAAATGAAGTAAACAATAATGTTCTCATAATTTATTCACGTAGCATTTTCAAATGAACGCTAACTTTTTCACGATAGAATTACAGAAACACTGCTTTGAGAAAAGAAATAATGATATAGAATATCTCAAAATCATTAACTACATGCAGCCAAAAGCAACAACGTTTTGAGCTTTATAAACCTCAACTGAAGCTGATTGCCCCCCCACACATATCACCCTCCAAAGACCTGGGAGTTTGAGGGTATCAGTATCTTAGCTGTTCCAAGGACTGTACCCTTCTGGACAGAGACCTCTCATGTACCTGGAATCTGCTGGAGCCACTCTACCAATTTGTGGTTACAGCTCCCAGCTTGGTACTTCTCTATTTTCTCAGCTCTTTCTGTTTACACTGAACAAAAACATAAACACAACACTTTTGTTTTTGCTCCCATTTCTCATGAGCTGAACTCAAAGATCTACACACTATTCTATTCTATACACACAAAAGACCTATTTCTCTCAAATATTGTTCACAAATCTAAATCTGTGTTAGTGAGCACTTCTCCTTTGCCAGGATAATCCATCCTATCTCACAGGTGTGGCTTATCAAGATGCTGATTAGACAGCATGATTATTGCACAGGTGTGTCTTAGGCTGATGACAATATTTTATTTATTTATTTATTTATATAAAACTATTGTGTGGAAATGTGAACCAAAATGACACCCATGGCCATGGTATTGGATGATAGTTGACCACCATTTTCAAAAGAAACCTCACTGTAACCTCTCCAGATTCACCACCCACAGGTGGCTTTAATCCATGGGTTAAAGCAATAAATTTTCATGTGACTGAAATTTTTCCTGGCAAAAATTAATGCCAGCAATTCCCTGAAATGTGGCGTAGTGGGGGCACACACTCTTTTTTTTCCTCAATAAATACAATAAACACATTATACAGTATACAAATCTATTCTAAATAGCCTCTAAGGAAGAGAGACAAAGCATAAAAGAATGCAAACCTGAATATAAAGGTACATAAAAGGGTGGTGGGGGTGTAGTCTTGATTCTGGGAGATCTGTGGGTGCTCCCCTGGGACATTTTTAAAAGAGCAAGTCAAATTTTGTGTATTCTTGTGAATTTTATTGGGTATGAAGCCCTCTGAAATAAATAATACTCACTTCAAACTGTTAAGTAAAAACACAGTATTGAATATGGGGGTCTGGGGGATCTTCTCCAGAAATCTTTTAAAAGAGCAAGTCAAATTTTGTATATTCTGATGAATTTTAATGGGTATGAAGCCCAAACAAATAAAGTCACTTCAAACTGTCAAGTAAAAACACATTATTCTAAATAAGTAGGAACACAATTAATAGAGAAGAACGTCAAAGGAACAAAAACTGGAAGGGTAATTCTTTGTCTTCTGTAGTATTTTGATTGGTTCTAATCTGGTAAATGCGCCAAAAGGGTGCTGTGTCGCTGGCTGTACATTCAATAAAATACAAAATTAGGGCCTAAAGCAATTGACAACGTTGTTCTGCTGTGCACAAAGTAACACTGTCCCCCGTTTTGAAAACGCATGCACACTGAGAAACTCGAAACTGGCTTATTCACATTTAATCGGTAAAATGCTCTCAACCGCAAAACAAACATAGCGTACTGCAAGTTAAACTTCGTCAAAGCCTTTTAGAGATATCAATCGTGACTCACCATTTTGTGGATTAAAGTTGCTAACCAGGACTCTTGGTGCAATCAAGAAACGAGGATCAGACCTGGAATGGATCATTAATATCTGCCACTTAGCCAATTCATCAACTGAAGTTACAAATAATGTCCTCCGTTATGTGTGACGTGACTCGTTCCTTCAAATACTGCTGGTGTTACTGGTGTCACATTGGCTCACCGACAAGCTATAGTTACGGTCCCTCGTGTTAAAAAAGGAAAGAAAAAATATATCCTTCATGTGTGGTTTTGTGGAACTTCACTGATTAAGCGCTTTTCTTCCAAATGACTCATTCCCTGCTGCTGCCACCATCTGTTAGCGGCTGGGCTTCGGTCCTCCGGGCTGCAGGTCCGACTGATAAAACCCTCTCTCTCTCCCCCTCTCCGCTGGACTCGCTCCTGCTGCTCTTTCAGCTCAGTTCCAAATGTCCATGCCATAGCAATTATAAAACAATGACATCACGCCAAGTTAGTGGATTAGTTTTAATCAGATTCACCATCGCCAAAACACAAACAGTAAAAAAATTCACCTGCTCTACTTGGGGAAGGTCTGCCAATGTTCCCACAAAGACAGGGAGGAGAAGGACCGTGGCTCATGGCAAGCAGTAAACAAAGCGGAGAGGAGTGAAAATTCACATGGTCCCTTCCTCTGCGCTGCAGCGCCATCCACGCTGACATTGCTGCTACTTTGATTAGCGCAGAATAGGATGTTGCTTTGACAATGAGAGTTTCATATTTCGGCCCCAAAACACCCATGACACCAGGTGTGCGTGTATATGTGGTTAAATTTTCCAAATGACAGAAATCCGTGGTGGTGACGGAGAACTTTAACCCATGCTTTAATCAGTCAAGGGATTCTTAACTTATTGTGTGGCAACAAATATTTTACAGATAATTTCCCAGACACCCAGACAGAGGAGGTACAATCATATAGCTCAACTTCGTTGAAGAGCATTAAAAAATTAACACTAAAAAGTGTCACTATCAAAATACATCAAACTTGGCTGCATGCTTTATATCAGAATGTTGATTAGCTGTTTAAGGGCCCCTTCACACACAGTACAAATAAGTACAACTCAAGGTGACTCCCGGCAAAAAGTTCGTATGAGCAAACCAAGGAAAACATCACACCGACGGACAGGAGTGCACGATCCCGTGACAGTTTGTACACGTGACGGTGTCTTTAGAGCAGGAAGACAGTGCGAGCAGCTGCACCACATCATGCCACTGATGAGGAGAACAATAAAATAAAAACCAGCTATATAATTAGACTATCATCCATCCATCCATCCATTTTCTTCCGCTTTATCTGGATCGGGTCGCGGGGACAGCAGCTCAAGCAAAGCCGCCCAGACCTCCCAATCCACACACACCTCCCCCAGCTCCTCCGCGGGAACCCCAAGGTGTTCCCAAGCCAGCCGAGAGACATAGTCCCTCCAGCGTGTCCTGGGTCTTCCCCGGGGCCTCCTCCTGATGGGACGCACCCGGAACACCTCTCCAGTGAGGCGTCCAGGGGGCATCCGGAAAAGATGCCCAAGCCACCTCAACTGGCTCCTTTCAACGTGGAGGAGCAGCGCTCTCGACTCCGAGTGACCGAGCTCCTGAGCTCGGTCACTCGGGAGGAGCTCGGCGCTGACTATCATTGGGTTGATATAAACAATACAAGGGACGCAATACAGAACTCCGCAGTTAAATAACCCTGGTTAAAAAAAAATGTTACTCACAGGATTCGAACCCATAATCCCTGATTACCAGACAGAAACGTTACCACTGCGCTACCATCGCCGGCCATAATCAGTGTGGAAAAATGCCTCTTCCAGGCCCCGGGATTGGGCCTCGCTTCTCGCCTCTCAGTGGTCCCTACCTTGTGCTTTGGATTCGGTTGCAGTGGCTTCTTTGCCCCCATGCTTGCCACCGCTCGCTCCCGCCTTCGGGGGCTGTGGCCCTGGTGGTGTGGTTCTGGGGCTCCCCTATTGGTGGGCCTATGCCGGCGCCCTGTGTGCTTCCCTTGGGTATGGGGCTGCTCCCTGTGCCTCTGTGGGGAGGGTGGTGTCGGGGGTGCATTCCAGCGCCATTGGGCTGCTCCCCTGTTGGTTTGCCATGCTGCCCAGTGGCTCTGGGGACTGCCTTTCTTGGCCCCTGTGCCCTTCCGCTGCCCCTTTTCTCCTGGTTCCCCCGGGGTCCTGCATCCTGGACCCATTTCTGTCGGTACTCGCGGCCAGCCGCATGGCTTCTGACATGCCTGAGTGGTCCATGTCATATGGTAAGGTTCTGTACTCTTGTCTTGGCCCAACACACCAGCCACAGTAGTGATCCAATATTTAGCTGTGATCTGGGTCTCTGTGTGTGGATGGTTGCGTGTTTGTGGCCGTCACCACAATTCGGTTTTTTGGTGCTCTTAAGGGGATTACACTACGGTGTTCTAGATTAGGGTTGTTCATTTCAGTTTGAGGAAGATAATTTTAGAAATCTTTATTCTTTATTTTTGTATTTCTTGTATTTAAAATGACATAAATAAATTAAAATGTGTGAAATTCCAAGTGTTCCAATACTTCTGGAGGGCACAGTATCCTAACTTTATGATGAGTGCAAAATGAGTGTGGTATTATTACTGTTTTGTTTAAAAATGTTTAATTTTCACTGTTGCTGCACTTTGTGTCAAATCATAGTCATATTGTATATCATATTGATATGACAATTCAGTAAGTTATATCTTCTATTATACATTCCAAATCTAAGGTGGAACTCTACTAGTGTTTTCTAAGGTACACCTAAATATCTTTAAAAAAAAGAGAGAAAGAGTAGAGCCACTTAGGTGCCTGGTCTTGAGAACCAGGGATGGGAGGTTGAAAAGCTTTTTTATCCCATGGGAGCTCTCCCTGCCCACCTAAGCGGCTCAAGAATATGGACAGTATGTATATAAGTGACATTTACATGACAATGTATATGACAATATTGAGATACGATAATTTGGCCATATTGTACAGCCCTACTGTCAACTAGCTGAAAACTTTGAATATTAATTTACATAAAACAATTTTTTAATTTACTTAAAAAAATGCTTAAAGTGGCAGGGGGTTAAGAGGGCTGTAATTGGGGATGGGGGGGGGGGGGTCAGCTGAAATCAAAAAGAAAAATACCGAAAAAGGCGGGGGTATGGGTGGGCAGAGCCCCTCCAGAAGCTGAAAGGTTTTAGTCATGCTCATGCGCCCAAGAAACATTCTACTGAAAAAAGTCTGAAGGACCTAAGGAGCTTTTCAGGTCCTATATATACACTCAACAAAAATATAAACGCAACACTTTGGTTTTGCTCCCATTTTGTGTGAGATGAACTCAAAGATCTAAAACTTTTTCCACATACACAATATCACCATTTCCCTCAAATATTGTTCACAAACCAGTCTAAATCTGTGATAGTGAGCACTTCTCCTTTGCTGAGATAATCCATCCCACCTCACAGGTGTGCCATATCAAGATGCTGATTAGACACCATGATTAGTGCACAGGTGTGCCTTAGACTGCCCACAATAAAAGGCCACTCTGAAAGGTGCAGTTTTATCACACAGCACAATGCCACAGATGTCGCAAGATTTGAGGGAGCGTGCAATTGGCATGCTGACAGCAGGAATTTCAATCAGAGCTGTTGCTCGTGTATTGAATGTTCATTTCTCTACCATAAGCCGTCTCCAAAGGCGTTTCAGAGAATTTGGCAGTACATCCAACCAGCCTCACAACTGCAGACCACGTGTAACCACACCAGCCCAGGACCTCCACATCCAGCATGTTCACCTCCAAGATCGTCTGAGACCAGCCACTCGGACAGCTGCTGAAACAATCGGTTTGCATAACCAAAGAATTTCTGCACAAACTGTCAGAAACCATCTCAGGGAAGCTCATCTGCATGCTCGTCATCCTCATCGGGGTCTCGACCTGACTCCAGTTCGTCGTCGTAACCGACTTGAGTGGGCAAATGCTGACATTCGCTGGTGTTTGGCACGTTGGAGAGGTGTTCTCTTCACGGATGAATCCCGGTTCACATTGTCCAGGGCAGATGGCAGACAGCGTGTGTGGCGTCGTGTGGGTGAGCGGTTTTCTGATGTCAATGTTGTGGATCGAGTGGCCCATGGTGGCGGTGGGGTTATGGTACGGGCAGGTGTCTGTTATGGACGAAGAACACAGGTGCATTTTATTGATGGCATTTTGAATGCACAGAGATACCGTGACAAGATCCTGAGGCCCATTGTTGTGCCATACATCCAAGAACATCACCTCATGTTGCAGCAGGATAATGCACAGCCCCATGTTGCAAGGATCTGTACACAATTGATGGAAGCTGAAAATGTCCCAGTTCTTGCATGGCCGGCATACTCACCAGACATGTCACCCATTGAGCATGTTTGGATGCTCTGGACCGGCGTATATGACAGCGTGTACCAGTTCCTGCCAATATCCAGCAACTTCGCACAGCCATTGAAGAGGAGTGGACCAACATTCCACAGGCCACAATTGACAACCTGATCAACTCTATGCGAAGGAGATGTGTTGCACTGCATGAGGCAAATGGTGGTCACACCAGATACTGACTGGTATCCCCCCCCAATAAAACAAAACTGCACCTTTCAGAGTGGCCTTTTATTGTGGGCAGTCTAAGGCACACCTGTGCACTAATCATGGTGTCTAATCAGCATCTTGGTATGGCACACCTGTGAGGTGGGATGGATTATCTCAGCAAAGGAGAAGTGCTCACTATCACAGATTTAGACTGGTTTGTGAACAATGTTTGAGGGAAATGGTGATATTGTGTATGTGGAAAAAGTTTTAGATCTTTGAGTTCATCTCATACAAAATGGGAGCAAAACCAAAAGTGTTGCGTTTATATTTTGTTGAGTGTATAATTCTTGGGCATCTTATAGACTGAAAGTACTTCTCTAAACTTGGAGTATATGTATAGTGGCTCATTTGAATAATAAGATCATTATGTTTGAAAACCAAGTGTAAATTTCACATTGACAAAACACTCACATTTCCAATTTATTTGGTGTGGAAAAATATGAAATAATTATTCTTATTACTATAATTTGACACATTTTTCAAACTCCCAGGTTTTGCAGACAAACACAATTAGTGGTACAGCAACAAGAAACCTTGTTTGCTTAAGAATCATGGAAGTATGGGTTAGTAGAGATGCAGAACAAAGCGTGCACAGCTAAATAGTCCTAAGGCAGTGATAGACCGAATGAGGAAACAGAGGACAACATATCTCCAAGATATGAAACATAAACCAATTAACAGCTGTGTCTGCAGTTTCCACAAAATCTTTAATACAATTAAGAATTAGCGATAACAATGCCAAAGGCGGCACTTCAACTGAGACTGTAACCCAAAGTTACCAGAATCCCCTGATTAAAAGTCATTTGTGACTAAATATAAATGAAAATGAAGTCTCCAGAAAGGACTGGATGAAATGGTCTGAGACCAAGTTTAAAGGAATGATCCTAGATCAGTGAAATTTGTCAGACATTTATTTAAGCTCTAAAAACTGACTGGATATTTACTCCAAAACTAAAGTCCCATCACACATAGTAAGAATGTGCAGGACCAGGCTGACCCGGCCAAATGGTCATAATCCGGACGCAGTCGGGAAAGAAAGAGGTGTGTAGACTGTGGGTGAATCCCACAGTCTACCTCTTCCACACCTGCACGATCGCATCCAAAGCGTATTTAGACAACAGTTAGATGACACAGACTGCTGTCAGACGGTCATAAAAGGCGCTGAAGACTGCCCGATGTCCAAACATCTGGATGGCAAAAATGGGACTGGAGTGGGAGGCAGTGTTCTGTCCTCCCACTCTGACATTGAAGTACAACCAAATGTGTCCAAGCTGGCATCGGTGCAGTCAGTCACTCATGCATTCACATCTACGCTCATCCTCCCCGTCCCAGCGCTCCCTGACCTCACGTGTGTGTGCATACGTTGAACAGGTGCTGAAATGATCGCTTAGTGTGTGTGTGTGTGTTCATAACAGCTGAATGAGCTGTTACACATGCATGTGGGGTGCACGTGCTTGCTGCAGTCAGCCACTGACACAGTTTGCTGCTAAACTTTGCTGTGTGTGTGCTCATGTGAACTTTAATTTCTTTTCCTTTTTTTGCTCACTTCAGCACAACACAACTCTGTACACCGTGGTTGGATTATCACATGGAATTTATTTGTGCCGTGGTTGTTTGCAGCACACTGCAGCCGGGTGAGAGGCTTTTCACCACATGCTGTGGTCCATGGGTCCTGTTTGCTCTGCGCTGTGAAACACTCCTGGGGCCATGCTGGAGGTGAGAGTCATGTTTAAATAATGGACTGCATTTATATAGCACTTTTCCATCTGCATCAGACGCTCAAAGTGCTTTACACATCAATGCCTCACATTCACCCCGAATGCCATACAAGGTGCCCACTACACACTGGGAGCAATTATGGGATTAAGGACCTTGCCCAAGGGCCCTTAGTGATTTTCCGGTCAGACTTGGAATTGAACCGAGGATCCTCTGGTCTGAAGCCCAACACTCAACCAGTAGACCATCACCTCCCCTGTTTAATAATGTTGTCATGGGCTGGTGATACAGTTCCAAGTCACACCTCCTACAGAGTTTAAATGGTGATCAAGTAATAATATGTATATTACAGCGGTGAGATCTGTTCAGCTCTGAGCCATTGACACATGCAATGACGCATTACTGCACAAGACCACGGAGAGGCGCACCTGCCCGTGGTGTCACAGATATGATGGGCACAATATTTCATATTATTATCACTTTACCGAGGCATTGCTAGGCTGGTATCATAGATTTACGTCGACACTACCTGGCTATACCTGCCCGCTGTGCGTAAACAAATTATGTCATAGCGCGCAGCCCAAGAACTGTCCGCAGAGGAAAAGACAAAAAGGCGAGAAGTGTGTTGGTCCCAATATGGATATTCCAAATGATTTTCTCATGGATAGTAGGACAATGAACAGCAGCTAAAGCAGCCAGCTTGATGAGGACGCACTGCTGAATTTGGAGAGCAGCGCGTACCAGCCGACATGACAAAAGTTAAAGTCAGACAACTTTTTATGTACGCGTTACATGTTGTGTATCTCAGTAAAAAGAGATAATAATGCAAATAACATGCTGTTGTCATGCGGTATGCATTTTCTGAGTCCCTCCGTCCATGCCATCGCGCGCAATAACAGGGTAACAATCTGGATGGTCTTTTTCATCTTTTGATGATTTCCAAAAACAATTTGAAATGTGGACTCATCAGACCACAGCATACTTTTCCACTTTGTGTCTGTCCATTTCAAATGAACTCGGGCCCAGAGAAGGCGGCGGCGTTTCTGGATGTTGTTGATGTATGGCTTTCGCTTTGCATGGTAGAGTTTTAACTTGCACTTGTAGATGTACGATGAACTGTGTTAACTGACAATGGTTTTCTGAAATGTTCCTGAGCCCACGCAGTAAGACTGTTTACACAATGATGTCACTTTTGTTGTACATGGCACAACATGCCTGCAGGCTTTGCTGTGACCGATCACTCTCAGACCTCAATCAACTGAGATCAGATCATTTGCTGTTATGACACCGTCAGAATATGTAGATTGTGATCACATGATGCACAAACGGCAGATAGACCACCGTCAGATGTGCGTCCCATCGCGACAGCGTGAAGAGCGTTTTGAACTGTGCAACACACTTGGGACAGCTGAGCACATAGAACCAACTATGTAGTCTGTCTTCAGACCACACCTCAATACTTCACGACTGTGGCTGCATGTGTCATTCTGACATCATTCGGCCTCAACTGGCATATATGTGACAGGGATATAATTCCTGTGAAAGAGCTGAGAACATTCTGTCAACATTTCTTGGAATAGAAAAGTTCTTACTGGATGGCAGCCATTTGATTTGAGCCTTTGTTGGAAATACACCAGATGGCTTATCTCAAGGAAGACCTCAGAATGTTTTCGGGTAGATCCAGCTGTGATCCTTTTGCCTGCTCCTGCATGTGATTGAGAGCCACATGGTGATTTTTGCACAAATTGTAGTATAGATGCTCTTCTTGATTGGGGCATATTTGGGCTTTAAACCCTGGACCTTCTTGGTGAGGAAAAAGACTGCTAACAGCTGCAGCTTCACCTGATCAATCTGATTTCATCAAACATTTTCCAATACATGGTGAGTCTTATGTCCTGCTCACATGTTCAACAAAAATACTTAATTTTGGAGGAACCTACCATAAATAAACACAACTTGAATGTTAAATGTAAGATTAAAAGTGGCTGTAAAGTAGCAACACATTCAGCATTATTGCAAACTATTGGAAATGTTTTGCATGTGTATGACGATCCCAGCAACTGGAAAAGGCTTAATTTCAGCAGGCTCGAGCAGGTAGATGGCTGTTTTCAAGAGTGAAGATGGATTGCCTGCCTGAGTGGTTGCCATCCAGGAGCCAAGTGGATGCGGTGTGGTGGATGTGGGGACATGCAACACCAGTGCATGTCCCCACATCCACCATTCTCTTTGGGAATGTTAAAAAAAAAGTTGGTTAACCATAAACTGTTTGCATGTAAACAGGAAGGCTGCTGCTAGCTACTGGTGACTGGTGGAAGTTAAGTCAAACAACAAACAGAACAAAGGCTGTAAAGCCAGCAGCAACAGTATATCACATTTGTAATTGCAAATACAAAGTACCATTGGCAATTACTGCCAGCGACAATGCTGCAATAAAATTGCGATTGTTTGCCACATACAGTGCATCCAGAAGGTATTCACAATTCTTCACTTTTTGCACATTTTGTTATGTTACATCCTAATTCCAAAATGGAGTAAATTCATTTTTTTCTCTTAAAATTCTCCTCACAACACCCCATAATGACAACATGAAATGTTTATTTTTGAAATTTTTGCAAATTTATTAAAAATAAAAAGGGTTGTTGTCCTGCTGAAAGATGAACCATTGCCCCAGTCTGAGGTCAAGAGCGCTCTGGAACAGATTTTCATCCAGGATGCCTCTGTACATCACTGGAAATGGAAAGGCTGTGAATACTTATGTACATGTGATTTCTTACTTTATTTATTCTTAATAAATTTGCAAAAATCTCATAAAACATCTTTTCACATTGTCATTATGGTGCATTGTGTCTAGAATTTTTAGGGAAAAGATGAATTTCATCCATTTTGGAATAAGGCTTTAACATAACAAAATATGGAAAATGTGAAGTGCTGTGAATACTTTCTGGATGCACTGTATAAACAACTATTGTATTATTTTATGCCCACCCAGTGAAATTGGCAGTCATTATTTTTCACCTGTTTGTAAACTTTTTGTTTCGGCACAATAACTAAAGAACACCTTGTCTGATTGAAACCATTTCTTGGTGGTGTATTTGGGTGCTAGAGGAAGGTTCCTTTAGAAATTGGGAGCATCCATTATCCAATATGGCTGCCATCTTCATTTTTGTTTCCACATAATAATTAAACAAAGCCATTTCTGATTGAAAGCTTTTCTTGGTGCTGTACTGGGCGAGGCTACAGAAAGGTTCCTTTTGGAAATGGCTGTCATCCATTATCCAGTATGGCCACTACAGGCCATATTGGCCATCTGTAGCGGCCAAGATAACTTGATTTTCATTATAGTAGAATGAGTAAAAAACACAAACACGCATACAATACCTCATCTGACTGAAAGCATTTCTTGATGGTGCCTTGTGGAATGCTGGAGGTGGGCAGAGCAGGTAACTCAGTGTATAAGGAGCTGTGTACCAACATGTAGACCTGGGTTCAAATCTTGCTTGTACAACCTGTGTTCTTGTACAAGAAACTTAAGCTGCATTGTCTGAGTCTACCCACTAATAAATGGGCACTGACCTTGACTGGGAATCAACCTGCAATAGGGTGGCATCCCTTCCAAGGGGAGTTGTGCCCCCCTCATCCACCTCACGGGACTGAAACTGGAGATAAGCACTGGCCCGATGGGCCTCAGACCCTACAAGGACTTATGACTTTACTTTGTAAAGTAGAAATAATTTACAGACTTCATTATTACCTCTACTATGAAACCACACACCCAACCTAACATATGCCTGGGGCATATGCCCTGCTTTGCTTTGCTCTTGTTACTTTGAGCCAAAAAAAAAAACAATGGATGCAGTGGAAAAATACAATTCTACCCCTTCAGAACACACCAAGCCCATTTTAGTTGACAGGAAAGTGATTGTGTCCTTTTTTGAAGGTTGTAAAGAGGATAATGTTTGTGGAGCACCTTCCAAAACACCAGCCCATAAACAGGAACTCTTTGCCAAATTGCTGAAGCAGCTACGTACATGAGGCTGTTAATGAGAAACACCTGGGAAAGTTGTCAAAAAGTGTTTTTTTTCATCAGGACAACACTCATCCTCATAAGTTCATCATTACCATGGCTACTGTGCATTACTGCTGTTTCAAAACCCATTCACACCCGGCATCCTCTCCGATTTGGCACCATTGGACTTCCATCTGTTCTCAAACATGAAAAAACAATTAGCTGGAAAGCATTTTCAAGATGATGATGAAGTCATATCTGCTGTTTAAAGGGCTTTTTGAAGAGCAGGATGACACCTTCCATGCAGCTGATATCACAACTCTGGCCTGCCAAGAAGGCAGGCTGAAAAATATTGAGTGAAAAAAATCATTGCAGTGATTGCATCATCAGTGTTGGACTCAAAACATTTCATCCATAACTTGTACATCATCTACAAAGTGTGAGATGAGTTAAATGTTAGTATTTCAATCATTTTATTTGTGCAAACATCTACGACTGAATGGTACTTGAAATGTGCAGTCTGTATAGTGCAGATTGTTATTCAAGTATTTAGTTTCTCCTTTGATTGCAGGAGCAGCTGTTGTCACGTTGATAATGATAGTTTTGCTCAAATAATCCACAGCATTATGCTACAATACTATTTGTATGACAGTGTAATTATTGTTGTCTGCTTGCTCAAAGCCTGAAATTTGGTTAACTGCAGCACTCAGTAAAGTAGAGATTGAAATGTCATATTGCCATTTGCTGAATGCACATATGAAAATGCTGCTGCCACTTTGAGTCAGTCAGTCGCCGGTGTCTTGGAGCTTTAATGAGGCTTCATTCAAAACACTATTTCCTAAATTAAAAACACTGCATATGCTGACTAGTGGCATTCTGTTATCAGATCACAAATGTGGAAGTTGTGCAGTGAACATGTGGTTTAACCACATCAATGACTTCAAAGTGGCTCAAAAAAAAAAAAAAAGAGCTAAAAAAGAAAATTAAAAACCCTCTGCCTGGACACATTTATATTGAAGTTGTAAAGGATCAAAGGTATGACCCCAACGCAGAGAACCACAAGGAAGGACTGTGTGATGAAAGGCAGTCAGAATGGTCAATGACATTGGCTTGGGTCAGGCACATGGAAATCAGTCAAAAAACTACTGCAGATTATCTGATGGAAAAACACAGTACAATAATTTAAAAAGCCTCACTAGCAGCGGTATTACAAAGGATTAGGCAGTAGAGTTATCCAAAACAGAATGAGTCCAGGAGCAAGAGATTCTCAAACCACAGAGTCCAAAGACAGGAATCCAGAATGGAAGCAAGAGTCTATAATAGTCGAGTTGCCAATGGGATGAACCTTGCAATGCCGGGTAGTTTCAATGACTGGTCAAGTATGACGTCAGCCATGCAAGGGCACTCCCAGTAATCCCAAAATGATTTTCCAGCCTATCAAGTAGAACATGATGATCCACTATATCAAATGCAGCACTGAGATCTAACAGCAACAGAACCGTAGTGGTGTCCGAATCCATTGCAAGCAGAAGATCATTCACCACTTTAGTGAGAGCCATCTCTGTGGAATGATATTTTCTAAAAGCAGACTGCAGTGGCTCAAAGAGATTAGTCTCGGTAAGATAGTCTACGAGCTGCCGTGACACCACTTTTTCTAGAATTTTAGAGAAAAATTATAGATTTGATATTGGCCGATAGTTTTTCAATACACTAGGGTCAAGATTAGGTTTCTTAAGTAATGGTTTAATCACTGCAGATTTGAAACATTTAGGAACAGATCCAGAAGTTAAAGAAAGATTAATAATTTCCAGCACAGTCGGCTCAAGAATGGGCCAGAGGTCCTTAAATAGTTTTGTTGGTATAGGATCAAATAAACAGGTTGTGCTTTTTGTTGACATTATGAGTTTTGTCAGCATGCCTAGTGAGACACTATCAAATTCTGTAAATCTAGGTAATACCTCAGTAGTGGCACCCACCTCAATAGCAGGGTGTAGTGGCTGGGTTAAGGCATGCTGGGATATGTTTAACCTAATGTCTTCTATTTTTTCCCAAAGTAATCCAGGAAATCTTTTGCTGTAAAAGGAGAGCGAACTACAGGTGGTTGTCCATGCATAAGTGTTGCCACCGTGTCGAACAAGAACTTTCAGTTATGCTTGTTTTTGTTGATCAAATCAGAGTAGTAGGTCCGCTTTGTAGCCAATAATGCATGCTTCTAGTCTAAGATAGCATCACACCACGCAAGGTGAAATACTTCAAATTTTGAATGATGCCATTTCCGTTCTAGACCTCTTGCTTTTATGCTTGAGGTCACACAGATAATCATTGAACCAAGGTGACTGTGATTTGGGGGAGCGCGGTTTTAACACAGGTGGTGAAATCATGTCGAGTGTAGTTTTGAGCACTGAGTTTAAACTATCCACAAGTCTGTCTACTGACTGGGTATTTGTCAAATGTGAAACTAAGACATCAGGCAGTCTAGCTTCGAGTTCAGTCTTAGTTGAGGAGTTGATGCATCACAGTAATGATATATAAGGTTGTTGTTCCACTAAACACGGCAGCAAAACTGTAAACTTAATAAGTGAGTGATCAGACACCACTGATGTAAGAGGCATGATGTCAATATTCGTGACAGCAATACCACATGCGAGAACCAGATCCAGGGTATTTCCACTAATGTGCGTCAAATCCTGAATGCATTGCCGAAATCCTAATGCATCCACAATTTCCATAAATGATTTGCAGAGGGGATCAGAAGGCTTATTTATGAATGTTAAAGTCACCAATGATCAGAATGTTATCTGCACTAGTTGACAAATTAGAGATGAACGCACCAAATTCACCTAAGAATTCAGAATATGGGCCAGGAGGCCTATATACAGTGACAAAGTAATACAACTGATTTTTATTCTTCTGACCTTGGCAATGTGTAATATCCTGGGCAGAGCGGAGAATCAGATGCTCAAACGAGTTATATTTGTATCCCCCAACAGCTAATAAGCTAAACCTAGATTTATAAATAACAACACCCCTGCCTTGCTTTGCATCACGAGGGATGTGACTAAATGTATATCCTGGTGGGCAGGCCTCATTTAAGGGGTGGACAGCTGTAGGTTTAAGCCAGGTTTCACATAGCCCAATCATATCTAAGTGATGATCAATAATTAGATCATTGATCAACAATGATTTTGAGGACAGTGATCTTATGTTAATGAGACCCAGTCTAAGGACCTCAGTGGGGTTGACAGTTGAACCATTTGGGTTTAGGGATGGTTCCAGAGTAGCATATTAAGATGCCTAGAAGTAGGTTTAGGTTTGAGACATTCCACGCACGTTGTAGGTAGCAGACACAAAATCTTTGCTATTGCTGGAACAACCACTGGGCCATCCTCAATTTCAATATCATCCAGTATAGTAATGGGTATTAAGTTTGGAAAGCATATCCCGCTATGATTTTTATGGACACGACTACGGAAGCAGGCCACAGTCACAACTTATTGAAATTCCCTCCCTGGCAAATATACTGCACTATCACCATAGTGGATTTTCTGCACTCAATTCCCCGCTAAGTTAATGGATTCCACATGCACCTTTGTCATAAGCTTGCAGGGGCTCTAATCACCTGCTCCTGGCCTGCTGTAGATTCCTAATGTTACCCTCCCTGTAGAGCTCTATCTATGTTCGCAGACAAATGGCGCACCTTCCCCAGTAGGGTGGAGGCTGTCCGGCATCAGCAGGCCGCGGCGGCCCCAAGAACGAAGGCCAGTTTTAATAAATCTAAAGCGTTGCTGGTCTACAAAACTGCACCAGCCACTAGTTTAACGATGTCAGCCTGCTAATGCCTCATCAGTACCCCGGGAGGGGAGGGGACCAGAGACTATTAATTGATGTGGACACATCTTTCTGGCAAAGTCACAAGTCCTCTCTATATCCATTTTTGTGACCTCTGAGTGCTTCATCCTGATATCATTGGTGCCAACGTGAATAACTAGTGACTATATCTCATGTCATGTTCCTTCGTCTGTCTTCCCTTCTGCAGTGTCAGCACCCTAAGATGAGATGCAATGTCGGGAGCTCTGGCCCCAGGAATACATTTAACGTCAGCCGGCGTCTGTAAGCTGACTTTGCGGGAGACAGAAACCCTATCACTAAAGTCCGGTGTTTCGGCCTGGAGACAGGAGTGGAAGTCACTTGTGGGCTCAGAGAATTCACATCAGGCAAATCCAAGGGAGAGAACTGATTCACAGTTTGCACTGGCGAGTGTGATCGGGGTGCCACAACTGGGCACCAAGCCCTACGGGGCTTCCTCCGCCTAGCCACAGTCCAAAAGCCGTCCTCCACAGCCAGCGTTTCTGAGCTAATTATAATGGGCTCGCTAGCCAGCCCAACGCTAACCTCATCTGGAGTGCCCGTAACATCTAAGGCCACTGAGCTAAGAAGGTGCTCTAACTTATGGACATGGCTCTCTAAGAGAGCCACCCTATCTTCCAACATCACGCAGGATTTACGGAGGGTGTAAAGTAAAATTAGTAGTGTACTTTGTGCACTAAGAAATTCAAGAATGTAGCCAAGCAAACATGAGCAAACCAATAATGGATAAGCTAACCACTCCTAAGACTCACACAGACACAAAATAAATGAATTAAAATTCACAGCAGTTACACACTGAAAAACTAGCAGAAGTATTAAACAGGTAAACACAGCAGCTATAAAATACACTAAACAGTTAATTAACTAATAGGAGTGTAAAAAAATGAAATGAAAAAATGATGATGGGGTCTGACATAGCTAACGCAAGCTAACCGCTAGCAAAAATGCTAGCCACTCCTAAGATTTTACACAGGAGTAAAATAATTACTTAAAATTCACAGAAGTTCGACTGAAAAACAAACAGAAGTATTAAACGGGTAAAAAAGAAACAGCTATAAAAAGTAACGACGGGGGGGTCGACCTAGCTAGCAAAAGCTAACTGCTAGTGAATGCTAACTGATAGCGATTCACAACAGGACTGTTGTTAAATAACGTTCAGAGTAGATACAATTAATAACCAGAAGAGTGCTAAACAGAAATAAAAGAAGTGTATACAACCATGTGAAGTTCGGAGTGGCGTCACAGCAACAAACAATCCGTCAGAAGCAAGTCTGGGAAAGTTTCATTTACTGGTAAATGTGTACGTGACTGTTTGCAGCAACCCCGCCTTTCTCTGAATGTACAAAAGAGAACCCCCAGATATGCTCTGGGCAAACACACTTATTCAAAATCTTGCTGCTTTGATTTTGACTGTTGCGTGTGTCTTCAAGACCTTGAATTAAAAGCGTTATTTTAATCTGCCAATTTCTTGACTTTATTTCCACAAACAGCCTCAGACACTTTGACTTGCCTCCACAGATGGCTTTCGTTTCTGTTCGATTTTGTAATTTCCCCAAGCTAGATTTATTTTTCAGGTCATGACGAACAAAATAATACCAAAAAAGTTGAAACTACCAACTAATGCAAGGTTCCAAACATAACATTATAAGGCTGGCAACTCGACTATAATGTAGAGTTAAAAACTGAATAACCACAGAAAAACTGTAGACAAGAACAAGAGTCTGGAATTTATAGCAAAGGACTGTAACGTGGAATCAAAAACATAGCTGTATGGAATGCTAGAGATTACTAATACAATCTGATGAAGTTCAGGGACATGTGAATGTGGAGGTCAACAGCCTAGAAGTCAAACAACTCAGGAGAAAACTTCAGACTTCCCCAGTATTGCCATTGGCTGACAATTTAGTTTTATTTTATGTCCATGTTATAGCTGTTAGCAGGTATTGGTAGTTTGGTAACACTGGGTCCACACTAATGTAGCAACTGTTACTAAGCAAGTATACAGGTCATTTTTGTTATACCATCCCCAAACTAACTGACATAAAACCACTGGCCAGCCCACAAAATATTCCTTCATTTGTTCCATTCACGTCATGTTCCACCTATTTCCCCACCTCATATGACTTCATCAGGAGTTAGGCACTTCCAAGATGGTGGCATCCAGAAGCTCCCCATTTAAGCTTCAAAACTGCTTTTAAAAAACCTATGGCAAATGTCTTGGAGGGTTTGTCCAGTGTATATACAAGCTATGGTTTCACAATCCAGTCAGATCTTTAAAACATTTGCCAGTTATCAAAAGGAGCAGCACGAACATATGACTGTTATCTAGCAACATACTACTAGCTGATGCCATGTCACTTCACCACCTACCTTCTTTCTATCACTTCATGTGCCCTCATCCATTCATATAGGTAATGAGATTCAAACTGTTTTCTGAGATGATGTTGGAGGGAGGACTGCAAACAAACTTGATTGAACTGAATCAAAATGCATGAAGCAATTCAAATTCCCCAGAGGTGCGATAGAACTTCCTCATGAACAATGAGTAGTATGAATTGCCATGAAGAGCGGGAGGGCACAGTGAGGAATGATCAAAAGTGAGCACAAGTGGTTAACACTGTTGCCTTATAGCAAGAAGGTCATGGGATCGCTTCCCGCCTGGTCCTGTTTTGTATGTCATGACATGCTCATGTGGCTTCTGTCCGGATACTCCGGGTTCATCCCACTTCCAAAGACATGCAGGTTAAATGAATTGGAAACTTTAAGATGACTGTAGGTGTGTGTATGTGTGTGGCTGAGTTGGTGTGTGTATATGTGGGCCTGCGATAGACTGGCATTCTGTCCAGGATCTTGTCCACTCTCACCCTATGACCTGCTGGAATAGGCTCAAAAACCTAAGTCACCCTTGAGTGGAGTAGGCAGGTATAGAAAATGAATGAATGTATCTTGATTGTGGTGTGTGCGTGCGTGCGTGTTGTGTGTGTGTGGTTGTGGTGTGTGTGTGTGTGTGTGTGGGTGATGGGGGTGGGATGGTAATCTGGCTTAGAGGAGTATGAACATTTTTAGTGCACATATGAACTAATGAGGAGCCAATTAAATGAATATGTCTGTAAATAAAACAAGTTCTTACAGATTCTGAAAAGTGAATGATTTTTCCCATGTCTGCATTTGAAGGACTAAAACTATTCACACTTTAATGGGTATGCATCCAGTGGGGTCATGGGCTGTAACCTAACTGGCATGTTAAGTTCTCAGTTGTCCATAAATGTGATTGTAGTGCATGTGTGATAATGTAACACACCAGGCTTGGACCATGCAAGTCATGCAAAAACAAGCATTTCATCACTGTTGGTGTACACCCCGTAGTATAGCATTAGCTCACTCATGGAATTTCCAAAAAATCTTCCAGTGACATGTACGACAATTCTATGGGATCCACAGGAATACAATGGAGTACTCGGTATAATTCAGAGGTCTCCTGTGACCTTGCCTCCCCGTCTCTATTATCCTGCGCGTCCATTGATTTGAAAGAAGGTTTTGACCAGTTATTTAAATTTAAACACAATTACCTGAGGACTAGACCACCACTCAGAGATTTATAACAGAATTTAAATGTCACAGAATTTAACAGAATTCAAGTTTTACAGAATAAGTGAGATAGAATAAATCATACCCAGAAGTTCTGAGGGTCCCAGGAGCTGAGAGCTTCAACCAGGCGTCTGTTGTTCCAGCAAGCTCTCAGCAAAGAGGAACCCCGAACAGTGGGCTGGACTCTGTTTTTATACTCCTCTGTCTTCCTATGCTAATACCATGATTCATGCTAATCTTGGGCGTTGTCCTTCATCTGAGTGGTCTTCATCTCTCTGCTTCATGGCATTGGTCCTGCCCACGTGTGCCGTAGAGTCTTCTTCCTTCATCTTTCTCCTAAAGTGACACCTGTGCCTAAACTAATAGGAAAATAGTTTTGGGGCAGAAAACTGTTAACTGAAGGACTGTCAGCAAGTCTCATCACGCAGTTATACCACAAGAATATTAGCACATCTCAAAATTGCAAAATATTCTGACAAACAAGTCTAATCATAGCCGTGTATCAAGTTTAGTGTTATGGATAAGACGCGGATTGAGGAACGGTCCAGTATCTGACTGAACCCAGCATGAAATAATCAGAAGCAGTTCCAAAAAGAAAACACATTTATTTTTCTCCCTTTGTGCTATACATGAAATACTAAATAATTAGAGTTCTGGTGAGGTGAAAACGCGGCGCACTCTCTCAGCGTCTCAACAGTCGGAGTCCGAACGTTCAGGACTCAGGAGTTCCGCCAAGACCCCCCCCAGGTGACTTCCCCAGACTGTACTCTGCGAAGGAGGAACAGAGATGAGATTATTCAACACTTATTAAATATTGAAATATTGTTTAGAGGCAAACTTATCAGCTACACGTTTAGGTCTGGTTTCAAAACTTAGTTCAAAGAGGCTGCTGCTCACAGCTAGTGGAGGATCATTAATCCTCACGGCAAAAACCTCTGTTGGAAGCCTTAAGGACAAGTTGGAACATGCCCTGCTGTTAAACAATTTCTCAGATACTCACTCAACTGAAAGCCATCAAAAGCTGCCTGGATTTTACAAATGGTTATCAACACAGAGGTGTTTTTCCTGTGGCGGGCACGCCGCGCTGGCTGCGAGCCGACGCGCCAATCCGTCCGTACGTCTTTCATTTAAAAAAAATCTCCTTTAACAGTGGAATGTTCGGATAAACTGCTGATTCTGACCTCTTCTGAAAGTTCTCTGTTCTCTCACGACATCCTGGGTCTACAGAGGCTTGATTTTGGAGGTTTTCAGCTTGAAACAGGATGACGTCGCCTCGGAGCGCTGCGCGACGTCCCACTCCGTGGGAAGTCCTTACAGCGATAGAAACAATCCAAAATCTGTCATCAGCCGTTACAATTTTCACAGAAAACCAGCTGAATTTCTCGAATGGTGTCCACTCGGATGTGCCTCACAGTTTTTGAAAAGAATTTGATCAAGCACAGCGTCAGTCTCTCAGCAACTTCTCAGACAATGAAAATCCGACGAGGGGGCTGGACCACTCCTTCCACAAGGCGTGCTCACAGGCGAATGACGTCACCGACAGGCGTGAAAAAACTCACGCATGCGCATGAGGGTTCAAGCTTGGCTGATGTAATCACAAGTGATTCAAATCCATATAGTTTTTAAAAAAAATAAAACTGTCGGTTTCTTTTCTAATAGACCTCGTATAAGTAAATCATCTTTATAACAGCATGCTAAGAAGCTAAACTTATACTTTAAGCAAAAAGCAAATATAATCATAAATATAACATACCTCTAATTTGGTACACACAATAAACAACTCAAAAACATATATTTCAGAAGTATTTGAACATATAGATATCATGTAATTAACTTTAGCTATGGATTACATGTTTAATAAGCACTGATAAATATTGATCACTATGAGCATATGAGTAATATATTCTTCAACAGCAACAAGCTTTATTAATATATAAATGATCACTTCCAAACTTTAGAACACACTCATAAATGTAGCAATATATTCTTGGCTCAAAAAAAGATAAAAAATAATAGGATGATTCTGAATAGGGAAAGAAGCACAAATGGTTAATGTATATTTAAGCAAATTTAGGATATGTCAAAGGCTGCAATGGTCCAAAATACATTTTTGAACATCTTGAAAATTCAGCCATTTTTAAAACAAGACCATAGTGGGCGGAGGAAATATTCCCTTTTGCCTTGGACACCCTCACTGACCCTCTTAATTTTTTTTTACAAGAACAAGGTTTCAAACCATTAGGTTCCAGAATGCAAATCCATGGAAGCCAGAGTGTGGCTTAATACTGAAATGCTATGAAGTATGAATTCTGCTGTTCTTACTGGAGTCACCTCAGGTCTGGCAGCATGTGGTGCTGCCACTATTCTCACACTATCTTGGGTTTGGGTGGCAACCACTCTACCTGAGTGGTTGCCACTCAGTCATTGTCTGAGGTCACTGTTTTGCATCCATGTTTCACAACCATACAGTACATAATAGAATACTACAATTTATCTTTAGTTATTTTCCTTGATTATTTCCAAAATTGCATCGCTGTCATTGTCCAGTATGGTCAGAGAGTTGTGCAGTTACACCTTGCACAACTTTGCTAGATTTATGGCTGTAATCCATCTGCAGGAAAAATCTGTGCCTGGAAAAAAAGAAATTGCAATGTTCTGGATTGCCATATCTACAAAGCATCCAGGATGTCATCTCAATGACGTGTCAGTATACATATGCATATGGATATAGGCCTAAAAATGGACCACATTAAGTGATACAAGAGAAAAGAGATGATCCATAAGAGTGCATGAATCATGATGACAGTAAACAAGTCAGACTGAAAATGACAACGCTGTAGATACATTTATCATGACATGCCACAGGACACCGTGTGCATCTTTATTGCTTTTTCCTTATTGAAATGCATATGCAGAATGCTTAATGAGAAAGAGAGATGTATAGAGATGAGGGTATCCCCCGGGACAGTGCTTACTCCCGGCAGAGCAACCTGTCTTAAATAAATCATTCCATTTCCATGCCAAACTTCACTATCTTCCTCTAATCCAGTGTGGGAGAGAGCGGAGAAAGATAGGGGAGTAAGCTGTTTGCCTTCCTCCTCTGCCTCTGTGTCGCTTTAAGCCTTTGCTAACTTCAGTCCCAAGCTTTTTTTTCTTGTTGACCCACTTAAATATAACTGTAAACCAACAAACTGGGTTGTACAGTAGAGGAGGGGAAAGTCTGAATAAATTTAGTCAGTAAACAAGGTTGTTTTCACTGGCATATCACAATACATAAGATGAGCAGGTTGACCGGCTACAGCACATTAAACTGGCTCAATGTTGCTACATTGTCCATTCTACAGGACTGTGTTCATGCTACTAAGAATTATTCATAGACACATCTGCTCTTACTTGTGCTCCAGTCTGCTTTGCTGGCTGTCAGTTCACTCATCTGTCAGAAATCTAGGTGTCATTTTTGATTAGGCTTTGAGTTTGAACAATCACGTCAACTGTCATACTGTCTTTTTTCATTTGCAGAAAATTGCTCACTTTTAGTATTACAGTTGGGATCGGTTTGTAGCGAACCTACAGGCATCACATGGGACCACCATAAAGACATAACAAAATTAGTCAATTCTAGATCGGCTCACACGTGGGCACTAAAATAAATGTAATGAAATTAAATTAATTTAATTATTTGGAATGAATGGCACCTCACATGGGCACCAATTTAATGTAGTGAATAAGTAGTTAAACTCCCAAATTGAATTAGATTGGCCTAGACCTCATTTAATGGGTCACCAAAATAATTAACAATTTTAGGGTTTAACAATTCTTATTTAATTAGGATAATTAATCCTCGGGGCACCACCTATTTGAAGCATAGGTATTTTAATTTAAAAATTAATTAATTTATCAGTCTCAATTTAAGTAATCAGTCTCGGGTCTGAAAGTCTGAATTCTACGATACGATTGACCAAAGGTTTCCTTCTGAACACAAAATGAACCACAGCAGAAATATTTACAATTTATTTACAAGTATACAAGAAATGAACAGTTTACTGGCATTTTTGTGGACAGTGATTAAATAAGTTCATTTATGGGCACAATTCTTTGACATTGAAAGAGAGAGAGATAAAGCTTAAAGACTTTAAGTAAATAAATCTGATTAGAATTTAGTGATGAAATTTGAAGCCAATTATTTTTACAAAAATTATTAAACAAACATATGAATATGTTTAAAAAGAAGAAGAAGCCACTTTGTATTCACTGACAACAAAACCCTTTTTCTGGAACCTTTAACTGGGTCACTTAGCTGATCCGTTGAAGAGGTGGCTCAGACGGCCAGTCTATCCGTCGTTGATGTAGACTCTTTGCAGCGTGCTCACTTGGGTCAGGGGTTAACTCAGTGGTCTCCCCGGGTGATCCCAAAGGATTGTCAGCTGGCTTTACTGACAGGATGGCTGCTTGCTGTTAGGTTGTCAGCTTGCTGGACCCCAGAGGTGTAAGGTGTGTGTTGAAAATGGTTTCTGGTAGCTTTTAAAAAAGTTTGTTGGAGCCGGATTAAATGTCTTTGTGAATTTAGAAAAAAGTAAAAACTTTAAAAGTGTTGAAAAAAAATAGCCAACAGAAAAGGAGAGTTGAGAGAGCTATTATTTTGAAAGGTTCCGCTCGGAAGTTCTCTTAAAAATCTGAATGACTTGACAAACTTTAAAAACGTCAATTTGGTAAATTATCAAAGCATAACGACGAGTGAACGAAACAATGAATGGATGCCATGTGGTAGCTTCAGGTTAGCTTAGCATGGGCCTTGTTGACCCAAAAATAAGATTAAGCATTTAACAAAGAAAGAGAGAGGCGTTGCAGCAGAGACTTGCAGGAGAGTTTCGAGAGAGCGGAAAAGAGCGAAAATTGAAGAGAGGTTGAAGAGAAAGAGAGAAAGCAGACCTCTGTTCTAACCTTTTAAAAGGGGACTTATGTCACCAAGGGTGTGTAATCTCCCAGAAAACTTCATGTGTCAGAGAGGCAGACAAAAATGATTCAATTATTTAAACACATTAACTATATTGGTATACTATTGTTCTAAGACACTCAAATGGATACACATTATTAATCGTCACTTAAACACATCCTTTGGATAAAGAGAATACTTCACCATCAACATATTGATAATGCAGAAAGATCACACTTAAGCACACATCAGTTACAAGGAACACATGTCAGTAAAATGGAATGATTATATGCAAAGCATTTTGTTTGATTAATACAAACAGCATTAGAAGTTTTATATATGAATAAGGATAATGATGCAATTCTTTTAAACAAAAGGTCTATCCAGGCTTATTTCCAGATGGATGCAGGCACTTCTCCACTGGGAGTGAAAACACAGTCTGTCTTCACTTCAAAACTCAGGTTTTTGGTTGAGACAGCATTGATGTATTTATTTAATTAGGGCAAATCGAGGCCATGCGCTACAGGTTATACTCTACATGCATTTGTGTCGACAATGTTGTACCTTATTGTTCTTTTGTTAAGTCATGTCTGTATTGTTTGCAAATATTCCTACAACCCCAATTCCAATGAAGTTGGGACATTGTGTAAAATGTAAATAAAAACAGAATACAATGATTTGCAAATCCTCTTCAAACTATATTCAATTGAATACACCAAAAAGACAAGATATTTAATGTTCAAACTGATCAACTTTATTGTTTTGTGCAAATATTTGCTCATTTTGAAATGTATGTCTGCAACATGTTGCAAAAAAGCTGGGACAGTGATATGTTTACCACTGTGTTACATCCTCTTTCCTTCTAACAACACTCAATAAGTATTTGAGAACTGAGGACACTAATTGTTGAAGCTTTGTAGGTGGAGTTCTTGCATGTGACATGCATTTAGATGAATTGGAACCTTTAAAAACTATCCACGTCTCCCTTGTAAAAGAGATCTCGATCTCAATGGAACTAACCTGGTCAAATAAAGGTTAACTTTTGAATTAAAAATAACCTTGGTAATCAAGTAAAGCCTTGGTCCCACCAAATAATAATATAAATGAATAATGAGCCATGTATGGCTTTGTCAGTGATTATACAAATAATAATCTACATATAAATCTATCACGTATCCGCTATGAAGAAGCCTCTATGTGCCTCTAAGTATCTTGCATGTGCCAGGTATCAACCTCTAATGAACCACGACCGACCTGTCATTTGAGCCCCATCCAGCCTCGAATGGCATTTGATCCACGTCAACCCACATATGATCCATGTAGCACTATGTAGCGTCATGTAACGTGATATTGGTGCAGGTTTAGGCATGGGTTTGATCCAAACCTCCAACCTTCCCACACTAGGTCCCTTTAAAGTGTGGGTTTTCAATTCACAGCATCCATTCAAGATGATGTCACATTTGTTAAACACAGTCCAAAAGAAGACACTCCTGCACAGTCCCACCGGTGTGGGACTGTTCACCTGTGTTCCAGAGTCATTAAATGCGGCAGTTCACCCAGCTCTCTGTGACCAAAAAAAAAAAAAAAAGACATCACATTATATGCACCTGCAACTGTGTGTATCCCCCCCAAAAAAATACACAACACAAAACACATCTATAACCAGACAAACAACTCAAACTGAATGATGGGTCCTGGACAGTCGCCTCTGTGCTTCTTCTCGTTGGCTTTATTTCTTCAATGGCTACAGTCATTTTGACATCGGTGATCCAATTTTTAACTTTGTGTTCGTCCATTATTATCTACAAAATCACTCTTTTGCACTGTTGCGTTCTGTATTCCTGGACAGTCACCTCTGCGCTTCTTCTCACTGGTTTTATTTCTTCAGCAGCTACAGTCATTTTGACACTGGTGAGCCAACTTTTAACTTTGTGTTCATCCGTTATCTGTGAAAATGCTCTTTTGCACACTTACATTCTGCGTTCTTGGACAGTCGCCTCTGTGCTTCTTCTTGCTGGCTTTATTTCTTCCGCGGCTACAGTCATTTTGACACCGGTGATCCAACTTTTAACTTTGTGTTCATCCATTAATGTCTGCAAAATTGCTCTTTTGTGCGCTCACATTCTGCATTCCTGGACAGTCACCTCTGCGCTTCTTCTCACTGGCTTTATTTCTTCCATGGCCACAGTTATTTTGACATCAGTGATCCAACTTTTAACTTTGTGTTCGTCTGTTATTGTCTGCAAAATCACTCTTTTGCATGCTCACGTTCTACGTAAATGCTCGTCTTGAGTGCAAGTGATTGCATCAATGCGCAGCTCAGCTGATATCGATTATAACGAGCTGTTGAATCTGTCATGAACATACTTTTACAGCTGCTTGTAAAGAAGGAATGAACATGCAACTGTTTTACCAAACCATGACAATATAAACATTACAAATAATTACCTTTTCGGTTGTTCCAAATATGTTCTCCACCTCATGAAGAGGCAGGAAAAACGGGTCCCAGTGGAACAGTCCTCTGTGAATCCAGAAAAGATCAGAGGTGTTTTCAACATCTAAACTCTGACAGAAAATGATTATTCCGCTAAAAAATAATTATTTTATATACAGTGTTTGGCGCACAAAGCAGGTGGGATTGTAGTGCGCAAGAGGCCTGACCACCACACTCAGTGATGAGCCTCGTTAGGTGAATATTCTGCCTCTAAGAGCCACTATTCTTCCACAATTGTTGAATAACTGGACTCATAAAAAAAAAAAAAAACATGCTATGTGGCTCATTATTCAACCTTCATTATTCGGTGGGACCAGGGCTTAACCTTCTGGGAAATCGTATAACCTTCTAGGTAGAGCTTATGAAAGCAGTGTTGGAAGGACAGAAGATAGAGCAGTAGTCTCATGCTGCTTATGACCAAAAATCTGCAGTGACTTCTTCCTAAATAGATTTTGTTTGAGTAATGATAACACGCTTCTTCCTTCTTTGTAAAGCACAGACAGTCATTACTTGCACAACTGCAAGAGGTCACTTGTCTGGAAAAATGTAAACACACAGTAAGTCATTTTATTTCTTGCACAAACAAGCTATTCTGTCATTTTTCTGGTGAGGACAGACTTGCTAGATAATGATCACTCGCTTTCTGTACATTAAAAGGCTCAGTTACCAGCAGAGTTAGTTTCAAGAATTCTAAATTACTATGGCTGAGCATCATCACATCTCATGTCAAAAATTAACGTGGCAAAGCACGTCTGCCTGGAAATTTCCATGTCAGCGCAAGCCACTGTTTGATGAATCTGCACACTACAGTTATTCATCTCCAGTGTAACTGATTTGTTTTTCTTGACTTTGAGTAAAGCGTAAACAACTGTGTGTCGAGTACATATAGAGTCCTATAGAAAAGCCAGATGAGATTTGGAGGTCATTGGTAGTCATGTGAACAGCAAGTCTGCTCTTAAGCTACCCTCGGCACATCCCTTGGGTGTGCCAGAAAAGTGCACATACTGCATAACAGATCAGTTGACCCTGTCAGCTGTGCCTTGCAATGATTGACACTGCACACTTAGAAAGCTGCAGACTTTTCCTAGTGCTGAGAAGTCAAAGTTTCCCCTCTCACATGTTTCTCTACCTTACTGAGCCTGGAGACCCCTCAGCCTCTGATGTTATGATCAAATACATGACACATATTCAGCAAAGCCTTTCAGGTAAGCCCTTCTTTTCTCAGTTGGCCTGGAAAAATGAAGTAAACAATAATGTTCTCATAATTTATTCACGTAGCATTTTCAAATGAACGCTAACTTTTTCACGATAGAATTACAGAAACACTGCTTTGAGAAAAAGAAATAATGATATAGAATATCTCAAAATCATTAACTACATGCAGCCAAAAGAGCAACAACGTTTTGAGCTTTATAAACCTCAACTGAAGCTGATTGCCCCCCCACACACATATCACCCTCCAAAGACCTGGGAGTTTGAGGGTATCAGTATCTTAGCTGTTCCAAGGACTGTACCCTTCTGGACAGAGACCTCTCATGTACCTGGAATCTGCTGGAGCCACTCTACCAATTTGTGGGTTACAGCTCCCAGCTTGGTACTTCTCTATTTTCTCAAGCTCTTTCTGTTTTACACTGAACAAAAACATAAACACAACACTTTTGTTTTTGCTCCCATTTCTCATGAGCTGAACTCAAAGATCTACACACTATTCTATTCTATACACACAAAAGACCTATTTCTCTCAAATATTGTTCACAAATCTAAATCTGTGTTAGTGAGCACTTCTCCTTTGCCAGGATAATCCATCCTATCTCACAGGTGTGGCTTATCAAGATGCTGATTAGACAGCATGATTATTGCACAGGTGTGTCTTAGGCTGATGACAATATTTTATTTATTTATTTATTTATATAAAACTATTGTGTGGAAATGTGAACCAAAATGACACCCATGGCCATGGTATTGGATGATAGTTGACCACCATTTTCAAAAGAAACCTCACTGTAACCTCTCCAGATTCACCACCCACAGGTGGCTTTAATCCATGGGTTAAAGCAATAAATTTTCATGTGACTGAAATTTTTTCCTGGCAAAAATTAATGCCAGCAATTCCCTGAAATGTGGCGTAGTGGGGGCACACACTCTTTTTTTTCCTCAATAAATACAATAAACACATTATACAGTATACAAATCTATTCTAAATAGCCTCTAAGGAGAGAGAGACAAAGCATAAAAAGAATGCAAAACCTGAATATAAAGGTACATAAAAGGGTGGTGGGGGTGTAGTCTTGATTCTGGGAGATCTGTGGGTGCTCCCCTGGGACATTTTTAAAAGAGCAAGTCAAATTTTGTGTATTCTTGTGAATTTTATTGGGTATGAAGCCCTCTGAAATAAATAATACTCACTTCAAACTGTTAAGTAAAAACACAGTATTGAATATGGGGGTCTGGGGGATCTTCTCCAGAAATCTTTTAAAAGAGCAAGTCAAATTTTGTATATTCTGATGAATTTTAATGGGTATGAAGCCCAAACAAATAAAAGTCACTTCAAACTGTCAAGTAAAAACACATTATTCTAAATAAGTAGGAACACAATTAATAGAGAAAGAACGTCAAAGGAACAAAAACTGGAAGGGTAATTCTTTGTCTTCTGTAGTATTTTGATTGGTTCTAATCTGGTAAATGCGCCAAAAGGGTGCTGTGTCGCTGGCTGTACATTCAATAAAATACAAAATTAGGGCCTAAAGCAATTGACAACGTTGTTCTGCTGTGCACAAAGTAACACTGTCCCCCGTTTTGAAAACGCATGCACACTGAGAAACTCGAAACTGGCTTATTCACATTTAATCGGTAAAATGCTCTCAACCGCAAAACAAACATAGCGTACTGCAAGTTAAACTTCGTCAAAGCCTTTTAGAGATATCAATCGTGACTCACCATTTTGTGGATTAAAGTTGCTAACCAGGACTCTTGGTGCAATCAAGAAACGAGGATCAGACCTGGAATGGATCATTAATATCTGCCACTTAGCCAATTCATCAACTGAAGTTACAAATAATGTCCTCCGTTATGTGTGACGTGACTCGTTCCTTCAAATACTGCTGGTGTTACTGGTGTCACATTGGCTCACCGACAAGCTATAGTTACGGTCCCTCGTGTTAAAAAAGGAAAGAAAAAATATATCCTTCATGTGTGGTTTTGTGGAACTTCACTGATTAAGCGCTTTTCTTCCAAATGACTCATTCCCTGCTGCTGCCACCATCTGTTAGCGGCTGGGCTTCGGTCCTCCGGGCTGCAGGTCCGACTGATAAAACCCTCTCTCTCTCCCCCTCTCCGCTGGACTCGCTCCTGCTGCTCTTTCAGCTCAGTTCCAAATGTCCATGCCATAGCAATTATAAAACAATGACATCACGCCAAGTTAGTGGATTAGTTTTAATCAGATTCACCATCGCCAAAACACAAACAGTAAAAAAATTCACCTGCTCTACTTGGGGAAGGTCTGCCAATGTTCCCACAAAGACAGGGAGGAGAAGGACCGTGGCTCATGGCAAGCAGTAAACAAAGCGGAGAGGAGTGAAAATTCACATGGTCCCTTCCTCTGCGCTGCAGCGCCATCCACGCTGACATTGCTGCTACTTTGATTAGCGCAGAATAGGATGTTGCTTTGACAATGAGAGTTTCATATTTCGGCCCCAAAACACCCATGACACCAGGTGTGCGTGTATATGTGGTTAAATTTTCCAAATGACAGAAATCCGTGGTGGTGACGGAGAACTTTAACCCATGCTTTAATCAGTCAAGGGATTCTTAACTTATTGTGTGGCAACAAATATTTTACAGATAATTTCCCAGACACCCAGACAGAGGAGGTACAATCATATAGCTCAACTTCGTTGAAGAGCATTAAAAAATTAACACTAAAAAGTGTCACTATCAAAATACATCAAACTTGGCTGCATGCTTTATATCAGAATGTTGATTAGCTGTTTAAGGGCCCCTTCACACACAGTACAAATAAGTACAACTCAAGGTGACTCCCGGCAAAAAAGTTCGTATGAGCAAACCAAGGAAAACATCACACCGACGGACAGGAGTGCACGATCCCGTGACAGTTTGTACACGTGACGGTGTCTTTAGAGCAGGAAGACAGTGCGAGCAGCTGCACCACATCATGCCACTGATGAGGAGAACAATAAAATAAAAACCAGCTATATAATTAATGACTATCATCCATCCATCCATCCATTTTCTTCCGCTTTATCTGGATTCGGGTCGCGGGGACAGCAGCTCAAGCAAAGCCGCCCAGACCTCCCAATCCACACACACCTCCCCCAGCTCCTCCGCGGGAACCCCAAGGTGTTCCCAAGCCAGCCGAGAGACATAGTCCCTCCAGCGTGTCCTGGGTCTTCCCCGGGGCCTCCTCCTGATGGGACGCACCCGGAACACCTCTCCAGTGAGGCGTCCAGGGGGCATCCGGAAAAGATGCCCAAGCCACCTCAACTGGCTCCTTTCAACGTGGAGGAGCAGCGGCTCGACTCCGAGTGACCGAGCTCAGGAGGAGCTCGGTCACTCGGGAGGAGCTCGGCGCTGACTATCATTGGGTTGATATAAACAATACAAGGGACGCAATACAGAACTCCGCAGTTAAATAACCCTGGTTAAAAAAAAATGTTACTCACAGGATTCGAACCCATAATCCCTGATTACCAGACAGAAACGTTACCACTGCGCTACCATCGCCGGCCATAATCAGTGTGGAAAAATGCCTCTTCCAGGCCCCGGGATTGGGCCTCGCTTCTCGCCTCTCAGTGGTCCCTACCTTGTGCTTTGGATTCGGTTGCAGTGGCTTCTTTGCTCCCATGCTTGCCACCGCTCGCTCCCGCCTTCGGGGGCTGTGGCCCTGGTGGCGTGGTTCTGGGGCTCCCCTATTGGTGGGCCTATGCCGGCGCCCTGTGTGCTTCCCTTGGGTATGGGGCTGCTCCCTGTGCCTCTGTGGGGAGGGGTGGTGTCGGGGGTGCATTCCAGCGCCATTGGGCTGCTCCCCTGTTGGTTTGCCATGCTGCCCAGTGGCTCTGGGGACTGCCTTTCTTGGCCCCTGTGCCCTTCCGCTGCCCCTTTTCTCCTGGTTCCCCCGGGGTCCTGCATCCTGGACCCATTTCTGTCGGTACTCGCGGCCAGCCGCATGGCTTCTGACATGCCTGAGTGGTCCATGTCATATGGTAAGGTTCTGTACTCTTGTCTTGGCCCAACACACCAGCCACAGTAGTGATCCAATATTTAGCTGTGATCTGGGTCTCTGTGTGTGGATGGTTGCGTGTTTGTGGCCGTCACCACAATTCGGTTTTTTGGTGCTCTTAAGGGGATTAACACTACGGTGTTCTAGATTAGGGTTGTTCACTAAATATATAACAGACTGTTGCTGTCACTGTTTGTTCATGTGTGGTTGTCTGTCATGGTATGTTGTATGGTTTGGGGCCCCATCTCCTCGGTGTCTCATGTCACAGTTATTGCCTTCACCACTCGTCTCTCGTTCTTGTCTGTCTTTGTGTTGTTTTGGTGGTTGGCCCTTCCTGATAGAAGTTGTCGGTTGGCTTTGAGTAGGTTGTTGTAGGCTGATCAGGAAGGGCGGATGGGGGTCACACACACACCACATTCACTCATGCACTACATACAGTACCTTCTGTCTTGCAAGAATAAATTGCATATATGGGTATTAATGTTCGTAAATCGTTCTGCCAGTGTGGCATTTACCATTACTATATATGCAGACAAGGGGAAAAAGAAAAAAAAGACCTCGCTTTCTGGCCCCCATATGACCAGATTTGTACATACATATAAGCATTTGATGCAAGTGTGCGACACGCGGGGGACACACGCACATGTGCGAGACACATACACCACATGTGTGTGGCTTTTTGCAACTCCACAGTCGTGGGGCATTTACACAGATTTCATATCCAGCTCGACAGTGATTGTCTGCTGACTGTTTTCATGATGATCGTGCGAATGGTCACACATTTTCTAAGTGACAAACGAGCGGTGTTACAACCCCAATTCCAATGAAGTTGGGATGTTGTGTAAAATGTAAATAAAAACAGAATACAATGATTTGCAAATCCTCTTCAACCTATATTCAGTTGAATACACCGCAAAGACAAGATATTTAATGTTCAAACTGATAAACTTTATTGTTTTTGTGCAAATACTTGCTCATTTTGAAATGGATGCCTGCAACACGTTTCAAAAAAGCTGGGACAGTGGTATGTTTACCACTGTGTTACATCACCTTTCCTTCGAACAACACTCGATAAGCATTTGGGAACTGAGGACACTAATTGTTGAAGCTTTGTAGGTGGAATTCTTTCCAATTCTTGCTTGATGTACAACTTCAGTTGTTCAACAGTCCGGGGTCTCCATTGTCGTTTTGCACTTCATAATGAGCTACACATTTTCAATGGGCGATAGCTCTGGACTGCAGGCAGGCCAGTCTAGTACCCGCACTCTTTTACTACGAAGCCACGCTGTTGTAACACGTGCAGAATGTGGCTTGGCATTGTCTTGCTGAAATAAGCAGGGTCGTCCCTGAAAAAGACATTGCTTGGATGGTAGCATGTGTTGCTCCAAAACCTGGATGTACCTTTCAGCATTGATGGTGCCATCACAGATGTGTAAGTTGCCCATGCCATGGGCACTAACACACCCCCATACCATCACAGATGCTGGCTTTTGAACTTAGCGCTAGTAACAATCTGGATGGTCTTTTTCCTTTTTTGTCTAGAGGACACGACATCCATGATTTACAAAAACAATTTGAAATGTGGACTCATCAGACCACAGCATGCTTTTCCACTTTGCTTCTGTCCATTTCAAATGAGCTCAGGCCCAGAGAAGGTGGCGGTGTTTCTGGATGTTGTTAATGTATGGCTTCACTTTGCATGGTAGCGTTTTAACTTGCACTTGTAGACGTAGCGACGAACTGTGTTAATTGACAATGGTTTTCTGAAGTGTTCCTGAGCCCACATGGTAAGATCCTTTACACAATGATGTCGGTGTTTAATGCAGTGCTGTCTGAGGGATCGAACGTCATGGACATTCAATGTTGGTTTTCGGCCTTGCCGCATCCATGTAGAAAGTTCTCCAGATTCTCTGAATTTTCTGATTATGTTATGGACTGTAGTTGATGGAATCCCTAAATTCTTTGCAATTGAACATTGAGAAACATTGTTCTTAAACTGCTGGACTATTTTTTCATGCAGTTGTTCACAAAGTGGTGATCCTTGCCCCATCTTTGCTTGTGAACGGCTATCACTTTTGGGGATGGTCTTTTTATACCCAAACATGAGTGTCCTCAGTTCCTAAACACTTATTAAGTGTTGTTTGAAGGAAAGGTGATGTAACACAATGGTAAACATACCACTGTCCCAGCTTTTTTGAAAGGTGTTGCAGGCATCCATTTCAAAATGAGCAAATATTTGCACAAAACCAATAAAGTTTATCAGTTTGAACATTAAATATCTTGTCTTTGTGGTGTATTCAATTCAGTATAGGTTGAATAGGATTTATAAATCATTGTATTCTGTTTTTATTTACATTTTACACCATGTCCCAGCTTCATTGGATTAGGGTTGTAGATGTTCGTATGTGTCAGCTGGAATGTGGCCTGCTGCAAGAGGGCTCGATGGGCTCTCACAGCACACACTCTGTCTTTCAGCCGCTGGTGTGCGCAAATAGTTGTAGCAACAGGTGTATGAGACATTCGAGGCAGCTACGATTTTACGTTTTACATATGATTCCTGCTTCATGCTCACTTCAACTGTAAAATTTATTTAATATTCTAATTGTACAAAATTACTTCATTTGTAGGTATTATAAACTGTTCTTAGCAGCCAGTCTGCTCTGTGTCAGCCTGATCCTGTCAAACGTTTTAAAAGCTACTCCAACAAACATTTTAAAAGCTACCAGAACCCATTTTCAACAAACTCCTTCCACCTCTGGGGTCAAGCACGCTGACGACGGAGCTGATTTCAGCCATCCTGTTGGTAAAGCCAGTCGATGCTGAAGCCTTGGCTGAAGCCTTGGGATCACCTGGGGAGACCGCTGGATTAACTCCTGACCCGTGAAGACCCTGTAAAGAGCCTAACCCATCAACAACAGATGGATGGTTCATTCAAACCACCTCCTCAATGGATCAGCTAAGTGACCCAGTTAAAGGTTCCAGAAAGTGTTTTGTTGTCAATGCATACAAAGTGGCTTATTTTTAAAAATGTTTGTTTAATAATTTTCTTAATAATAATTGGCTTCAAATTTCATCACTAAATTCTAATCAGATTGATTTACTTAAATTCTTTAAACATTATATCTCTATTTCTTTCAATGTCTCATGAGTAAGCAAATTGTTTCCATAAATTAACTTATTTAATCACTGTCCACAAAAATGCCAGTAACCTGTTCATTTCTTGTATACTTGTAAATAAAATGTAACTGTTTCTGCTGTGGTTCATTTTGTGTTCAGAAGGAAATGCTTGGTCAATCATATCGTAGAATTCAGACTTTCAGACCCGAGACTGATTAATTAAATTGAGACTGATTAATTAAACTGAGGGCACCACAGTGGATTAGTGGTTAGCACTGTTGCCTCACGGCGAGAAGGTCTTGGGTTCAATTCCCGTGGCCTTTCTGTGTGGAGTTTGCATGTTCTCCCCGTGTTTGCGTGGGTTTCCTCTGGGTGCTCCAGTTTCCTCCCACATCCAAAGACATGCGGTTAGGTGGATTGGGATCTTTAAATTGTCCGTAGGTGTGTGTGTGGGTGTGTCTGTGTTTGTTTGTCTGGCGTCCTGTCCTGGGTGTACCCCGCCTCGCACTCTATGACTGCTGGGATAGGCTCCAGCCCCCCGCGATTAAATTGGTGCCCGTGTGAGGTGCCATTCATTCCAAATAAGTAAGTTAAATGTAATTCATTAGTTTATTTTAGTGCGCCCATGTGAGGTGATTTTAAAATTTCCCTACAAAGTGGTCTCATGTAAGAAACATTTTTATATATTAGAGAGATTAGAGCATGCCATAGGTTTTAAAGGCATTGCACTGCGGTGGTTTGAATCATATTTATCTAATAGATTACAGTTTGTTCATGTAAATGGGGAATCTTCTTCACAGACTAAGGTTAATTATGGAGTTCCACAAGGTTCTGTGCTAGGACCAATTTTATTCACTTTATACATGCTTCCCTTAGGCAGTATTATTAGACAGCATTGCTTAAATTTTCATTGTTACACAGATGATACCCAGCTTTATCTATCCATGAAGCCAGAGGACACACACCAATTAGCTAAACTGCAGGATTGTCTTACAGACATAAAGACATGGATGACCTCTAATTTCCTGCTTTTAAACTCAGATAAAACTGAAGTTATTGTACTTGGCCCCACAAATCTTAGAAACATGGTGTCGAACCAGATCCTTACTCTGGATGGCATTAACCTGACCTCTAGTAATACTGTGAGAAATCTTGGAGTAATTTTTGATCAGGATATGTCATTCAATGCGCATATTAAACAAATATGTAGGACTGCTTTTTTGCATTTGCGCAATATCTCTAAAATTAGAAAGGTCTTGTCTCAGAGTGATGCTGAAAAACTAATTCATGCATTTATTTCCTCTAGGCTGGACTATTTAATTCATTATTATCAGGTTGTCCTAAAAGTTCCCTGAAAAGCCTTCAGTTAATTCAAAATGCTGCAGCTAGAGTACTGACAGGGACTAGAAGGAGAGAGCATATTTCACCCATATTGGCCTCTCTTCATTGGCTTCCTGTTAATTCTAGAATAGAATTTAAAATTTTTCTTCTTACTTATAAGGTTTTGAATAATCAGGTCCCATCTTATCTTAGGGACCTCATAGTACCATATCACCCCAATAGAGCGCTTCGCTGTCAGACTGCAGGCTTACTTGTAGTTCCTAGGGTTTGTAAGAATAGGCTGGGAGGCAGAGCCTTCAGCTTTCAGGCTCCTCTCCTGTGGAACCAGCTCCCAATTCGGATCAGGGAGACAGACACCCTCTCTACTTTTAAGATTAGGCTTAAAACTTTCCTTTTTGCTAAAGCTTCTAGTTAGGGCTGGATCAGGTGACCCTGAACCATCCCTTAGTTATGCTGCTATAGACTTAGACTGGTGGGGGGTTCCCATGATGCATTGAGTGTTTCTTTCTCTTTTTGCTCTGTATGCACCACTCTGCATTTAATCATTAATGATTGATCTCTGCTCCCCTCCACAGCATGTCTTTTTCCTGGTTCTCTCCCTCAGCCCCAACCAGTCCCAGCAGAAGACTGCCCCTCCCTGAGCCTGGTTCTGATGGAGGTTTCTTCCTGTTAAAAGGGAGTTTTTCCTTCCCACTGTCACTAAGTGCTTGCTCACAGGGGGTCGTTTTGACCGTTGGGGTTTTTCTGTAATTATTGTATGGCTTTGCCTTACAATATAAAGCGCCTTGGGGCAACTGTTGTGATTTGGCGCTATATAAATAAAATTGATTTGATTTGATATATATATATATATATATATATATATATATATATATATATATATATATATATATATATATATATATATATATATATATATATCCTCACATTTGCAGCGCTAAACTGACCTGTCATCAGGGCAGTGCACCAACTTCCCACATGTGGAATATTCTTCAGACACAGCTCGCGAACTTTTTCTTTTCTCATTTTTTTAAACTCTTTTTTTTGTGGCTATTTCACTTGATACGCATCTTAACAAAACTGTAGTTGGATTATCGGTGTGGGATGGTGTTGCACATGGGATTTATTTATGCCAGAGGTGGATTATGCATTTGTCATCTGATCGACGCTGCCAGCACACAGCGCAGCCGGGTGAAAGGTACTTCACCAGCTGTCTGTGCTGCACTGTGGAATGCCGGGTACCGGAGGTGAGTTGCATGTGTATTTATGCTGTGATGGGCTGAGGAAACATTTCCACATCATACCTGCTACAGACTTAGGAGGTGAACATGTAATAATACATGAATTACAGCGGTGACATTCAGCTGCGTTGCGGGGCGCTGCGCCGAGCCTCTGATGTGTGCACAGTGCCACACATACATGTTATTAGATATCAACATTTCCTTTGCCCTTCCTGGCCAGGGTCCAGTGGAGGTGAACAAACATAGCACAGCATGCAGCATGCACAGCAAGCAGGCTTTGCTGTGACCAACTGATCTCAGAGCTCAGTCAACAGTGATCAGATTGTTTCAGATTCTGTTTTGATGTCATCAGAATATGTAGACTGCAATCAGATGACACACAAACTGCACATAGACCACTGTCAGATGTGCATCGCATCTCAATGGTGCAAAGAGTGTTTTGAACATGTGCAACACATTCGGGACAGCTGAGTGAATGGGACCAAATATGTAGATGCTCATAGACTGCTGTCCTTTGGTCTTCAGCCCGCACCTCAATATTTCCCGATTGTGGCCGGATGTGTCATTCTGACGCCATTCGGGCTCAATTGGTGTATGTGCGATGGGGGTATAAGTGTTGGGGTTGAAACCAGAGGATCCTTGGTTTAAATCCCAGGCTGAGAAAATCATTAAGAGCCCTTGGGCAAGGTCCTTAATCCCCTAGTTGCAACTGGTGTGTAGTGAGCGCCTTGTATGGCAGCACCCTGACATCGGGGTGAATGTGGGGCATTATTGTAAAGTGCTTAGAATGTCTGATGCAGATGGAAAAGCACTATATAAATACAGTCCCTTTCCCATTTCTGCATTGTAGCCTTCAGTGTTTTGGCCTGAAGCCTCATTTGGGTTGGACAGTGCGAAGCTACGTCACAGTGCACACCAGCCAAAGTTGGATTGGGTTGAACTTTGACTGCGGTGGCCTGACGACATGCAGCAATGCACACTCCCTGTGGCGCGTTGCATCAGCTCAAAAACAAGAAGGGCCTCATTGAAAATAATGGTTTTTAGAGTGATATGCTATTAATGCCCTGAACACGTACAGTGTGAAGGGCCCTTTAATCGTGAAATCACCTCGTGGAGTTGGTGGTTACAAAGAAACCTGCACCCTCTTTGCCGTTTCTGGAGTCAGGGTGACACCTGTGCATTTCCGCACTCACCACAAGGTAATGTTTGGGAAGAGTCACTGATCATACCAAATTCAGAGCCAAATCTACCGGTTCACATTTATTTTCATGAAATAAAAACAGTTTGTCTGAGTCATTACCCACAGAAGCTGCACAGCTTGGAGATGGTCAGACAAAGTTAGGATAGCATGGAAATGGTGATTATTACACCAAGAATGTAATAAAATCATCTACGTTTATTTATCTATTTGTCTGTCTTTCTTTCTGTTAGGATGATTACATCACAACTACTGCACAGATTATGACAGAATTTTCACCACAGATAGATATTAGACCAGTGAAGACTCCATTCAATTTTGGAGATGCTATGGATCCTGATCCGGATTCTGGACCAAGTTTCACTTTATAGAGTGGTTGAAGGATTACTTTTAGCAGGATTACGTCAAAACTATTGTACAAATTCTCACCAAATTTGCACCACAGATACATATTAGGTCAAGGAAGACTCCATTAAATTTTGGAGGTGATCCAGATCTGGATTCTGATTCTGGATCAAGTTTCACTTTATAAAGGCTTTGAAGGATTGCGTCAAAACAATTTCACAGATTCTCACAAACTTTCCACTACAGGTAGATATTAAGACAGAATTTTAAGAATTTTAGGGATAATCTGGATCCAGAATCTGACTCAGGATTTCACTTTATAGTCTTTTAAGGATTATGTCAAAATTTCAGAATCAGAGAATCAGAATCAGAATCAGAATTTCTTTATTGTCCCGTAAAGGGAAATTAATGTTGCAGCAGGAGCACACAAAGGACAAGGTACACAAAGATAACAATATCAACAGTGAAAATAAGACCCCCCCCCCCCCCCCAAAAAAAAAATAAAATAAAAAAAGAATAATAATAACAATAATAATAATAATAATAAAATAAAATAAAAACAATAAAAACAATACCCATACAATGTCAAATATTCAATCCAGAGTCCATGCCAAAAACAAAAGTACTGCAAAAATGCAATATGTGGATGTGCAAATAAGCATCAGTAGTGCAAAATAAACAATATCAAAGGCTAATTGCCACTGAGTAATAAAATTGCACTAGAGATAAACGAGACCTGAAATCTTTTAGTCCTCCTCATAGGAGCCCTAAAACGACGGCCTGAGGGCAGAAGCTCAAACTCTTTTTTCAGTGGATGATTAGAACAATCCAGAACAGCATTTAACCTTTCTCAGGACCTGTCTGTTATACAACCCCTGGCAAAAATTATGGAATCACCGGCCTCGGAGGATGTTCATTCAGTTGTTTAATTTTGTAGAATAAAAGCAGATCACAGACATGACACAAAACTAAAGTCATTTCAAATGGCAACTTTCTGGCTTTAAGAAACACTATAAGAAATCAGGAAAAAAAATTGTGGCAGTCAGTAACAGTTACTTTTTTAGACCAAGCAGAGGGAAAAAAATATGGACTCACTCATTTCTGAGGAATAAATTATGGAATCACCCTGTAAATTTTCATCCCCAAAACTAACACCTGCATCAAATCAGATCTGCTCGTTAGTCTGCATCTAAAAAGGAGTGATCACACCTTGGAGAGCTGTTGCACCAAGTGGACTGACATGAATCATGGCTCCAACACGAGAGATGTCAATTGAAACAAAGGGGAGGATTATCAAACTCTTAAAAGAAGGTAAATCATCACGCAATGTTGCAAAAGATGTTGGTTGTTCACAGTCAGCTGTGTCTAAACGTTGGACCAAATAAAACAACATGGGAAGGTTGTTAAAGGCAAACATACTGGTAGACCAAGGAAGACATCAAAGCGTCAAGACAGAAAATGTAAAGCAATATGTCTCAAAAATCGAAAATGCACAAGAAAACAAATGAGGAATGAATGGGAGAAAACTGGAGTCAACGTCTGTGACCGAACTGTAAGAAACCGCCTAAAGGAAATGGGATTTACATACAGAAAAGCTAAACGAAAGCCATCATTAACACCTAAACAGAAAAAAACAAGGTTACAATGGGCTAAGGAAAAGCAATCGTGGACTGTGGATGACTGGATGAAAGTCATATTCAGTGATGAATCTCGAATCTGCATTGGGCAAGGTGATAATGCTGGAACTTTTGTTTGGTGCCATTCCAATGAGATTTATAAAAATGACTGCCTGAAGAGAACATGTAAATTTCCACAGTCATTGATGATATGGGGCTGCATGTCAGGTAAAGGCACTGGGGAGATGGCTGTCATTACATCATCAATAAATGCACAAGTTTACGTTGATATTTTGGACACTTTTCTTATCCCATCAATTGAAAGGATGTTTGGGGATGATGAAATCATTTTCAAGATGATAATGCATCTTGCCATAGAGCAAAAACTGTGAAAACATTCCTTGCAAAAAGACACATAGGGTCAATGTCATGGACTGCAAATAGTCTGGATCTTAATCCAATTGAAAATCTTTGGTGGAAGTTGAAGAAAATGGTCCATGACAAGGCTCCAACCTGCAAAGCTGATCTGGCAACAGCAATCAGAGAAAGTTGGAGCCAGATTGATGAAGAGTACTGTTTGTCACTCATTAAGTCCATGCCTCAGAGACTGCAAGCTGTTATAAAAGCCAGAGGTGGTGCAACAAAATACTAGTGATGTGTTGGAGCGTTCTTTTGTTTTTCATGATTCCATAATTTTTTCCTCAGAATTGAGTGATTCCATATTTTTTCCCTCTGCTTGGTCTAAAAAAGTAACCATTACTGACTGCCACAATTTTTTTTCCTGATTTCTTATAGTGTTTCTTAAAGCCAGAAAGTTGCCATTTGAAATGACTTTAGTTTTGTATCATGTCTGTGATCTCCTTTTTTTCTACAAAATTAAACAACTGAATGAACATCCTCCAAGGCCGGTGATTCCATAATTTTTGCCAGGGGTTGTAGATGGACATTACCTCGGCCTGCTGACTACCTGAGATTTTTCCAGCAGTTTTGACAAGACTGCCAAGATAACTCTTATTTTCTTTCTCCCTCAGCCCCAACTTTCTCCCTCAGCCCCAACCAGTCCCAGCAGAAGACTGCCCCTCCCTGAGCCTGGTTCTGCTGGAGGTTTCTTCCTGTTAAAAGGGAGTTTTTCCTTCCCACTGTAGCCAAGTGCTTGCTCACAGGGGGTCGTTTTGACCGTTGGGGTTTTACATAATTGTTGTATGGCCTTGCCTTACAATATAAAGCGCCTTGGGGCAACTGTTTGTTGTGATTTGGCGCTATATAAAAAAAAAATTGATTGATTGATTGATTATTTGAACAAATCAAATTTCCGAACCAAGCAACAATACAAAAAGTCAAAACTGATACAATAAAACTTCTATAAAAAAGAGTCATCATCTCAGAAGAAACCTGGAAGGTTCTCATCTTCCTCAAAAAGAACAATCTTTGCTGAACCTTTTTGGAGATAACATCAACATGAGGTTCAAAGCAAAGTTTATTATCAAGGACCACACCCAGATATTTATAGCTCTCCACCATCTCAACATCAGCATTTTTAATAACAGTTGGTGATGGAAAACAGGTAGACTTCCTAAAATCAATGATCATATCTTTAGTTTTTGACACATTCAATTCCAGAAAAGACTCCTCACACCAAGAGACAAAGTCATCAACAGCAGGCCCATGGTCCTGCTCATCTCCCTGAAGAAGACTAACAATAACTGTATCATCAGCAAACTTTAAGATGTGTCTGTTACTGACACTGCTGCGGCACTCGTTAGTGTACAAAATAAAGAGCAGGGGTGACAAGCAGCAACCCTGAGGAGAGCCAGTAGAAGAGGAGAGCACACGAGAAAGAACACCGTTGACTCTCACACACTGTGACCTATGAGTTAAAAAGTCAGTTATCCAACTAATCAGGTGAGGATCAAGTTTGAAATGATGGAGGAGCCTATCAGCAAGCAAAAAAGGTTGGATGGTATTGAATGCTGAGGAAAAGTCTATAAATAAGAGTCTGGCATGTGTCTTCTGCCCCTCCAAATGCCTAAACAAAAAGTGCAATAATGTTACCACTGCATCCTCGACACCTCTGCCAGCTCGGTATGCAAACTGCAGTGGGTCAAGCTGTTGTTCAACATGCAACAAAATTTCTGATCTGATAATCTTCTCAAAAGTCTTCATCACTAAAGAAGTCAAAGCTATAGGCCTGAAATCATTAAATACTTTGGGGGAGCCACTCTTTGCTACTGGAACAATAACCGAATGTTTCCAAAGCTTAGGTACTTTGTGCAGCTCAAGAGACCATGAAAAAATATAATGGAAAATACTGCTCAGCTGATCCGCACAAGTTTTTAATACTTTACCACAGATATTATCGGGTCCAGGGCTCTTAGCCTTAGTTTTCTTAAAAAGATTTGCCACATCATCCACATCAATAGAAAATGCTGGAGGACATTGTCAACATATCTTTAAAAACACCTGTCCTTCTTCACAGATTCTCACCAAATTTGCACCACAGATAGACTCCACTGAATTTTTTTTTTTTTTTAGGTGATCCAGATCCGGATTGGCAAATGTCAGAAATCACTGATTGCTCTTATTTTTAATAAATTTGCAAAAATCTAAAAAACAAACAAACAAACAAACAAACAAAAAAAAAAAAACAAAAAACTTTTTTTTCCACATTGTCTTTATGGGGTACTGTGCACTCAAAAAATTTACTCATTGGATTGGATTTCAAATATACAGGAAATATTGAGAGTCCATACTGGCGTCCAGAATGGGAGGCTTACGGAAGAAGACACCCACTCCCACCTCTGGATGGAGCCACACCTCAAACACAGAGAAAAAACAGAATCAGGCAGCAGAAAGGGAACAAAAAAGGTATAATTTGTCAGCATTAAACAAGAGGAAAAACAGAAGAAATACTAAGGTGAAACAGAGATGTAATCGCTCATTTAGGAAATGCCAGACAAAAGAAATAGGTTTTTAAAGAGGATTTAAAAGTCTTTAGGGACAGAGATGATCTAATATTAAAGGGGAGGCTATTCCAGAGCCTGAGGGCATCTGCTGCAAAGGCTCTGTCACCTCTCATCTTTAATCTGGTTTTAGGAACCTCCAGCAGTAGTTGGTCAGAAGACCTTAAGGCTCTGGTTGGGGTGTAAGGAAAGATACACTGGGGCCAGGCCATTGAGGGTTTTAAAAACAATTAAAAGAAGTGTAAAATTGACACGGTAATGGACCAGAAGCCAGTGAAGAGCAGCCAAAACCGGCGTAATGTGGTCGAACTTTTTCTTTCCCATAAGAAGACAAGCAGCAGCGTTCTGAATAAGCTAGAGGCGGTTTAGAGACATCTGATCCACACCAATGTACAGAGAGTTACCATAATCTAGTCTACTTGTGATGAAGGCATGAATAACCTTCTCAGAGTCAGTCCTAGAGAAATATGGACAGAGTTGGAAGAAACTTGTTCTAACAACAGCACTGATCTGCTTAATTGAATTGTGTTCATCCAATGAGTAATTTTTTGAGTATGTGTAGAATTTAGAGGGAAAAAATAACTCCCTATATTTTGGAATATGGCTGTGACATGGCAAAGTGGGGAAAAAGTGAAGTGCTATGAATTCTTTCTGGATGCGCTGTATGAAGTCTAAAGGTAAAGAGTGAGACCCATACACTTTAACTGAACTTCAGGGATATGTTAGAGTTGCACATGTGTGAGGCCATGGTATGAAGAGGTAGGGTGGCCAGTTCCTTTCCTCTCCACCTTACTGGGTGGACAGTAGGGGGCACTGGACTCAAACCAACGATCTTCTGCACAGAAGGCTAGCATGCCAACACTGAGCCATCACACTGTAAAGTGGTACATATCTTGAAAGTCATTAACAGGACTCTGAAATCAGGCATCACGTGAACAGGGAGCCAGTGGAGAGAAACCAGCACGTAGGTAATATGGTCATCTTACATGTGCCATTCAAAATTTGGGTGGTCATATCTCATATTGTCTCCACACATCATGTACTCTTTAGCGGTAGACAAGACAATAATACACTGCAATAGTCAATTTTGAAAGACAAAACTATGAACAAATGTTTTAGCATCTGGCATTAAAAAGTTAGGTATAATCTTTACAATGTTGTTTCGATGAAAAGTGGCCCTTTTTCAAAACCTCACCAGTCTAAAAATAAACAAACAATGTTGGGTTGAAGATCACTCAAAGACTTCTTACTCTCTCCCACTGATGAATCACAGTCACCCAGTGACAATGAGAAGGGATCATGAAACTGTCTTTGTCTGGCACAGGGTTGGGCAACAGTGTGCGATGCAGGTCCAAGACTGTGGAGCATACGTGTCAACCTGACTCCAGAAAGGGTAAAGAGGGTGCAGGTTTCTTTGTAACCACCAACTTCACCACGTGATTAAACTGATTAACAGCAAGGCTGACATATTATTTCCCTGTTTGCCATCACTGGATGTTTGCATGAATCACCAAGTTGACACAGATCATTAAAAAATAAACAGTCTTACAGACCGCTTACACACATACACATATATAGCTGAACACACAAAGTAGCCTATATTAATATTTTTATTGAATATGGCTGCATGCATGCAGTATCTGACACTGTCTCACAGCAGTTCATATAAATAATATAATATAAATATTACAAATTACTGTAAGCTTTATATACTGTATATACAACCCCTGGCAAAAATTATGGAATCACCGGCCTCGGAAGATGTTCATTCAGTTGTTTAATTTTGTAGAATAAAAGCAGATCACAGACATGACACAAAACTAAAGTCATTTCAAATGGCAACTTTCTGGCTTTAAGAAACACTATAAGAAATCAAGAAAAAAAAATTGTGGCAGTCAGTAACGGTTACTTTTTTAGACCAAGCAGAGGGAAAAAAATATGGACTCACTCAATTCTGAGGAATAAATTATGGAATCACCCTGTAAATTTTCATCCCCAAAACTAACACCTGCATCAAATCAGATCTGCTCATTAGTCTGCATCTAAAAAGGAGTGATCACACCTTGGAGAGCTGTTGCACCAAGTGGACTGACATGAATCATGGCTCCAACACGAGATGTCAATTGAAACAAAGGAGAGGATTATCAAACTCTTAAAAGAGGGTAAATCATCACGCAATGTTGCAAAAGATGTTGGTTGTTCACAGTCAGCTGTGTCTAAACTCTGGACCAAATACAAACAACATGGGAAGGTTGTTAAAGGCAAACATACTGGTAGACCAAGGAAGACATCAAAGCGTCAAGACAGAAAACTTAAAGCAATATCCATCCATCCATCCATTTTCTTCTGCTTTATCCGGAGTCGGGTCGCAGGGGCAGCAGCTCAAGCAAAGCCGCCCAGACCTCCCGATCCACACACACCTCCCCAGCTCCTCTGGGGGAACCCCAAGGTGTTCCCAAGCCAGCCGAGAGATATAATCCTTCCAGCATGTCCTGGGTCTTCCCCGGGGCCTCCTCCCAATGGGACGTGCCCGGAACACCTCTCCAGTGAGGCGTCCAGGGGGCATCTGGAAAAGATGCCCGAGCCACCTCAACTGACTCCTTTTGACGTGGAGGAGCAGCGGCTCAACTCTGAGCTCCTCCCGAGTGACCGAGCTCCTCACCCTATCTCTAAGGGAGCGCCCAGCCACCCTGCGGAGGAAACTCATCTCGGCCGCTTGTACCCGCGACCTCGTTCTTTCGGTCATGAGCCAAATCTCATGACCATAGGTGAGGATCGGAACGTAGATCGATCGGTAAATCGAAAGCTTTTTCCCCCCTACTCAGCTCTCTCTTCACCACGACGGTCCGATACAGCGACTGCATCACTGCAGACACTGCACCGATCCGTCTATCGATCTCACACTCCATCCGTCCCTCACTCGTGAATAAGACACCGAGATACTTAAACTCCTCCGCTTGAGGCAAGGACACTCCACCGACCTGAAGAGGGCAAAGCACCTTTTTCCGGTCGAGAACCATGGCCTCAGATTTGGAGGTGCTGATTTTCATCCCATACACCTCACACTCGGCTGCAAACCACCCCAGTGCACGCTGAAGGTCCTGATTTGACGAAGCCAACAGAACCACATCCTCCGCAAACAGCACAGACGAGATTCTGTGGTTCCCAAACCAGACCCCCTCTACACCCTGGCTGTGCCTAGAAATTCTGTCCATAAAAATAAAGAACAGAACCGGTGACAAAGGGCAGCCCTGGCGGAGGCCAACGTGCACTGGAAACAGGTTTGACTTACTACCGGCAATACGAACCAAGCTCCTGCTGCGGTCGTACAGGGACCGGATAGCCCTTAGCAAGACCCCGTACTCCCGGAGCACTCCCCACAGGGTGCCCCGAGGGACATGGTCGAATGCCTTCTCCAGATCCACAAAACACATGTGGACTGGTTGGGTGAACTCCCTTGAACCCTCGAGCACCTGATGGAGCGTGTAGAGCTGGTCCAGTGTGCTGCGACCAGGATGAAAACCACACTCTCCTCCTGAATCTGAGGTTCGACCATCGGTTGAATTCTCCTCTCCAGTACTCTGGAATAGATCTTACCGGGGAGGCTGAGGAGTGTGATCCCCCTATAGTTGGAACACACCCTCCGGTTCCCCTTCTTAAACAGAGGGACCACCACCCCAGTCTGCCAATCCAGAGGCACTGTCCCCGATCGCCACGCGATGTTGCAGAGGCGTGTCAGCCAAGACAGTCCCACAAGATCCAGAGACTTAAGGTACTCAGGACGGATTTCATTCACCCCAAGAGCCTTGCCACCGAGGAGCTTTCCAACCACCTCGGTGACTTCTGCCTGGGTAATGGATGAGTCCACCTCTGGGTCCCCAGTCTCTGCCTCCTCTTCGGAAGACGTGACGATGGGATTGAGGGGATCCTTGAAGTACTCCTTCCACCACCCAACAACATCCCCAGTCAGAGTCAACAACTCCCCACCCACACCGTAAACAGTGCCGGTGGAGAGCTGCTTCCGCCTCCTGAGGCGTCAGACGGTTTGCCAGAATCTCTTCGAGGCCAACCGATAGTCCTCCTCCATAGCCTCCCCGAACTCCTCCCAGACCCGAGTTTTTGCCTCTGCGACTGCACAGGCTGCGGCACGCTTGGCCTGCCAGTACCTGTCAGCTGCCTCTGGGGTCCCACCTACCAACAAAGATAAGTAGGACTCCTTCTTCAGCTTGATGGCATCCCTTACTTCCGGTGTCCACCACCGGGTTCGGGGATTGCCGCTGCGACAGGCACCAGAGACCTTGCGACCACAGCTATGAGCGGCCGCATCAGCAATGGAGGTGGAGAACATGGTCCGCTCGGACTCCATGTCTACAACCTCCCCCAGGATCTGGGAGAAGCTCTCCCGGAGGTGGGAGTTGAAGACCTCCCTGACAGAGGGTTCGCCAGTCGTTCCCAGCAGACCCTCACAATACATTTAGGCCTGCCAGGTCTGACCGGCTTCCTCCCGTCCCAGCGGATCCAACTCACCACCAGGTGGTGAATGGTCGACAGCTCTGCCCCTCTCTTTACTCGAGTGTCCGAGACACGTGGCCGAAGGTCAGATGATACGACTACAAAGTCGATCATCGACCTCCGGCTCAGGGTGTCCTGGTGCCATGTGCACTTATGGACACCCTTGTGCTCGAACATGGTGTTCGTGATGGACAAACTGTAACTAGCACAGAAGTCCAATAACTGAACACCACTCGGGTTCAGATTGGGGAGGCCGTGCTTCCCAATCACCCCCCCTCCAGGTCTCACTGTCGCCTCCCACGTGGGCGTTGAAATCCCCCAGGAGAACAATGGAGTCCCCAGTCGGAGCGCTATCTAGTACCCCTCCCAGGGACTCCAGGAAGGTCGGGTACTTTGCGCTGCTGCTCGGCCCGTAGGCTGAGACAACGGTGAGAGACCTGTCCCCGACCCGAAGGCGTAGGGACGCGACCCTCTCGTTCACCGGAGTGAACTCCAACACATGGCAACTGAGCTGGGGAGCAATAAGCAATGCAACCCCAGCTCACCGCCTCTCCCCGTGGGCAACACCAGAAAAATGAAGCGTCCAGCCCCTCTCCAGGAGTTGGGTACCAGAGCCCATGCTGTGCGTGGAGGTGAGCCCGACTATCTCTAGTCAGTATCTCTCAACCTCCCGCACAAGCTCAGGCTCCTTGCCCCCCAGCGAGGTGACATTCCACGTCCCAACAGCCAGGGGCTGTGAGCATGGACTGGGCCGCCGGGCCACCCGCCCTCGACCGCCACCCAATCCTCTCTGCACCCGACTCCCATGGCCCCCTCTGCAGGTGGTGAACCCACAGGAGGGCGGCCCACGTTGCTCCTTCGGGCTGAGCCCGGCCGGGCCCCATGGGCTAAGGCCCGACCACCAGGCGCTCGCGCGAGCCCCAAACCCAGGCCTGGCTCCAGGGTGGGACCCCGGCTCCGCCATACCGGGCGATGTCTCGGTCCTTGATCTTTCACTGGTCATGGAGGTTCTGAGCTGCCCTTAGTCTGACCCATCACCTAGGACCTGTTTGCCTCGGGAGACCCTACAGGGAGCACAAAGCCCCTGACAACATAGCTCCTAGGATCATCCGGGTACGCAAACTCCCCCACCACGATAAGGTGGCAGCACTTAAAGCAATATGTCTCAAAAATTGAAAATGCACAACAAAACAAATGAGGAACGAATGGGAGGAAACTGGAGTCAACGTCTGTGACCGAACTGTAAGAAACCGCCTAAAGGAAATGGGATTTACATACAGAAAAGCTAAACGAAAGCCATCATTAACACCTAAACAGAAAAAAAACAAGGTTACAATGGGCTAAGGAAAAACAATTGTGGACTGTGGATGACTGGATGAAAGTCATATTCAGTGATGAATCTCGAATCTGCATTGGGCAAGGTGATGATGCTGGAACTTTTGCTTGGTGCCATTCCAATGAGATTTATAAAGACGACTGCCTGAAGAGAACATGTAAATTTCCACAGTCATTGATGATATGGGGCTGCATGTCAGGTAAAGGCACTGGGGAGATGGCTGTCATTACATCATCAATAAATGCACAAGTTTACGTTGATATTTTGGACACTTTTCTTATCCCATCAATTGAAAGGATGTTTGGGGATGATGAAATAATTTTTTCAAGATGATAACGCATCTTGCCATAGAGCAAAAACTGTGAAAACATTCCTTGCAAAAAGACACATAGGGTCAATGTCATGGCCTGCAAATAGTCTGGATCTTAATGCAATTGAAAATCTTTGGTGGAAGTTGAAGAAAATGGTCCATGACAAGGCTCCAACCTGCAAAGCTGATTTGGCAACAGCAATCAGAGAAAGTTGGAGCCAGATTGATGAAGAGTACTGTTTGTCACTCATTAAGTCCATGCCTCAGAGACTGCAAGCTGTTATAAAAGCCAGAGGTGGTGCAACAAAATACTAGTGATGCGTTGGAGCGTTCTTTTGTTTTTCATGATTCCATAATTTATTTCTCAGAATTGAGTGATTCCATATTTTTTTCCCTCTGCTTGGTCTAAAAAAGTAACCGTTACTGACTGCCACAATTTTTTTTCCTGATTTCTTATAGTGTTTCTTAAAGCCAGAAAGATGCCATTTGAAATGACTTTAGTTTTGTGTCATGTCTGTGATCTGCTTTTTTTCTACAAAATTAAACAACTGAATGAACATCCTCCGAGGCCGGTGATTCCATAATTTTTGCCAGGGGTTGTAGGCTTTTTACAGGCTTTGAATACAGTAGCTATTTTAATTGTTACATAGTGCGTGCGCGCACACACACACACACACACACACACACACACACACACACACACACACACACACACACACACACACACACACACACACACACACACACACACACACACACACACACACACACACACACTCTCTCTCTCTCTCTCTCTCTTATACAATGAGTGATACAGAGGGTACTTCAGCTAACACTGAACCAGGCAATATTACTCGCAGTAGTAGCAGTAGTGGTAGCACCCACCTTGCCCCCACTTAGACCAATATTGCATCTGGTGATGGAGGTCCTCCTCCACCAAAAACCAAAAGGACATCTGCAGTATGGAACTCTTTCACTGTTTGTGAAAATGATCCCTCCAAAGCCATGTGTAAGCTTTGCAAGTCCAAAATAAGCAGAGGTAGAGATCCAAAGCATTACAGTACAACATCTCTACAAAACCATCTGTTATATGTTCATCACTAGGGATGGGTATTGATAAGATTTTTTCGATACCGATACCATTATCGATCCTGCTTATCGATCCGATTCCTTATCGATCGATACCTCTTGTGAATTTTGCCTGTACTAAAAGTAGGCTTTACAGGTTTTCCATGTCAACAACATTTTATTGAGTCTTAAAGTAAATAAATGTGAAATTGGTCACTGGATCCTTAAACTCTGGACAAAATAAACTGTACAGGGTGGATCCTTGATCTCTGGACATAAATAGAAATAAACAAAATCTGTAGTTTTTGTCAAAAGCATTTCCTTTCAGACATTATTGGCATGAATGTCCTTCCATACATCTGAGCAGAACTCTTCAGCTGGCTGTGCTGCACGTCAGGATGTAATTCATAAAGAATGCAGGACGTCTCATTTTGGGAGGAAAAAAATGATTTAGTCATTTGTAGTTTATTGTCTGTATTATAGTGTTTGGAAAGAGGTGTCATTTTATTTTAAGCAGTGATTTGCTTTGAAGTTATTAATTCTGACCGGACTCTGTCTCGGCAGAGAGCCGCTCAGCATTTGGAATGGAGGACGATTCTCGTTTCTTGACTGCACAAGACAAGAGTCCCAGTTAGTGACTTTAATATGCACAAAAGTGACTCACGATTAACATATTTTAATGGCTTTGAGAGGGGTGAAGAAGCGGACTTGCCATTGATTAAGACCCGCTGCAGGGTCTGTAATCAACATACAGGAATGGATCAAATCATTTCTTAACAATACCTGAAAAGAACCGGGTCTCGATACCCAACCCTATTCATCACATGAGAAAGCCCGCTGTATCAACCACCTCCTCCTCCACCTCTCCTGGCAGCATTTCTTCTCATGACATTTCTTCATTTCTTCTTCCTCCTCTTCACCAATACTCACTGCATTTGCAGCAAAGCAACTATTCTCTGCACACCATCACTGGTCAAAAAAAAAATTACAGAGATGATTGGTAGAATTATCTGCACTGATCTTGAGCCTTTCTCTGTGGTGGAGAGGAGAGGTTTCAAGTCTCTTTTTGCCTTTTTAGAGCCCAAGTATAATATCCCATCAAGGCACCATTTCAGTAGAACTGTAGTTCCTGAGCTGTATGAGGCAATGAGAGGGGAGCTGGTCTAGTCACTCAAGGCAGCTCAAAAACAATCTTTGGTGTGTCACGTGAGGTGAATCTGCCCTACGATTGGATTTTGGAAAACCATGTGATGGTGAACCAATTCCAATTGGAAACTCACATTGCTCACGTCATCACACAGCTTCTATGAGGAGTACAAAGATGGTGGACGGTCGCTCGAAAGTCCGCGGAGTTAACTTTTCAGCAAAAAAGTACGTTTCTATCTCATATCATTAAAAAAGTTATTTATAATTTAGTAAAGCTTGGTCTCAGCTGTCGTATACAGTGGCATCAGCCTCAGAGGGTTAAACCCTTAGATCTTCAGCAAATGTATTTATAAAGAGAAATTGCATGAACTACACAAGTTTTTTTTTATTTTCTAATAACAAGTTTATTCAGTGAGGAGAAACAAATGCTAAATTATTGTTGTGTCGCAACTTAATTTTTGTTCAGCCTTTAGATGCTAAAATGTTGAAATTGGCCCTATTCTGCAATGATAAAGAATCCTTAAAAAAAATTACTGGATCCGGATCGTGTTCCAGATCTTTACCAAAATTTAATGACTTCTAAGTTAGGCCAAGATACACCCCTGGTAAAAATTTCTTTGAAATCCGTTGAGGATTTTTTGAGTAATCCTACTAACAAACCTACCAACCAACCAAGAAGAAACGGACGTGACCGAAAACATAACCTTCTTGGTGGAGGTAATAAATAAAGCAGCTTATGATCAGTCCATATCAATTTCAGACTTAAAATAATGTACTGATTTAAGCCCCGCCCATGTCCGGTTTAACCGCGCCGACTTTGGGGTGAGGCCCTGCTCACTCTGAGTACAGATATGGATACAGCTCATTTAGATAGCTGAACAGATACAGGTGGTGGTGTTCTCACTCATCCCTAGTTAGCAGCTACCTATATGTTGCACACGTATTAGTGAGTTGCCTGGTTTAGCAACCCATGTGTACATTTATAGGTAGTAATCTTTTTTTTTATATGTTACAGTTACCACACACAGTAATAGCAATAACAGTAGCAGTTACAACAACTACTGCTACTACTGCTATATGCGTTTGCAAGAAAACTTCACTAAAGCAAGAAAAGCAAGCCTTGTGTCCGGAGTTTTCTTTATTGGTTCGCTAGCTGTCAGGAAGCACACAGACACGTGTTGTGAGGACAGCACATGGGTGGTATTTAATCCACAAATACCAATAAACATGTATAATTTTGCACAGTTTTGGATAAGGATAGAAATCCATTAAATCAGAACATATACGATTGTTTTTAGGAGTATTGTTGTTGTTGTTTGTCTTTTGGCTGCTCCCAGGTGCTTGCAGTCGCTATAGCATATCTACATTGGGATTTCGCATGAATTTTACACTGGATTCCCTTCCTGATGCATCTCTAGTTCTGCAAGTATAAATCGCTCTGCTTCACTTCTGAGATCTGACTGGATCAGGCGTACAGAAAGAAGGATGTCTGTTACAAAGTGTCATTGTCAGAGTATTTTGCTTTACCTTTAAAGACCTGAACAGACATATCAAGGAAGCAGTATTTAACTTGGTGGAGGTACAGTATTTTCCAGAGTATAACTTGCAATTTTTTCTTACTAGTTTGCGAAGTCCTGCAACTTATATGTAATATAACTTTATATATATATATATATATATATATATATATATATATATATATATATATATATATATATATATATATATATATGCTGAAATGATTAGTGGAGTAACTCTAATTCATTTACAAAAGATGCTCGAGGCAAATTCAATTTCTGTGCCTCAAAGCTCCATTTAACGTTTTAGTACATATTCCAGGACTGTGTGCGGCGCTTAATGTCCTCAGAAAAAAACCAAAAACAAAAACAACCAGTAGACTAGAGTAGGGCAGCTATCGATATTTTAGTAATCGAGTATTCTATTGATTATTCTGGTGATTAGTCGGATAAAAAGTACTTTTGCATTTTTAAACATCATCAGTAGTCCAGGGCTCTCCCTACTAAGCAATGGCACAATGTCGCTGCACCAAAGTTTTGACATTTTGCTGAAATGGAGATGGGATGTGTCTTTCTGTTTTGTTTTATTAACCATTTTTAAGTTTTTTTTTTTTTTATGTTAGTGAACCGGGTCCCTGCGTTATTTTTTAATCCCTCTTTCTCTGTGATTCAGCAGAATCATTTCAGCTGGAGGTTGAACACGCGAGCCTCTCAGTTTTATTTAAGTTGCAGTGTTTGTGAACTGTTGTGTGTTGCCCAAAAGAGTGAAAATTAAAAAGCAAAACACTGCGAGTCTGAGCAAAACATAGCTGAAAGAGTGGAATTTGCTGAGAGGATCTTCTTTTGGAAACTGTCAATGTGGCCAGGGATGGAGCTGTAGCTGTGTGAGGGGCTCCCCTCACACCGGGCAGAGAGACAGCAGCCGGCTGCCAGACGAATAGTCACTCCACACGTAGAGCGGACCGTGTGTTTTTTTAAAATAGACAAACACACTGCTTCGCTTTAAATGCGCAGTAGGTCTATTTCAGATGATCAATGTGGACCGTCTTTCTCTTAAAAGGCTATTTTTTACTCTGTGTCGCGTTGGAAAAGTGTAGCTGTTGTTGCTAATTTAATTAGCTGTTATGCTCTAGTCTTCTGTTTTTTTTTTTTTTTTCTGGGGATGTTGCAGTGCCACACACCAGTCTGGCATATCGACTACAATGTTAAACAAAGCTTCAAGCCACAGAATTTGCCTCGTGCATTTTTTGTAATTGAATTATTCGAGTTACTCGATGAATCGTTTTAGCCCTAGACTACAGCATGTGCATAAGGCCCCTACACACATAAAATGATTGAAGCCGACTAGTGCACGAAAGAGGAATTGCATGCCATTTGTGAAAAACTGGAGCTGCCTCCAATGCCTCATACACCTGTTGCTACAACCATTCGCGCACACAAGCGGCAGAAAGACAGAGAGTGCCCTCTGAGAGCCCATTTGATCCCTCTCATGGCAGGTGTTGGTCAAATTCCAAGTGACACACACAAACATCTAACACTGCTTGCGGAGCACTTAGGAAAAGGACCTTGGTCTGTGCGCTGAACGGACGGGGGCGTGGCTGGCTGTCAACAGCAGCAGTTGTTGACATCTGTGCTCCTGGACGTCACACCTGCAGAACACGTACCGTGTTTTGACAGACAAGACCTTACAACTGTCCACTGTGACGCAAGTGTGTGTATTTTCTGTCCTCTTGTACAGCCCCAATTCCAATGATGTTGAAGGGATGTCCCTGCTTATTTCAGCAAGACAATGCCAAGCCACAATCTGCACGTGTTACAAGAGCATGGCTTCATAGTAAAAGAGTGTGGGTACTAGACTGGCCTGCCTGCAGTCCAGACCTGTCACCCATTGAAAATGTGTGGAACATTATGAAGAGCAAAATACAACAACAGAGACCCCAGACTGTTGAACAACTGAAGTCGTACATCAAGCAAGAATGAGAAAGAATTCCACCTACAAAGCTTATTGAGTGTTGTTAGAAGGAAAGGTGATGGAACACAGTGGTGAACATACCACTGTCCCAGCTTTTTTGAAACGTGTTGCAGGCATCCATTTCAAATTGAGCAAATATTTGCACAAAAACAATAAAGTTTATCAGTTTGAACATTAAATATCTTGTCTTTGTGGTGTATTCAATTGAATATAGGTTGAAGAGGATTTGCAAATCAATGTACGAGGGCTGTCCGTAAAGTATAGGTCCTTTTTATTTTTTCAAAAACTATATGGATTTCATTCATATGTTTTTACGTCAGACATGCTTGCACCCTCGTGCGCATGCATGAGTTTTTCCACGCCTGTCGGTGACGTCATTCGCCTGCGAGCACTCCTTGTGGGAGGAGTCGTCCAGCCCCTCGTCGGAATTCCTTTGTCTGAGAAGTTGCTGAGAGACTGGCGCTTTGTTTGATCAAAATTTTTTCTAAACCTGTGAGACACATCGAAGTGGACATGGTTCGAAAAATTAAGCTGGTTTTCAGTGAAAATTTTAACAGCTGATGAGAGATTTTGAGGTGATTCTGTCGCTTTAAGGACTTTTCACGGTGCGAGACGTCGCGCTGCGCTCACAGGCAGCGTCATCAGCCTGTTTCAAGCTTAAAACCTCCACATTTCAGGCTCTATTGATCCAGGACGTCGTGAGAGAACAGAGAAGTTTCAGAAGAAGTCAGTTTCAGCATTTTATCCGGATATTCCACTGTTAAAGGAGATTTTTTTAATGAAAGACGTGCGGACGGGTCCGCGCGTCGGGATGCAGCCGACGCGGCGCGGCGGCACAGGAAAAACACCTCCGTGTTGATAACCATTTGTAAAATCCAGGCGGCTTTTGATGGCTTTCAGTGGAGTGAGTATATGAGAAATTGTTTATCAGCTGGAGATGTTCCAACTTGTCCTCAAGGCTTCCAACAGAGGTGTTTTTCCTGGAGTGGCCCGGCCAGTCTCCAGACTTGAACTCAATAGAAAATCTTTGGAGGGAGCTGAAACTCCAAACCTGAAAGATCTAGAGAAAATCTGTATGGAGGAGTGGACCAAAATCCCTGCTGCAGTGTGTGCAAACTACAGGAAACATTTGACCTCTGTAATTGCAAACAAAGGCTACTGTACCAAATATTAACATTGATTTTCACAGGTGTTCAAATACTTATTTGCAGCAGTAACATACAAATAAATCATAAAAACAAAAATCATACATTGTGATTTCCGGATTTTTTTTTTTTTTTAGATTATGTCTCTCACAGTAGACATGCATCTAAGATGAAAATTTCAGACCCCTCCATGATTTATAAGTGGGAGAACTTGCAAAATCACAGGGTGTTCAAATACTCATTTTCCTCACTGTACATAAAAACATAAATCACTTTTGCGACAGGCTGGAGAGCGCATACATTGACAGGCTGTCCCTGCTGAAACGGGCAGTCAGTTCTTGTGGATACACTGCAGCTGATCTGAATGTCACGACTGTTTGACAGGACACGTGTGTTGAGCCAGATACATGGGCCCTGCCTGACACGCATGTCCTGTGAGCGGTGTGCCGCAGGACTATATGACAAGCCAACAGTGCAACAAATACGGCACTCTCAGTCACGTATCAGTAGAAATACACCATAACAAACGCCATTTCATCAGTTATCACGGTGCTTTTTTCTCTTTTTTTAAAAAATATGTTCATCTCCTTGTTGATTTTAGCCATTTTTGGCTCCTGTTATAAGACAGTGATTGTAGCGCAGTGGGAAGGTTTCTGTCTGGCAGTCAGAGCTTTTGTAAATTGCAGGTTTGAATCCCGCGAGTGGCATTTATTTTTTATTTAACCAGGGTTATATATAACTGCAGCGTTCCTTTTTGCAGCCATTTTATGTTTGCTCAGTACACTGTACATTATGTACATCAGGTAAGCTATGGAATTAAGTTCATACAGCCAAAGTGTTTGAACATTTTAAAAGTGACATACAGAGACACAGTCACACAGATTCACTGCATAAAATTCCAGCAGTTAGCCCAGTGATTGCGCAGTCACTGAACAAATCATCACAGACCTGAATAATGAACTGCTGTGACGATTTAAACTTTTAAAGCACCAGTCAACCGCGATCAGGTGTGATCTGAATGAAGTACTGATCTGTTAGTGTGGTGATCACAGACAGTGACGACGTGTGATGACGCTTTAAAAGTTTAAATCATCATAGCACTTCTGTGTGTTCAGAGTGTGACACAGGCATCGTGTGTGAAACGCACCTGCAGCAGAAAAACCACCGAGGGACTTGTTTTAAAATGCTACATTTCCAGCCACGAATTAAAGTATTTTCAGATGTCATTTTCAAAAATCAGGAGCTTTATGTGCATTCATGTTTGTCTGTGATGGTGAACTAGACTGAAATGAACAGGTCAGATTTACTCCGTGTGTGAATGAAACAGTCTGTCCGCATGAGGACTGCAGGTTTCAGCCAATCAGTGGCCAGCATTAATGGACGAATTTAGACTTATGAGTAAATTACAAGAACCATGTGTCAACAATCACATAACGTACCTACAACTTATGTCTCATGTGTGGGACAAATGTGTCACACGCTGGCACTCGAAAATTTTCAGGATGCCCAAAATTTTTTTGAGGAGTTCAGCTTATTAGGACATACATCAGCGAGCTTCAATGTGTTTCACTGTGCTTCAACTTGCTCTTAACCTATAAAAAAAAATTACCCTTAACTTATTGGACTTATGCCAGTGTTTCTTAATACGGTTGGCTTAATACAATTCTTCTTGCACTCTTCTGGTGGTTGGCTCTCACTGCGGCATTGTATCACTTCCTGTTCCGGAGCACAGCAGTGTTTTACTGTATCTGTTAGCTGTTTAATCTGCATAGTTAGATTGATCTAGATAACTAGATAACGATTTATTTCACAGTGTAATCTTCACGTGCCTTAAGTAAAGCACCCTCTCTGCTGAATCACCTCTAAATTATTTTCACATTCTTCACTTTGTGTGTTTTTAGGAATCCGCTAGCTTAGTGCAGCTATTAGCTCTTAGCCGGTTTAGCATGGCAGCTTCTCCTGTCTCTCCCACACTTTTCTGCGCTGGGTGTGAAATGTTTAGTTATTCCTCGGTCTCCTTTAGCAGTAACGGTACTTGTAATAAGTGTAGCTTGTTCGTAGCTTTGGAGGCCAGGCTGGGCGAACTGGAGACTCGGCTCCGCACCTTGGAAAATCCTACAGCTAGCCAGGCCCCTGTAGTTGGTGCGGACCAAGGTAGCTTAGCCACCATTAGCCATCCCCCAGCAGATCCCGAGCAGCTGGGAAAGCAGGCCGGCTGGGTGACTATGAGGAAGAAGCATAGTTCTAAACAGAAGCCCCCTGTACACCACCAACCCGTTCACATCTCTAACCATTTTTCCCTTCTCGGCGACACACCCGCCGAGGATCAAACTCCGGTTATTGGCGACTCTGTTTTGAGAAATGTGAAGTGAGCGACACCAGCAACCATAGTCAAATGTCTTCCGGGGGCCAGAGCAGGTGACATTGAAGGAAATTTGAAACTGCTGGCTAAGGCTAAGCGTAAATTTGGTAAGATTGTAATTCATGTTGGCAGTAATGACACCCGGTTACGCTAACCGGAGGTCACTAAAATTAATATTGAATCGGTGTGTAACTTTGTACAAACAATGTCGGACTCTGTAGTTTTCTCTGGGCCCCTCCCAAATCGTACCGGCAGTGACATGTTTAGCCGCATGTTCTCCCTGAATTGCTGGCTGTCTGAGTGGTGTCCAAAAAATGAGGTGGGCTTCATAGATAATTGGCAAAGCTTCTGGGGAAAACCTGGTCTTGTTAGGAGAGACGGCATCCATCCCACTTTGCATGGAGCAGCTCTCATCTCTCCAAATCTGGCCAATTTTATTAAAACCTCCAAATCGTGACTATCCAGGGTTGGGACCAGGAAGCAGAGTTGTAGTCTTACACACCTCTCTGCAGCTTCTCTCCCCCTGCCATCCCCCCAATACCCCATCCCCATAGAGACAGTGCCTGCTCCCAGCCCACCAACAACCAGCAAAAATCTATTTAAGCATAAAAATTCAAAAAGAAAAAATAATATAGCACCTTCAACTGCACCACAGACTAAAACAGTTAAATGTGGTCCATTAAATATTAGGTCTTTCTCTTCTAAGTCCCTGTTAGTAAATGATATAATAATTGATCAACATATCAATTTATTCTGCCTTACAGAAACCTGGTTACAGCAGGATGAATATGTTAGTTTAAATGAGTCAACACCCCCGAGTCACACTGTCAAAATGCTCGAAGCACGGGTCGAGGAGGAGGAGTAGCAGCAATCTTCCACTCCAGCTTATTAATTAATCAAAGACCCAGACAGAGCTTTAATTCATTTGAAAACTTGACTCTTAGTCTTGTCCATCCAAATTGGAAGTCTCAAAAACCAGTTTTATTTGTTATTATCTATAGTCCACCTGGTCGTTACTGAGTTTCTTTGTGATTTTTCAGACCTTTTGTCTGACATAGTGCTTAGCTCAGATAAGATAATTATAGTGGGTGATTTTAACATCCACATAGATGCTGAGAATGTCAGCCTCAACACTGCATTAAATCTATTATTAGACTCAGTTGGCTTCGCTCAAAATGTAAATGAGCCCACCCACCACCTTAGCCACACTTTAGATCTTGTTCTGACATATGGCATAGAAATTGAAGACTTAACAGTATTCCCTGAAAACCCCTTTTTGTCTGATCATTTCTTAATAACATTTACATTTACTTTAATGGACTACCCAGCAGTGGGGAATTAGTTTCATTACAGTAGAAGTCTTTCTGAAAGTGCTGTAACTAGGTTTAAGGATATGATTCCTTCTTTGTTATGTTCTTCAATGCCATATACCAACACAGTGCAGAGTAGCTACCTAAACTCTGTGAGTGAGATAGATTATCTCATCAATAGCTTTACATCCTCATTGAGCACAATTTTGGATGCTGTAGCTCCTCTGAAAAAGAGAGCCTTAAATCAGAAGTGCCTGACTCTATGGTATAACCCACAAACTCGCAGCTTAAAGCAGATAACCCGTAAGCTGGAGAGGAAATGGCGTCTCACTAATTTAGAAGATCTTCATTTAGCCTGGAAAAAGAGTCTGTTGCTCTATAAAAAAGCCCTCCGTAAAGCTTGGACATCTTACTATTCATCACTAATTGAAGAAAATAAGAACAACCCTAGGTTTCTTTTCAGCACTGTAGCCAGGCTGACAAAGAGTCAGAGCTCTATTGAGATGAGTATTCCTTTAACTTTAACTAGTAATGACTTCATGACTTTCTTTGCAAATAAAATTTTAACTATTAGAGAAAAAATATTCATAACCATCCCAAAGACATATCTTTATGTTCGACTGCTTTCAGTAATGCTGGTATTTGGTTAGACTATTTCTCTCCAATTGTTCTGTCTGAGTTACTTTCATTAGTCACTTCCTCCAAACCATCAACATGTCTATTAGACCCCATTCCTACCAGGCTGCTCAAGGAAGCCCTACCGTTAATTAATGCTTCGATCTTAAATATGATCAATCTATCTTTATTAGTTGGCTATGTACCACAGGCTTTTAAGGTGGCAGTAATTAAACCATTACTTAAAAAGCCATCACTTGACCCAGCTATCTTAGCTCATTATAGGCCAATCTCCAACCTTCCTTTTCTCTCAGAAATTCTTGAAAGGGTAGTTGTAAAACAGCTAACTGATCATCTGCAGAGGAATGGTCTATTTGAAGAGTTTCAGCCAGGTTTCAGAATTCATCATAGTACAGAAACAGCATTAGTGAAGGTTACAAATGATCTTCTTATGGCCTCAGACAGTGGACTCATCTCTGTGCTCATCCTGTTAGACCTCAGTGCAGCCTTTGATACTGTTGACCATAAAATTTTATTACAGAGATTAGAGCATGCCATAGGTATTAAAGGCACTGCGCTGCAGTGGTTTGAATCATATTTATCTAACAGATTACAATTTGTTCATGTAAATGGGGAGTCTTCTTCACGGACTAAGGTTAATTATGGAGTTCCTCAAGGTTCTGTGCTAGGAACGATTTTGTTCACTTTAAACATGCTTCCCTTAGGCAGTATTATTAGAAAGCATTGCTTAAATTTTCATTGTTACGCAGATGATAGCTTTACCAGCTTTATCTATCCATGAAGCCAGAGGACACACACCAATTAGTTAAACTGCAGGAATGTCTTTCAGACATAAAGACATGGATGACCTCTAATTTCCTGCTTTTAAATTCAGATAAAACTGAAGTTATTGTACTTGGCCCCACAAATCGTAGAAACATGGTGTCTAACCAGATCCTTACTCTGGATGGCATTACCCTGACCTCCATTAATACTGTGAGAAATCTTGGAGTCATTTTTGATCAGGATATGTCATTCAATGCGTATATTAAGCAAATATGTAGGACTGCTTTTTTGCATTTGCGCAATATCTCTAAAATTAGAAAGGTCTTGTCTCAGAGTGATGCTGAAAAGCTAATTCATGCATTTATTTCTTCTAGGCTGGACTATTGTAATTCATTATTATCAGGTTGTCCTAAAAGTTCCCTGAAAAGTCTTCAGTTAATTCAAAATGCTGCAGCTAGAGTACTGACAGGAACTAGAAGGAGAGAGCATATTTCACCCATATTGGCTTCTCTTCATTGGCTCCCTGTTAATTCCAGAATAGAATTTAAAATTCTTCTTCTTACTTATAAGGTTTTGAATAATCAGGTCCCATCTTATCTTAGGGACCTCATAGTACCATATCACCCCAATAGAGCACTTTGCTTTCAGACTGCAGGCTTACTTGTAGTTCCTAGGGTTTTTAAGAGTAGAATGGGAGGCAGAGCCTTCAGCTTTCAGGCTCCTTTCCTGTGGAACCAGCTCCCAATTCGGATCAGGGAGACAGACACCCTCTCTACTTTTAAAATTAGGCTTAATACTTTCCTTTTTGCTAAAGCTTATAGTTAGGTGACCCTGAACCATCCCTTAGTTATGCTGCTATAGACTTAGACTGCTGGGGGGTTCCCATGATGCACCCAGTGTTTCTTTCTCTTTTTGCTCTGTATGCACCACTCTGCATTTAATCATTAGTGACTGATCTCTGCTCTCTTCTACAGCATGTCTTTTTCTTGATTCTCTCCCCTCAGCCCCAACCAGTCCCAGCAGAAGACTGCCCCTCCCTGAGCCTGGTTCTGCTGGAGGTTTCTTCCTGTTAAAAGGGAGTTTTCCTTCCCACTGTCGTCAAGTGCTTGCTCATAGGGGGTCGTTTTGACCGTTGGGGTTTTTCTGTAATTATTGTATGGCTTTTGCCTTACAATATAAAGCGCCTTGGGGCGACTGTTTGTTGTGATTTGGCGCTATATAAATGAAATTGATTTGATTTGATTTGATTTGGCATACGCTGACTAAATCGTCAAGATGTGACGGGGCCTTAATGTCCCCTAAGACATTACATTTTCTTGTATTATATTGTCTGCATGGACAGATAATTCCACTTGACAAGATGTCTTGAATTAAGATTATTAAATCTAGAAATAAGCATTGAACACTTAAAATAAGAAATTAACTCTTTAAACAAAATAAGTTATTCAACACTTCTATTTTTTTTTTTTATTTATCTTGGTTAGAACCAAATAATTTGCAGTGTATCAAGAAAAAAAAAATGATTTGGAAGTGTTAAATAATTTATCTTATTTTGTGTTATGTTACCTTTTTTTTTTTTTTTTTTTTTACAAAATGTAGAATGGACCTTTTTCATGGATTTAGGGATTGCAGCTATTGCTGGCTAATTTTCATGTTGATAGTATTGTGCTATTTTTAATTCATATTTCCCCACAGGATGATCGACTTACAGACCAATCAGAGGCCATCTTCAAAAGGCGGTGTCAATTGACCAACCATGTTGCGCGTTACTGGGTGTAATACAAAACTGGAAGCCAGTTGCTCATTGTGGGACGATAATTCACTATAATTTTGTAACGAAGGATGGATTTAGCCAAAATTAGACAGTGACAAGTTAAGACGCCATTATACACATATTTTAGGTGGCTTTGAGCAGATGTCCAGTGTTTTTTTGGCTGTCTTTTTCGAAAATTGACCATCCAAATGATGGCTGGACGGCTTGCAACCTAAAACTATGTCTGCAGGGCTGTCGCTGGATGCATCAGCCGGCTATTCAAATGGGTTTTGTGGTTTCTCAAGAAACAACCAGACTGGTAATCAAGATTTTGGATTTTGGATTTGGAAGTGGGGCCATGGCGCGCACGGCGTCTCTGATGTTGGCAGTACACCTGCCCCAACATCATATGGCATATGGACTCATACGATAAACTAAAGTCTTGTGGCATTGACTCCGGTAAATTTCGGAAGATATTCAGAGATTCGAAGTTCACGGCTCAGTAAATCCTAAGAGAAACATTGCAGGAATGCAAACAACAGTAGTTTCTAACCTGAAGAAGGCAGACAACAAGCTGTTGTGGGCTGGGGTGTTTGGCTGGCTTGGTTTTTGTTTTCTGTTTCTCCCACCAGGTGGTATGCATTCAGGACTGAGTGGCTGAGCATTAGGACCTCACCCTGAACACCTGAGGCTTGTTTTCACGTGCAGGTCATCAGGACTCACAGCTGTGGTGTATTTTGTCTTGATCAGAGATTGCTGCATTTAAACCTTGAATGCACAGTGTGTGATTGCCAGAGACTCGACCTTGTGAGCAGACGTGTGAGATCGACGTCAGGAGAACAATGTCACCATCACGGACGCAGAGACCGCTCCAGGTTTGACGCCACAGTCTGTGAAGGAGGATTGGGTGAGGTCTCACGCTCTTCAGCACACTTCCTGAGGTAATTTGGTTTTGGTGACTTTTATGAAGTAATGACAGTGGATTTGGTGTCCCTCACACCTTGTTGTATCGAGCTGTCACGTTATGCTAATTGTCTAATCAGCTTCTGCTGCAGTGGAGATTTGAACTGAATTGTTCCGTGCCTGCAGGGTGAGAAGCTGATGTATAGATTTAAGCCAGGAAGTGTTTGCTGATTGCGTGCACCTTTGAGTTGTGTCTCTCTGTGTGGAGTTGGAGTCACCTCCATGTTTTCTTTCTTCACAGACTTGGTTTGTCGCGGCCACCTGGGGGGTGTCGGCGGGGTCCCTGGGTCCGAACTGCTGTGGCTCCGGACCGTTTGCGCTGTTGAGAGTGCGCCGTGTTTTCACCTCACCAGACCGCGGACTTTTTAGTTGTTTAGCACTTCACCCACTGTTATGTTTATTAAATTCTGTTACCTTTTGAACCGTGCTCTGCTTATTTTATGCTGGGTCCTTTCAAACGCTGGGTCGGTGCTCCGACCGCGTCCGAAACATAACAGTAGTCTCTGGCCATTTAACAATGGACCAGCGGAAGCAGAGACGGTATTTTTGCCGGGAAGGCTGCAGCAGATGTTGGAGTTGATCCGGGATCAGTTGCGGGTGCTCTCCGCCCGGGTTGTGCGCGTTGGTGCGCGCATGGCGGAGTTTACAGCTTGGGTCGTGTCGCACCCCGCTGTTACGGCTGTAGCCCCGTCTCCTCCCGTGCAGCTGGCTCCGACGCCTGTTGTAGCAGCCCCGGTGGTATTTAGTTTGCACTTTAAGCTGCTTGGTATAACCTGCTGTCATTTGCAGCAGTGTGTATTGGTTTTTACTCTGTTACCACAGGGATTTTCTTATTTTGCACTTTGGCTCCCTCTGTTGGTGACAGAGTCACATTACTGTCTAGGGTCAAAGGATGGAAAATACGTTTTTCCATTCTTTGCACTTGACGATGTAGGCCAATGTCAGTTTTTTTTATTGGTCTATTATCTGTTTCTTGTTTTAGTATGTGGTGTTTTTATCAGGGGTTAATTTGTTGTTTTTGTGGATTATAGTACTGTCAGTGGTCTGGAGTTGAAATGCAGGCTGTCTGGAGCATGGCATGGACCCAGGTGACTTTATGTTTGTCTGTTGGTCTTTCTTTTTTATTTCTTTTGGTTTCACCTCCCAGGGTTTGATGGGACGGTCCTCTGGGGGGGGGGGGGGGGGGGGGGGGGGGGGTAATTCGGTTGTTTTTTCTTTTTTTTGTGTGTTTTTGTTGTTCCCTCTCTTCTCCTCTGGCCCCAGCCATGTGAGCCGTATGTTGTCGGCGTTGCTGGAGTGGTGCAGTTTGGTTGTGCTGGGCGTTTCCCAGATAACCTCTGCATCCGGGAGGGGGGGGGGGTTCGGGGTGTTGTTTTTTTTGTTAATTCCCTGTTCCACCTCCGGCTTCAGTGCGCCTTTGAGCCGTACGCCATCGGCGTAGCTGAGGTTTGGGGCAGTGGAATATACCTGCAGCTGGTGGCTGGTTTAAAAGTCGGAGGGGTGGCGCCATCTTGTGCTGTACGCCATTACCGCTGTTCCACTCCTCCCGGTTGACTTTTGGGGTATAGACATGGTTGGTGACACTGGACGTACTTCCAGTTTCCACTGCGCTGAGGGGGTGGGGTTGGGGTTGTTGTTTTGTTTGTATGTTTTTTTTTTTTCCCCCAGTTTCTGCCCTCAGGGTGTGACTGTGGTGTCCTCTGGGGGGGAAAAGACTGTGGGTCCATCTAGCCGTAGACGGCCGGGGCTGGGTCTGTTAGTCATGGGGGGGGGGCGTCTCCTGGGGTTTGATGGAACGGTCCTCTGGGAGGCGCTGGGAGCCCCTGTGGGTGACTTTGGATCCCAGAGGGACCTTGGCTGTGGTTATTACTCCTGGAGCTGGCGGGATGTCCTCAGGGGGGTGTTGGTCCCTACATGTCATCCGGGGGGGGGGGGGGGGGGGGGGTGTTAGAGTTTTTTTTTTTGCAAGCTTAAGTTTGGGTTATGTTTTTTCTTTTCTCCTCTTCCCGGGCTTTGATGGGACGGTCCTCTGGGGAGGGGGGGTTGGTATGGTTGTTTGTGTTTGTCTTTTTTTTCTTTTTTTTGTCTTATGACTAAGCAGACTTTAACACACAGTCGGAAGAAGGCTGAGTGCACAGGTTCAAGAACTCCTGGCCAAAATTATGCAAAGTGAACAACTAAAGTAAGAGTCGACAGGAATGAACGCAAAGATGCAGTCAGAGGTGGAGACTCTAACAGATTTGCTAAATGAAACAGAGGGCAAGACCATTAAAGTCAACAAAGGATATCTCTGCACTGGAGTGTCAGCTGCGGAGCAGTCTACTGCAGACAGGCTCAGGGTGAGAAAGGATGAGCTCCAGGATGAGAGTGATAGTCTCGGCACAAAGTTCCCTGTTGACAGAGAAGAGGCGGCTGGAAGCGTGCATTATCCAGCTGAAGGAAGAACTAGAGAAGCTCAACATTGAGATGATCAATGACTGCATGAAGAAATTAACATTGCAGGTTGAGCAGCTGATGATGGAGCTGTCGTCAGAGCACAGTAACGCACAGCTCCTGGAGACGGGCCTTTCCCAGCTGGATCGTCAGCACAAGGAGCTGAAACTGAAGCTGCAGGAGGTGTTTTTTGTTCCCAGCCAACATTCCAGCCATGGTCCCTGGAGGGGGCTTTGTTTTTTCTGGCCCAGGTCCGTGTGGTCGCCGGGAGGCTTCCCGTGAGTGTGGGGTACTGTTGTGGGCTGGGGTGTTTGGCTGGCTTGGTTTTTGTTTTCTGTTTCTCCCACCAGGTGGTATGCATTCAGGACTGAGTGGCTGAGCATTAGGACCTCACCCTGAACACCTGAGGCTTGTTTTCACGTGCAGGTCATCAGGACTCACAGCTGTGGTGTATTTTGTCTTGATCAGAGATTGCTGCATTTAAACCTTGAATGCACAGTGTGTGATTGCCAGAGACTCGACCTTGTGAGCAGACGTCTGAGATCGACGTCAGGAGAACAATGTCACCATCACGGACACAGAGACCGCTCCAGGTTTGACGCCACAGTCTGTGAAGGAGGATTGGGTGAGGTCTCACGCTCTTCAGCACACTTCCTGAGGTAATTTGGTTTTGGTGACTTTTATGAAGTAATGACAGTGGATTTGGTGTCCCTCACACCTTGTTGTATCGAGCTGTCACGTTATGCTAATTGTCTAATCAGCTTCTGCTGCAGTGGAGATTTGAACTGAATTGTTCCGTGCCTGCAGGGTGAGAAGCTGATGTATAGATTTAAGCCAGGAAGTGTTTGCTGATTGCGTGCACCTTTGAGTTGTGTCTCTCTGTGTGGAGTTGGAGTCACCTCCATGTTTTCTTTCTTCACAGACTTGGTTTGTCGCGGCCACCTGGGGGGTGTTGGCGGGGTCCCTGGGTCCGAACTGCTGTGGCTCCGGACCGTTTGCGCTGTTGAGAGCGCGCCGTGTTTTCACCTCACCAGACCACGGACTTTTTAGTTGTTTAGCACTTCACCCACTGTTATGTTTATTAAATTCTGTTACCTTTTGAACCGTGCTCTGCTTATTTTATGCTGGGTCCTTTCAAACGCTGGGTCGGTGCTCCGACCGCGTCCGAAACATAACACAAGCTACAACTTTATTTTTATCCATTTGAGCTGTCGTCTAAGCTGGAAGAATAAATGCACCACAGAGGAGGTTGTCATGGAGGCTGTTTTGTGTGCTGTCAAGGTTTAATTTCTGGAATCAAGCTTTTTTTTCCACATATAAATACAACTTTATTCTCATGATATTACGAGTTTCTTCTCTCCTAGAATGACAACTTTATTCTAGTAAATATTCTGACTTTATTCTCAAAGTCTAATAATTTTTTTGTGCAGTTCCATACATTTCACTCTATTGAATGACCTCCATTACATTTGTCAAAATGCATCTATAATAAAGCAAAGCTAAATTCAGGACACCATAAGCTGATTAGAAGCTTATGCAGTATTCTCAGGGACATCACGTATGTAGCGGTCGTAGAAGGACTGTCAGATGAAGAACTAGACAAGTTCTTATCATGATTGTTTTTCTGGCTCTGAGGAAAGCAGATGCAAATACTTTTTCCCTGTCTAATTTTAAGTAAAAAATGAAATGACAAGGATCCATTTATCCATCCATCCATCCATTTTCTTCCGCTTCATCAAGGTCGGTCGTTTCGTGGGGCAACAGCTCAAGCAAAGTCGCCCAGACCTCCTGATCCACACACACCTCCCCCAGCTCCTCCGGGGGACACCCCAAGGCATTCCCAAGCCAGCTGCGAGACATAGTCCCTTCAAGGTGTCCTGGATTTTCCATGGGGCCTCCTGCCAATGGAACGTGTCCGGAACACCTCTCCAGCGAGGCGTCCAGGGGGCATCCGAAAAAGATGTCCGAGCCACCTCAGCTGGCTCCTTTCGACGTGGAGGAGCAGTGGATTGACTTCGAGCTCCTCACCCTATCTCTAAGGGAGCGCCCAGCAACCCTGCGGAGGAAACTCATCTCGGCCGCTTGTACTCGCGATCTTGTTCTTTCGATCACGAGCCAAATCTCATGACCATAGGTGAGGGTCGGAATGTAGATCAATCGGTAAATCGAGAGCTTTGCCCATCTGCTCAGCTCTCTCTTCACCACGACGGTCCAATACAGCGACCACATCACTCAGTGGTAAGAATATTTTCATACATTTATTAAGATGAAATATTCCATCTTTCAACTCATGAAAACAGCATTTGTATAATATCTAATAATGACCCAAAGATTTTAAATGAAGGCTAAGGAAAAGAAAAATGATACATTAAAAAAGTTTTGTGGCACAACATGCATCTGCTTTGGTGCATAAGGTCCTCCCCCTCTGAGATTGTTACTGCCATGCAAATTGTCAGTGTGCATCTGCAGCTTACTGCATGACAAAAAGCATTATGTTCAGTTTCCCTCACTGCCGTCCAAGCGTACAGTTTGAGAGTGAGTGACTCCCCGAGTTTCACAGTTACCCATTAAATCACATTTTCTAACTTGGCAGTTACTTCAGTCATCTCTTGGAAGTCGGCCACTTTTAACATCATATCTTTATCTTTCTCAGAGGAGCCAGCAGGAGGAGCACATGCTGGCTTCTTTAGGCCACCGAGACATCCACAGTAGGCTGTGAGCTCATCAACGAGCCATAAATATTTTGTAACTTGGGTTTAAACAAAATGTGTCATTTCATCAGGGCTGTTTTTTTTTAAGCCCAATTTGCATCTCATTGCAGCGACACTGCCGCCAATCATTGTTAGAATGTCTAAGTCAAACTCTCATAATTGTTTTAACTACATCCGCACACAGTGTAGTGTATGTGCGAGTACTATTTTTGGTTTTGTATGTAAATGGTAAATGGACTGCATTTATATAGCGCTTTTCCATCTGCATCAGTCGTTCAAAGCACTTTACACATCAATGCCTCACATGCACCCCGATGTCAGGCTGCTGCCATACAAGGTGCCCACTACACACCGGGAGCAACTAGGGGATTACGGACCTTGCCCAAGGGCCCTTAGTGGTTTTCTGGTCAGGCTGGGATTTGAACTGATGATCCTCTGGTCTCAAGCCCAACACTTTACCCACTAGACCATTACCTCCCCGAGTATGTCTATCCTTCCATGTGTAAACAAAATAATATTTCATCCAATTTGGATGAAAAATTTGGAAGTTGGTGAAATTATTGAGGGTCGGCCAAGGACAAAGTGGTTTGATTCTGAGAAATAATTGTTAAAACAAACAAACAAACAAACAAACAAACAAAAAAGCAAGCCATGGTAATTTTGTTTCTTTTTTCGCTGCAGTGTTTATATGCAGGGGACATTTAGAATGGCTATTATGAATCATAGGTCCTGAGGCTAATTGGTGCCGGTGCTTATTTCCAGATTCCGTGGCATAAAGCAGATGCATGTTTATGACTCCTCCTGGACGGTACATCAGTTCGAGGCAGGTTACTTGCCCAGCCAAGGTCCATACCAATTTACAGCTGGGTGGACTGATACAATGTAGATTAAGGACCAATCTCAATTCCATTTGTACTCCTTCCCCTTGGCCCTACCCCTACCCCTACACCTACCCCTTTAAAACAAGGGGTAAGGTGAAGGGGTATGCCTCTAGCCCTATGAATTGAGACACCCCTGTGCCTTAGGGGGAAAAAAACTGTGAGGAAATAGAAGGAGATGCAGATTTCTTCGATGAATCACAATCATGTCGGAGAATTTTGTGGTATGTCTTCAGTGTTGATATGCGCAGCCGGTCTGCTCTGTGTAAGCCTGATCCCGTCAGATTTCAGAAGCTAAGCAGTGCAGGATCTGGTTAGTACTTAGATGTAACCTCTTTGGAACACCAGCGGCTGTGTGTTTCTCCAGGTAACACTGGAGTTGCATCAGGAAGGGCATCCGGCGTAAAACCTGTGCCAAATACCAGTGCGGATCTGGCTGTATCTGCTATGGTGACCCCAAATAAAAGCAGCCGACTGGACAACAACAGCATTCAGTGTTGATATGCCTTTTCCCTGCACTAGTTTGAGCCAACCTACAACAATGTTACCGCAGCAGCGGCTGTGTGTTTCTCCAGGTAACACTGGAGTTGCGTCAGGAAGGGCATCCGGCATAAAACTTGTGCCAAATACCAGTGCGGATCTGGCTGTATCCGCTGTGGTGACCCCAAACAAAAGCAGCCGACTGGACAACAACATTCAGTGTTGATATGCCTTTTCCCTGTGCTAGTTTGAGCCAACCTACAACAATGTTACCGCAGCTGCTCAAAATGATTACACAATGAACATCATTTCAAGTGTTTAGAGTGTTTAGAGAATCACTAATTATTATCCTCATGCTTTTATTACGCTAACTTGTTATGTGCATGTTTGATTTTATGTCTAGCTCTAACCAATGAACTATAGTAAAGCAACGACTGGGTGTCTTTGGTCCTTGCTGTCTTTGGAAGAACCCTTGGGACTGGAATGACTGTGTCAGATAAATGGTTACATGAGTCTGAGTCACACTGTGGTGAATTGAGGAAATGTATATGTAACAGATATTCATTCATTTACTATACTTGTTTTCTCCAATTAAGGGTCAAAGGGTAGCTGGAGCCTATTCCAGCAGTCAGGCTACACCCTAGACAGGACACCAGTCTATCACAGGCCACACATAGACAGACAGACCCATTCACACCGATTGTCAATTTTAAAGTTTCCAATTCACCTAACCTGCATATGTTTGGAAGTAGGAGGAAGCCTGAGTATGAAGGAAACCCACGCAAACATGGAGAGAACATGCAAACTCCACACAGAAAGGCCCAGACTGGAAGGGACTCCATTACTTTCTTACTGGGAGGCAACAGTGCTAACCACTAATCCACCATGCCTCCCAACTAATGGATATGGCATTTTGATTTCCATTCATGTCACTTTTTGTTCTCTCTAAATCCTTTTCTCATTTGCTAAATGTATCGCCTGTCAGCTGATGTCTGGCGAGTTTGATGGAAAGTTTTGTGCATGCTCAGAACTTTGAGGGGACATGAGATGAGAGCTTTCCCAGTGGTTACATGTTTGGTTACTGTTTTTACTTGTTGTAGCTTGCCAGTGGATGTCTGTCATCCACTGGCAAGCTACAACATGTTATCCATTTTGATTACGTTCCTGTCTAGATGCACTGTGTACTCACATTTGGTGGTTTTCCACTCAAGAGACACAGATAAGGAGCGGTTTTGTGGACTCATGGATGCGGTCATGAGTGGCATCAGTGCATGTTCCCAGACTTGACTAGTCTTGAAATGGAGTTGCATCAGAAAGGGCATCCAGTGTAAAACATGACCCAAGCAACTGAGGGCAGCTGAAAGCAACAACAAGAAGAACAAAAATGTGCATATGTGCAGCTAAATCTCGTGTTCTGATTCTAACACAAACCATAACCCTCAAGCATGTGAAAGAAAACATGAATTTAAGACACCCTTATCCCAGCCAGCCTTTTACCCTAAGTGGAAAATTATGTTGTAAATCCACACTAAATAGATTTTTTTTTTCAGCTGACCTCTAAAGGTTTTTAATGGCAACGTGTTAAAAAAGGAAGATGGGAAATTTGGCACTGAAATTACTGAAGAGCTTCAGACGGCAGTAATGTCAGCATTAATGTAATTAGTCAGCAGCACTACAGCGCAGCAGGTATGTCATCCTCTTCAAACCACAGCCGTCTCTTCTGGCTGCCTGTAAAAAAAAAAGAAAAAAAAAAGAAAATCTCATCACGTATTCGAGCTGCTCCATCAGCTGCACGGTTCAGGAGCATCTGGTACTTGGGGACGTTGCTTCTGTCTTAGTAAGTGATTATACCGTCACTGCATTTCTTTTTTCTCATCTAACCTGAATGGATTCTTCACTTCTTGTGTTATCTTAACTGATCAGAGCAGGTAAATTTCCAAACCCAAATCAGAAAAACGTTTGGTAATATTCAAACCGCATAAGTCCAGTCCTGTTCATGCCAGGGTCTGCTAATTCACAGGGAGCACTCTTGGGACAGAGACCTTGGATAAGTTCAAAGACGGCTAACCTTGACCTATTTTAAGTTCTCAAAAGGTCACATTCCATTTCCTATTTTTTATGCTCATATGGCCAAAGGTATTTTAGCATTGTGTTATAATTTTATTTGCATTTCCCACACCACCCCAACCTTATCAGACATGTGGTTGCAAATAAAAATGGACTAAAAACATGTATTTGCACTTCTAAAAATTTCTAATAATAAATAAAATCAAGTGGATCAAATGTTTGGAATATGTTTGACACATTATGAGACTTTCATCACTCTAAAAATACAGTTATATATTTTCTTATAATAAATATACATTAAAAAAAATGCAGCATTAAACTGATCATGGATCAAATGTTAAATGTTAATGTGATCAAATGATAAAATGTTGCTGATGGTGCCACTGTGACAGTTTTTAATTTTTGGTTCTGCGAATGTTAATTTGGTTTGGAGTGGAAAAATGCAAAATCATACCTGTTTCAAGTATTCTTAAATGTGTTACTCTTTTATGTCCAGTTATCCTTTTGTATGTCTAATGACAAAAATAATTCACTTTACTGATCTCTTTGTATTGTTCAGCTGAAAGATTAGTTAATTTGCTTCATTCACCTGCTGGTGTCGAGCCACCACAGTGCAGTTCTGCCTTTGAGTCCTGGATGGTAAACACATAGACAGACAGGCGGTTCAGATGAGGGAGGTGATGGTTTAAGTGGTTAAAGTGGTGGGCCTGTGACAAGAGGATCGTCTGTTAAAATCCCAGTCAGACCTGAAAATAACTAACAGCCTTTGGGCAAGTTTCTAATTCCTAGGATGCTGACAATGGTGTGTGTGTGTGTGTGTGTATGTGAATGGGTGAATGTGAAGTATCACTGTAAAGCCTATGAGCATGAAAGCTCAATATAAATGCAGTCCATTTACCATTCATCCCCACATCCCAAAAGCAGTCATCTATTGGCTGCAGCCAGGCAACAAATGGGTGACCTATTGGGCTTTTCCATTTTCTGGGGTCCTTAAACTCAGGCACCTTCATACTGACTGGGGATGTGTGCCACATGGCCATTATCTCATAGCCAGGCATGTACATAACTGGTGCTGAAGCAACAAGCAAGAGAAGAAAAACTAATGAATATGTTAGTTTAAATGAGTCAACACCCCCGAGTCACACTGTCAGAATGCTCGTAGCATGGGCCGAGGGGGAGGATTAGCAGCAATCTTCCACTCCAACTTATTAATTAATCAAAAACCCAGACAGAGCTTTAATTCATTTGAAAGCTTGACTCTTAGTCTTGTCCATCCAAATTGGAAGTCCCAAAAACCAGTTTTATTTGTTATCTATAGTCCACCTGGTCATTACTGTGAGTTTCTCTGTGAATTTTCAGACCTTTTGTCTGACTTAGTGCTTAGCTCAGATAATTATAGTGGGCGATTTTAACACCCACATAGATGCTGAGAATGACAGCCTCAACACTGCATTTAATCTATTATTAGACTCAATTGGCTTCGCTCAAAATGTAAATGAGTCCACCCACCACTTTAACCATACTTTAGATCTTGTTCTGACTTATGGTATGGAAATTGAAGACTTAATAGTATTCCCTGAAAACCCTCTTCTGTCTGATCATTTCTTAATAACATTTACATTTACTTTAATGGAATACCCAGCAGTGGGGAATAAGTTTCATTACAGTAGAAGTCTTTCGGAAAGCAATGTAACGAGGTTTAAGGATATGATTCCTTCTTTGTTATGTTCTCCAATGCCATATAGCAACACAGTGCAGAGTAGCTACCTAAACTCTGTGAGTGAGATAGATTATCTTGTCAATAGTTTTACATCCTCATTGAGCACAACTTTGGATGCTGTAGCTCCTCTGAAAAAGAGAGCCTTAAATCAGAAGTGCCTGACTCCGTGGTATAACTCACAAACTCGCAGCTTAAAGCAGATAACCCCTGAGGTGGAGAGGAAATGGCATCTCACTAATTTAGAAGCTCTTCACTTAGCCTGGAAAATGAGTCTGTTGCTCTATAAAAAAGCCCTCCGCAAAGCTAGGACATCTTACTACTCATCACTAATTGAAGAAAATAAGAACAACCCCAGGTTTCTTTACAGCACTGTAGCCAGGCTGACAAAGAGTCAGAGCTCTATTGAGCCGAGTATTCCTTTAACATTAACTAGTAATGACTTCATGACTTTCTTTGCTAATAAAATTTTAACTATTAGAGAAAAAATTACTCATAACCATCCCAAAGACATATCATTATCTTTGGCTGCTTTCAGTAATGCTGGTATTTGGTTAGACTCTTTCTCTCCGATTGTTCTGTCTTCGTTATTTTCATTAGTTACTTCCTCCAAACCATCAACATGTCTATTAGACCCCATTCCTACCAGGCTGCTCAAGGAAGCCCTACCGTTAATTAATGCTTCGATCTTAAATATGATCAATCTATCTTTATTAGTTGGCTATGTACCACAGGCTTTTAAGGTGGCAGTAATTAAACCATTACTTAAAAAGCCATCACTTGACCCAGCTATCTTAGCTAATTATGGGCCAATCTCCAACCTTCCTTTTCTCTCAAAAATTCTTGAAAGGGTAGTTGTAAAACAGCTAACTGATCATCTGCAGAGGAATGGTCTATTTGAAGAGTTTCAGTCAGGTTTTAAAATTCATCATAGTACAGAAACAAGCATTAGTGAAGGTTACAAATGATCTTCTTATGGCCTCAGACAGTGGACTCATCTCTGTGCTTGTCCTGTTAGACCTCAGTGCTGCTTTTGATATTGTTGACCATAAAATTTTATTACAGAGATTAGAGCATGCCATAGGTATTAAAGGCACTGCGCTGCGGTGGTTTGAATCATATTTATCTAATAGATTACAATTTGTTCATGTGAATGGGGAGTCTTCTTCACAGACTAAGGTTAATTATGGAGTTCCACAAGGTTCTGTGCTAGGACCAATTTTATTCACTTTATACATGCTTCCCTTAGGCAGTATTATTAGAAAGCATTGCTTAAATTTTCATTGTTACGCAGATGATACCCAGCTTTATCTATCCATGAAGCCAGAGGGCACACACCAATTAGTTAAACTGCAGGAATGTCTTACAGACATAAAGACATGGATGCCTTCTAATTTCCTGCTTTTAAATTCAGATAAAACTGAAGTTATTGTACTTGGCCCCACAAATCTTAGAAACATGGTGTCTAACCAGATCCTTACTCTGGATGGCATTACCCTGACCTCCAGTAATACTGTGAGAAATCTTGGAGTCATTTTTGATCAGGATATGTCCTTCAATGTGCATATTAAGCAAATATGTAGGACTGCTTTTTTGCATTTGCGGAATATCTCTAAAATTAGAAAGGTCTTGTCTCAGAGTGATGCTGAAAAACTAATTCATGCATTTATTTCCTCTAGGCTGGACTATTGTAATTCATTATTATCAGGTTGTCCTAAAAGTTCCCTGAAAAGCCTTCAGTTAATTCAAAATGCTGCAGCTAGAGTACTGACGGGGAATAGAAGGAGAGAGCATATTTCACCCATATTGGCCTCTCTTCATTGGCTTCCTGTTAATTCCAGAATAGAATTTAAAATTCTTCTTCTTACTTATAAGGTTTTGAATAATCAGGTCCCATCTTATCTTAGGGACCTCATAGTACCATATCACCCCAATAGAGCACTTTGCTTTCAGACTGCAGGCTTACTTGTAGTTCCTAGGGTTTTTAAGAGTAGAATGGGAGGCAGAGCATTCAGCTTTCAGGCTCCTTTCCTGTGGAACCAGCTCCCAATTCGGATCAGGGAGACAGACACCCCTCTCTACTTTTAAAATTAGGCTTAAAACTTTCCTTTTTGCTAAAGCTTATAGTTAGGTGACCCTGAACCATCCCTTAGTTATGCTGCTATAGACTTAGACTGCTGGGGGGTTCCCATGATGCACCCAGTGTTTCTTTCTCTTTTTGCTCTGTATGCACCACTCTGCATTTAATCATTAGTGACTGATCTCTGCTCTCTTCTACAGCATGTCTTTTCTTGATTCTCTCCCCTCAGCCCCAACCAGTCCCAGCAGAAGACTGCCCCTCCCTGAGCCTGGTTCTACTGGAGGTTTCTTCCTGTTAAAAGGGAGTTTTCCTTCCCACTGTCGTCAAGTGCTTGCTCATAGGGGGTCGTTTTGACCGTTGTGGTTTTTCTGTAATTATTGTATGGCTTTTGCCTTACAATATAAAGCGCCTTGGGGCAACTGTTTGTTGTGATTTGGCGCTATATAAATAAAATTGATTGATTGATTGATTAAAATCCCAGTCAGACCTGAAAATAACTAACAGCCTTTGGGCAAGTTTCATAATTCCTAGGATGCTGACAATGGTGTGTGTGTGTGTGTGTGTGTGTATGTATGTGAATAGGTGAATTTAAAGTATCACTGTAAAGCCTATGAGCATGAAAGCTCAATATAAATGCAGTCCATTTATCATTCATCCCCACATCCCAAAAGTAGTCATCTATTGGATGCAGCCAGGCAACAAATGGGTGACCTATTGGGCTTTTCCATTTTCTGGGGTCCTTAAACTCAGGCACCTTCATACTGACTGGGGATGCATGCCACATGGCCATTATCTCATAGCCAGGCATGTACATAACTGGTGCTGAAGCAACAAGCAAGAGAAGAAAGGCTCAAAGCTCAGTGTGAAAGGAGAAGTTGTTCTGAGGACCTCTTCTATGGCTCAGAGTTGCGTATTTCTGACTGTAATCACATGTGATGTCTTGAACTTTTCACCATTGCTTCCTCCACACACATCCTTAGGAGCAGCTGGAGTGACTTTGTTTTCCTCACATTAGTGGAGATCAGTTGCATTGAAGCCATGCTGTTGAAACACAACTACGCTGGTCTCCAGGATGGAGGATGACTGATGCCTGAGACTCTGCTGTACAGAAAACACTCCACTGGCCAAGATGACAGGGGTGTGCCCAAAAGAGGTACAAGGACTTGTTGAGGAAATCCCTTTGTGCCTGTCACATCAACCAACACCAATGGGCATCTCTAATTGTAGATCATGTTGACCTGGCGACACATCAGCTGTCAAACTGTCAACTCTTTTGAGGATTCGTGCAGATCCCACATGGATGAAAATAGAAAAAGAGGATAAACTGTGAGGTCACAGCACCTGAGGCAATACAGACCTCCTTTTCAGTCACTGTGGAACTGGATGTCTAGCAATTTCCTACTTTTAAACTCTGACAAGACTGAAATGGTGGTTCTTGGTCCAGTGAGACATCAGCATCAATTTGACCAGCTAACACTTAGCTTTGGCTTGTGCGTCATACATCACACTGACAGAGTGAGGAACCTTGGGGTAAGTGTTGATCCTGCATTGTCCTTTGACCTCCACATCAGAGATATTATGAGGACTGCTTTCTTTCATCTGCGAAATATAGCAAAGATTTGTCCCATCCTTTCTATGGCTAATGCTGAGATCCTGATTCATGCGTTTGTCTCTTCTAGATTGGTCTACTGCAATGTTCTATTTTCTGGTTTACCACAGTCCAGCATTAGTGCTCTCCAATTGGTTCAAAATGCTGCTGCCAGACTTCTGACACAAAGCAGAAAGTTTGACCATATTACACCCATTTTGGCATCTCTTCACTGGCTTCCTGTCCCAGTGAGATCAAATTTTAAGGTTCTGCTATTATAAAATTATTCATGGACTGACACCTTCCTACTTTGCTGACCTAATTAAACCCTATTTACTGGCCCAGGCTCTGATGATGGTCTAGTGGTTAAGGCGTTGGGCTTGAGACCAGAGGATCCTTGGTTCAAATCCCAGCCTGACTGTAAAAATCACTAAGGGCCCTTGGCCAAGGTCCTTAATCCCCTAGTTGCTCCTGGTGTGTAGTGAGTACCTTGTATGGTAGCACCCTCACATCGGCGTGAATATGAGGCATTATTATCACTTTACTGAGGCGTTGCTAGGCCGGTATCATAAATTTATGTCGACGCTACCTGGCTATACCCACCCGCTGTGCGTAAACAAATGATGTCATAGCGCACGCAGCCCAAGAACTGTCCGCAGAGGAAAACATAAAAAGGCGAGAAGTGTGTGTGTTGGTCCCAGTATGGATATTCCGGATGATTTTCTCGTGGATAGTACGACAATGAACAGCACAGCTAAAGCAGCCAGCTTGATGAGGACGCACTGCTGAATTCAGAGAGCAGCGCGCGCCAGCCGACACAACAAAGTTAAAGTGAGCCAACTTTTTATGTACGCGTTACGTGTTGTGTATCTCAGTAAAGTGATAATAATGCAAATAACATGCTGTGGTCGTGCGGTATGCATTTTCTGAGTCCCTACATTCATGCCCAGTCGCCCAAAATAACAGATATTCACCCTCATCTAACTCGGGCGAATATCTGTCATTTTGGGCGACTGGGCATGAATGCCGGGCCTCTGAAAATGTAAATGTAAAGCGCTGTGAGCGTCTGATGCAGGTGGAAAAGTGCTATATAATGCAGTCCATTTACCATTTACTATGCTTTTTACCCTTTTAATTTAATTTTATTAGTAAACAGAGCGTGCCGCGCCCTCAACTTTATCTAAATTCTGGGTCTTTTAGTGAAGCTTAGGGCTAGTGGCCAACGATCACCTTAGTATTTCTTCTGTTTTTCTTGTTGCTTAATGCTGACAAATTATACTGTGTTTGTTGTCTTTCTGCTGTCATCTCTGTCCCTAGAGAATTTTAAATCCTCTTTAAAACCTATTTCTTTTTTCTGGTGTTTCCTAAATGAGCGATTACATCTCTGTTTCACTTTGGTATTCCTTCTGTTTTTCTTGTTGCTTAATGCTGACAAATTATACCTTAGGTGCAGCTCCATCTAGAAGTAGAAGTGGGCATCTTCTTCTGCAGGCCTCCCATCCTGGACACCAGCATGGACTCCCAAAATTTCCTGTATATTTGTCAATTGTGTCTGTAGCATGGCCCAAGCAGAGGGTCACCCCTTTGAGTCTGGTCTGCTTGAGGTTTCTTCCTCAAATCATCAGAGGGAGTTTTTCCTTACCACTGTTACCTGTGAGCTTGCTCTTGGGGTTGGTTGGTAAGGTCAGACCTTACTTGTGTGAAGTTCCTTGTGGCAGCTTTGCTGTGATTTGGTGCTATATAAATGAAATAAATTGAATTGTAGATGGACGTGCCTATCTCAAACAGACCTCATCAGCCACCAGCGAACCTGCAGTAGATGTGAACATTCCCATTCCTAAATCTTTGTTCGTGAAGTTAAGCCAAGAGAAAAGAAGATACATTCATTCATTTTCTGCTGCTTATCTGGGTCTGGGTTGTGGTGACGAGAGACCAACCGGCTCTTTAACTGAGTCCTCAAACTCTTCCTGGAGGATTCTGAGGCTTTCCCAAGTCAGATGGGAAATATAATACCTCCAACATGTCCTGAGTCTTCCCTGGGGCCTCCTCCCAACTGGACATGCCTGGAGGGCCTCCCCAGGGAGATGACCCCCTTTCAATCAAAATTATTATTGTTATTCATAAATACTAATTTAATCAAACATAAGATGAACCATTTTGCATTGCAGCTAAATGTCACTGACTCAGTTTTTGACTGCAGTGTGTTGTCATGTATTCATAAAGCAAGGACCTACAGTTAGGTCCATAGGTATTTACAAGTCATTGTTTCTGTGTTTTTTGTAATTCACTTCTCTTTAAAGGAGTTTAAAATAAACAATCAAGATCTGAATGTAGCATTGGCTTTTATTTTGCACTACAAGCACATTGATTTAGTGATTATTTCAGTTCCATTATGGTGGTGCATAGAGCCAAAATGACAAAACTTGAGTCACTGTCCAAATACTCATGGATGTGCAGTACATCTGCAGGCACTTGTTGGAGTCTCCCTGCAAAAATAATGATGTTCAGGCTATGAACACTGTACATTCTGTCTCGTGGGACTTCAAGCATCCAGATATCTGAATTCTGGAATGTGTTCAGCATGATTCCTGCAGAACTTGTATTATTATTATTATGAGATTCCCCTCACTGGCCATTTTCTTACTCTGCTGGTAAAGTAGTTACCTTTACTGTCTTCACATCTCCTCTGATTTTCACTATGATGCGCTATAGTGACATTCACTTGCACACATTTTTGCTGAAAGCATGAAAGCATTGTCCAGGATTTTGTCTTCATGCTCAGGATGGCATTATTCTTCAAAATAATCCACATGCACGATTTTTCATCCTTTTTACAAGGTGCCCATTAAAATAGAGAAGGCACACACTGCGCACTTCTGAATCTTTAATGAACAATCTGCTTCAAAATTCTCCTCAATTTTGACTCATCTTTGTGCAAAACACGGGGTTGTTTTTTTTCTGAGCAAACAACTTGTTAATCATTCCAACAAACTTTTCTCATCCTCGCTGAATGCTCTCATCCTCCTACGTAAATGTCAGCATCCACAGCCTGCAGTCCCCCGCAGGGAATGAGAAAACCGAGAAAAGGTGGAAAACCAGAAAAATCTGTGTGAGTCAATTACAGACGGAAGGTTTTGCACTCAAAATAATGAACCTAAAATAAAACCGAATAATTAAAATCATGTTTTGGTTCTCATTTTAAAAACAAAACAAAACAATTCAGTGCATTTTTTTGTTAGATTTTCTCACTAATACATTTTATTTTCCTGAAGGAGGTTTCTCGACCACGATGAAGAGATTAGGTTGTATGTTGGTTTTCAGCAGTGGAAGAGTCATTGTTTTCTTCCACTCACTTTATGATGCACTGCAGTTTGTGCTCAGATTTGGCAGATGCAGTGAGGAAAGGTGCAGTTATGAAGGCGGTGCTGATCAGTTATACTGTAACTCTCTGAAGGAGGTGGACCTCAGCTGCAGCAGGAGAAACATGCATCCACTGCAGGATGTGGTCGTTTATGGAGGTGATGGTCTTCTCAAATCATTGACTTACCCCTCCAAACATCTTCAAAAAAGCCTGATTTTTTTTTTCCTTTTGCTGTGCAACCTTTGTTTCTCTGCACAGATATAACCTCATATGCTTCCATCCCAGTGATCTTCACTTTGACTTTCATGCAACCGTGAGACTTCATCAATATGCAGAAGGACCTTATGCTGCAGTACCAAGATACTCCATGAAAATCAGGTATAAGATGAAAATTTTAGTCCAACAGAAATAAACCTGCTTGTGTAACACTGTAGATGTGAGTTAGGGTACTATCTCACTGGGTTGCAGTAGTTGGAGATGCGAATTTGTGACAAAAAAACATGAATAAGCCACACATTTTCATTTGGGATCTCACTGTCCTGTGCACTAACAGCATTTCCTGTATATTCGTTTTGTGAATTGTTGTGTAATTTATGTCTGTAGCATGGCCCAAGCAGAAGGTCACCCCTTTGAGTCTGGTCTGCTTGAGGTTTCTTCCTCAGAGGGACTTTTTCCTTACCACTGCTGCTCTGGGGGTTAGTAAGGTTAGACCTTACTTGTGTGAAGCGCTTTGAGGCAACTCTGTTTGGCACTATATAAATGAAAATAAGTTGAAATTGAATCAAAATCACTGAAATCACACGTTCGTGAACAAAGTGCTCAGGTTGGCTGTGTGCTGTTATACTGTTATAATATGCTGTTACTCGTTAGAAAAGATTGCAGCTGGGGTGGGTCAAAAAGTGACAAAATAGAGTTCCCACACAGTCATTAATAATTTGGAGGCATCCTGTGCATCTGGAAAGTATTCACAATGCTTCACTTTCCACATTTTGTCATGTTACAGCCTTTTCTCAAATTGAGGAAATCATTTTTTCCCCTCAAAATTCTACACACAGCACCTCATATTGGCAGCATGAAAATAAAAATTTAAAATAAAAACAAACAAACAAACAAACAAAAAATCACATGTACAGGAAGCCCCCAGTCACACATAGCAAGAATGTGGAGGAACCATTCCGACACGGCAAATATTGCCATAATCCAACATAGTCGGGAGGAAAAGAGGCGTGGCCAGTCATGGTCTGAACACATCTGGACGGCCTTGTGCACATCTGCAGGATGCCGCCCAAACATATTTCAGACAACAGTTAGATGACACAGACTGCTGTCAGACGGCACCGACATTGGAGCTGTCACTCACTCACTCACTCACATCTCTGCTTGTCCTCACATTCCCAGAGCTAAACTGACCTCTCATCAGTGTGTGTCTCACATGATGGAGTGCGCGCGTGTACGTGCATAGAAAAGGCAATCCGCGTGATGAGTGTGTCTCCACTCAGCTACGTGCGTGTGTTCACCAATGGCTGAACGAGCCGCATGTGCCTTTCATTTCATTTCATTTATTTACTTAAAAGGGACAACACATATTGATGAACACATAAAGTGTAATATGTCAGATTATAGCCATGGGCTAATTTCCATCTGTAGTCCCTGACAGACTAAAAATTGATAACCAATTGCAATAAAAACACACAAACATCACAGGCGCTTACAATGCAACAACAGACTACATTACATAGGGGTCACTAACTACTACAACACAGACTGGACAACAGACAGGAAACAAGAGGACACTGACGTGATCTGAGCATGAACGGTTATCTTACATAAATTCAGTGACAGGAGGGCACACAGTTTAAAAAAAACTACTACATGTACAATTCAATTGGAATAAGTTAATTAAACTGCAAGTCTAATTTCATACATTTATATATTTTAAAAACAATAGCTTTAAGAACAATAACTTATAAAGTGCTGTAATGCAATCCACATTCCCTACGGTTCTTCTTTGTTTCTACAATTGAGTTCATAATGCTCACATTTTGGATTTGATTTGAGCCACTCCTTTAAGTGACTTGTGAAAGCTTTAATGCTTGGGGCCTCCCTCACTGTAGTTGGCGTTCCATTGGACACCACCTTTGTAGGACAGAGCATTTTGTGCAAAAGCTGTTTTTCTCACAGACACTTCACAGTCCCCTCTACTCATAGCCCTGGTGTCCCTCGGACCAATTGTTCTATATTTAATATAATTTGCAAGAGATGGAGGAGTCACCCATGTAAAGTTTTATATATTAGAAATTGAAAAATACATACAGACAGTTTTCAGTTGTTTAATTTCAGACACGATGTGTTAAGCCAATTTAAATATACTTTAGGGCTGACTTAAGAGTTTGAGCTGCTGCCTCAGGTGATCTTGCACTTGTGTAGATTACCGCGTCATCAGCATAAAGTTGTATGTCCACATCCTCACAAACATTTGGTAGGTATTAGTGAATAATGAAAATAAATGGGCCCCACAATACATCCTTGGGGAACTCCTAGTGCACACTCTAAGTAGGGGGATTTAATACCATTAACCACAGTGGCTTGTTTTCTATTTGATAATAAGATGCCATCCATTTTATGGCATGCTCAGAAAAATTAAAGGATTGCAACTTTGATAATAAAATATTATGATTGACTAGATCAAACACTTTACACAAATCTAAGAAACTGCTCCTACACAATTGTTTTTATCCAGATGACGTTTCACTTTTTCCATGAACATTGTTATGGCAGTCTGAGTTGAATGATAACTTCGAAAACCAAATTACATGGGATGCAGAGTAGTTTGGCCAATTTGTAGATGTTGAATCAATTGCTTGGCAACCCACTTTTCAAGGACTTTTCAAGACTGACAGTATACTAATTGGTCTGTAGTTGTTAATATTATTATTTTTGTCACCCGCCTTGAAGATCAGGGTAACTGTGGTCATCTTCCATGTCTGTGGTACAATGAAATGCTCAATTGACAAATTTATTAATGCGTAATTGGATGTGCTAGAGCCATTTTATGTGTTTTTAGGAATCCAACATCAAAGCTATGATGGTCTTTAGCTTTGGACTCCTTCATGCATTTATAATCTTTAGAGTTTCAACCTCTGATATTGGTTCTATATTATATAACATTATATACATTTGACTGTATCCTAGATTGATGTAGGTTAGTTCAGGCGACTTGAAACATGTTGCCATCTCTTCAACAGAGCGTAGGAATGATAAATTCAGCTCTTTCGCTAAAATCATAGGATCATTCACAAGCTGGTTATTAATTTTCAATCCCAAATCATTTGCATCTTTCTTTTTCTGCCTTACTAAATGTTTGTTAATATTCTGCCATATTTGTTTGTTTTTTTTTATATTTATTTCATTCATTTAAAAGAAAAACAGAAAAGCAAAAAACAAAAGCACCACAATACCAGAATGAAAAGGAGCAGAAAGAAGTCTTATGATTTCTGCCCTTTTAACAATACAATCTTTCAATATACAGCATCATAGTCAACATTATTAACAGATTGCATTTCTTTAACTTGTCACATACCACTGACCCATTTCATAATTATGACCATTAATTAATAGATTACATCACTGACAGGTTACATTTAAACTTAAGACACTCCAAACATTATTAACAGTTTACTTTTTTTTTTTGACTTTCTTGCAGCCCACTGACTTACTTCATAGTTTCATACTTACTTAATACATCTAATTTAATATGTTTTTAAATAATTTAAGCGACCTTTAATTCTTTAATTTCTTTATTAAGATTGTTCCATAATTTGACACCATTTACTGCAATACTCCTTTCCTTTACTTTGGTTCTAAATCTTGGTTTTTCAAGACTTCTATTCCTTTCAATTTATAATACTTACTCTTTTTTCAAACATATTTTGATGTTTGTTGGTAAAGTATTTTTATTAACTTGGTACATCGTTTGTAATATTTTCAAATCGACTAAATCATGAAATTTAAGTACCCTATACTTAATAACAATGGATTAGATGGATCCTCTAAAACCACTGTATACTAATCACTTTTAAAGCTCTTTTCTGCCAAAATAAATAAAGGTTGTATATAGGTTGTATATGTTGATCCCCAGATTTCTACACAGTAAGTTAAATATGGGACAATCAATGAATTGTACAATGTTAATAAACCATAACTATTTAATGAATATTTTACTTTATGCAAAACAGCAATGGCTTTCGCTATTTTTCCTTTTATGTAATTTATGTGTGACTTCCATGTAAGATCTTCAATCAATCATGACTCCTAAAAATTTCATTTCTTTTACCCTTTGTATATCCATTCCATCTATTTGTAATGACACATTATTTTTTTCGCTCTATCATTAAACAATATGAAATTTGTCCTTATTAATATTTAGTGACAATCTGTTTATATCAAACCAATGTTTAACTTTTTCCAACTCTGTATTTATCACTTGTGCTACTTCCTGTATATCTGATCCAGAGTAAAACAGCGTTGTATCATCAGCAAATAAAATGCTGCCAAGCACATTGGATACATTCACAGAATCATTGATATACAAAATAAACAGTTTGGGTCCAAGTACCGATCCTTGTGGTACTCCATAAATAATGTTACACAATTCTGATTTGGTATTATTTATCTGAACAAACTGTTTTCTATTTTCTAAGTAGCTTTTTACCCACTGATGTGCAACACCTCTTATTCCATATTGTTGTGGAGCAATCTTGAGTGGTCTATAACATCAAAAGCCTTTTTCAGGTCAATAAAAATACTTACAAAATAATCCTTATTATCTAGTGTTGTTGATATTTTCTCTATTAGTTCCATAATTGCCATAGCTGTCGAATGTTTGTTCTGAATCCATACTGAGCATATTTAAAATATGATGTTTCTCAATAAATTTATCCAATCTTGTTACAAAAACTTTTTCCATAATTTTAGAAAACTGTGGAAGCAATGATATGGCCTGTAATTAGAAAAATTATGTTGTCTCCATTTTTATATAATGGGACTACCTTAGCAATTTTCATTTCATCTGGAAAACCCCAGTTGACAGAGACAGATTACAAATATAAGTAAATGGTTCAATAACACTTCTATTATACTTTTTACAGTCATCATGTCTAAATCTTCATGGTCAGTTGATCTTTTGCTTACACAGTTTTTTACAATATTTCTTATTTCATCTTTTCCACATTGTCCAGGAAAATACTATTGACCGTATGTACCAATGTACATAAATTTATCTTCTATTATTGGTTTATTTCCCACCAGACTTGACCCTACATTTGAAAAATAATCATTAAACCCATTTGCACTTCTTTTATATCATATATCTCTTTATTTTCCTAACAAAGTAATTTGGAATAGTTTCTTTCGTTCCATCACTATCAATCACGCTTTTTATAATTCCCATGTTACCCTCATATTATCTTTACTCTTATTTAGTTTTTCACTGTAATAATCTTTTTTTTGTTTCCTAATATTGTTAATAGTTTATTTTTATATTTTTTGTATTTATGTTCTGATTCCTTTGTTTGCAATTTTAAAAGCACCCGTATAAATAGTTTTTCTTTGCACAAGCATTTTTTATTCCCTTTGTCAGCCATGGTTATTTACTCTTTTCTTACTAATTTCAATTAATTTACAATTTTTATTGTATGATTTCATCAGTATTTTCATAAATGAGTTATATGCTACATTAACATCACTGACATAAACTTCTTCCCAGTTTTGATTTTTAAGGTCATATTTTAATGCCTCTAAGGCTTTTACTGACTTATCTCTTTTAAAGTTTATATCAGTTTTTTTGTTGTACCTATTTTATATTTAAATATTGAAAAATTGGTAAATGGTCGCTAATATCTGTCATGAAGATCCCATTCTTGATAATTTCATATGTTCTGTTTGTAAATATATTATCAATTATCGTTGCACTTTGCGATGTAATTCTGGTTGGTTTTGTATCAAGGGGAATAACCCCAAACTATACATTGAATTCACAAATCACTTAATCTTTGGCAGCTGGAGCTTTCTATGTTAATATTAAAGTCCCCACACATAAAAAGCGTTTTGTTTTTAATTTGATGGAATAATTCAATTATTTTATCTGTAAATTTCACAACACAAGAATCTGGTGCTCTGTATACACAACTGATTAAAATATTCTTAGATGTTTCATGTACCAGTTCCACTGTTACAATTTCTATGACATCATTCATAATTGTCATTTCTTCAACAATTGTACACATCAGATCTGTTTTTGTATACAGAGCAATACCACTGCCTTTTTATATCTTCTGTTTACAAAATACAGCTCATATCCCTCCATTTGAACTTCATCCATGAGATCATCTTTAAGCCAAGATTCAGTGATTGCAACAATACTAAATCTATTTTAAAACTGATTTAAATAATCTTTTATTTGTGACATTTTACAATACAAGCTTCGACTGTTTATATGTATGAGTGACAGGGTATCTTCTGCAATTTTTTCACTATTCAGCTGTTCTACTGTATAATACTCACAACCAATCGTTTTTAAGTCAAATATTTCATCAATATTAGTGTCTATGTCATATATTTATCCTCTGTTTCCATGTTTGATCTGATTTTTTGTTGGTCCAATTACCAACAGATGTTATATTTGATTGTCTATTCAGGTCTGTATTTCGTAAGGTCCTCCATGTTTTTGATTTGTATACCGTTTGTTCCTTCTTTCACTCTAATCCACACCCTACAATTCCAGACCCATGTAGCAACAATATGTTTCTGTTTTCTTAGTAGTCTTGCTTCCCTAGCAATATCTGCATTTTTTTTTGTTAGATGCTCATTTATATAGACACTCGTTCCTTTCAAATTCTTTGCCTGTCTTAATAACTCATTTTTATATTTTCTGCTTGTAAATCGTATAACAATGTTAGATAGTTTATTTTTTTCTATCTTTAGTTGGAATAGTATAACAGTCTGATATTGTGTCTTGATAGATGACAACACCTTTTGATATAAAAGTTTGTAACTTGTTGTTCCAATGATTGTCTTTCTTCAGGTGGTGCATCCTCCCCACTGGCTACACCAGAATCCACCACCCTTGCATATGTCCGATGCCTTGTTTCTAGTCCAGATATTATAACGTCATCTTTTCTAGTAAATTGTTCAAGTTCATCTACACGTTGCTCAAGTTTCTTAATGATCTTGTCCTTCTCTTTAACCAGATTTTGGAGTTCTTTAATTTCCACCATCAGTTTGTCTAGATTAGACATGTCTTTGATATATGGTTTAATGAGGTCTTTATCTCCTCTATATCTTCCTCGAGTTTATCTGTTTTCCTGGGTGGTGCCATGCCGACTGTCGTGGCTCAGTATGGCCACTATTGATTACAAAACAATTCTCACCAGTAGCCTCCACCACCACAGGTCCGGTAGCCGCACCCCAACCCTCCCCGTTGCTAACCTCGTTCACAGCCGTCCCAGCCACGGTCATAGCCGCCGCCAGCCCCGGATGTAGCCACTGCTAGCCGCGGATGTAGCCGCTGTTAGCCTCGGATGTAGCCGACGCCTCGGGCCTGGATGTATTGCCGCCACCGATGCCTCGGGCCTGAATGAACCGCCTCCACCGATGCATCCGCTGCTAGCCTCGGACGTAGCCGCTGTTAGCCTCGGATGCAGCCGACGCCTCGGGCCTGGATGTATCGCTGCCACCGATGCCTCGGCCTGGATGAACTGCCTCCACCGATGCCTCCGCCGCCAGCCACGGATGTAGCCGCTGCTAGCCTCGGATGTAGCCGCTGCTAGCCTCGGACATAGCCGCTGTTAGCCTCAGATGTAGCCGACGCCTCGGGCCTGGATGAACCGCCTCCACCGATGCCTCCGCCTGGATGAACCGCCTCCACCGATGCCTCCGCCTGGATGAACCGTCTCCACCGATGCCTCCGCCTGGATGAACCTCCTCCACCGATGCCTCAACACGGTGCCTTTTCCCCTCTCTCACTTCCTTTCTCTACTGTAACAAGCTCTCCTCTGCCTGCCTGTTAATTGACCTTAGCGTTTGCCATTTCAATTTCCATTTTGCATTACTGTGCTAAAATATTTGCTTTGGCTCTTCGCATTTCTGATATTACTCTGTTTCGCATTGAAATTATTTCTGTCTGTCTGTTGTCAACCCAGATTTAATTGAGTTTTTCAATAACTGTTCTCTCTTTTCATTAAATTTTTACAATTTGAATGTGCCCATGGAACAGAGTAAGATTTTATTTTGCTATAATTCATGTTTTTTGTAAAAGAACTACATATGTTTTGAATTTTCAGTTTTGAAAGTCGTGTGATATTTGCCATGCTTGGAGTGTGTTTTTAGTGTGTGTGTGTGTGTGTGTGTGGTGGAGTGTTTTAGCATGTGTATTTAGTGTGATGTAGTTATTTTATTTATTTATTGCATCAAAATAATCAGGCGTCTTGGAATACCACGTCAAGTCTCTCTTTGTTTTGAACTGCATGAAGACGATCGAAGCGCGGAGCGCATCTTCAGAGTCTGAACCAGAGTGTGATCAATCTGATGATGAAGTGGACTTTATTGTTCTGGTCTGGATGAATGAGAGCAGGTGGATTCACTGATCTGTGTGCACAGATCTGCCCAGTGGATCAGACCGCGGACTTCTCTTTCTATCTTCTCCAGGACTCAGGTGCTGCAGAGCTCTGCTCCAGGACTGACTTCTGGAACACACCAGGATGGAGACACATTGCCCCAGCAGTCAGCAAGCTCCAGGGGCGGAGAACACAGGAGTCCAGATCGAGACCCCCCCCCAAAGTCCAAAACACCTTTTTCTGTTGTTTCTTTTTTTATTTATTTTTGCCACTAACACAGTCAGGAGAGTCTGTACCAACTGTTATGTGTCGGACGCAGTCGGAGAACCGACCCAGCGTTTGAAGGACCAAGCATAAAATAAGCAGAGCACGGTTCGAAGGATAACAGAATTTAATAACATAACAGTGAGTGCTAAATTACTAACAAATAAGTGCGCGGTCTGGTGAGGTGGAAGATCGGTGCGCTCCCAGCAGCACAAACGGTCCGGAGCCAGAACAGTTCGGACCCAAGGACCCCGCCGACACCCCCCCAGGTGGCCGCGACCAACCGAGTCTGTGAAAGAAGAAACCATCATGTGAGTCCACCACTCCACACACAGAGAGACCACTCAAAGGTGTACATAAACAGCAAACATTTCCTGGCTTAATCATCAATCAGCTTCCCACCCTGCAGGCATGGAACACCCAGTTCAATTCTCCACTGCAGTGGAAGCTGATTAAACAACTAACATAACAGAAATAATAAGGTGTGAGGGACACCACATTTATTGACTGTACTCATGTTAGTCACAAAACCTAAAGTACCTCAGGAAGTGTGCTGACTAGCGTGAGACCTCACCCCTCCTCTTTCACAGACCATGGCATCAAACCTGGTACGGTCTCTGCATCCATGATGATGAGATGGTTCTCTAGACGTCGATCTCACCCGTCTGGTCACAAGGTCGAGCCTCTGGCAAATACACACTGTGTACTCCAGACTTAAATGCAACCATGCCCCAATCCATAAAGATGCACCACAGCTGTGAGTCCTGACGAGCTGCACATGACCAGCCTCAGGTGATCAGGGTGAGGTCCTAATAACTCAGCCACACAGCCACTCAGTCCTGAATGCATGCCACCTGGAAGGAAAAACAAAAGACAGAAAACAGAGGACAGAAACAAAAGCCAGCCAGGCACCCCAGCCACAACAGCACCCCACCTTCACGGGAAGCCTCCCGGCGACCACACAAACCTGGCCCAGGAAAAACACCCCCCTCCAGGGACCATGGCTGGAAACAGTATCTGCATTCATCTTCCAACTGAATCTTCATTTAACAGAACTGTTGATGTCTTCACCTCTGACTGCATCTTTGCCTTTGTTTCTGTCATTCAATTTGCACAGGTGTGGCCAGGAGTTCTTGAACCTGTGCGGTCAGCCTTTGTCCGACCTTGTTTAAAGTCTGATTAGTCATAAAACAAAAAGACAAACACAAACAACCAAACCACCCCCCCCCTCCCCAGAGGACCGTCCCATCAAACCCCGGGAAGAGGAGAAAAGAAAAACACAACCCAAACTTAAGCTTGCAAACAAAAAACCCTAACCCCCCCCCCCCCCCCCGGACAACATGTAGGGACCAACACCCCCCAGAGGACATCCCGCCAGCTCCAGGAGTAATAACCACAGCCGAGGTCCCTCTGGGATCCAAAGTCACCCATGGGGACTCCCAGCGCCTCCCAGAGGACCGTTCCATCAAACCCCAGGGACGCCCCCCCTCATGACTAACAGACTCAGACCCGGCCATCTATGGCTAGATGGACCCACAGCCTTTTCCCCCCCAGAGGACACCACAGTCACACCTGAGGGCGGAAACTGGGTGGAAAAACAAAAGAAAAAAATAAATACAACAAACAAAACAACCACAACCCCACCCCCTCGGCGCAGTGGAAACTGGAAGTACGTCCAGTGTCACCAACCACGACTATACCCCAGAAGTCAACCGGGAGGAGTGGAACAGCGGTAATGGCAGACGGCACAAAATGGCGCCACCCCTCCGACTTCCAAACCAGCCACCAGCTGCGGGTATATTCCACTGCCCCAAACCTCAGCTACGCCGATGGCATACGGCTCAAAGGCGCACTGAAGCCGGAGGTGGAACAGGGAATCAACAAAAAAAACAACACACCGAACCCCCCCCCTCCCAGGTGCAGAGGTTACCTGGGAAACGCCCAGCATAACCAAACTGCACCACTCCAGCAATGCTGACAACCTACGGCTCACACGGCTGGAGCCAGAGGAGAAGAGAGGGCACAACAAAAAAAAAAAACAAAGAAAAAAGAAAAAACAACCCAATTATCCCCCCATCACCCCCCAGAGGACCGTCCCATCAAACCCTGGGAGGTGAAACCAAAAGAAATAAAAAGAAACACTAACAGACTAACATAAATTTACCTGGGTCCTTTCTATGCTCCAGACAGCCTGCAAGGTCACGACCCCAGAACACTAATAGTGTAGAACATCCCACACAAAAACCAACTCAAAAAACACCCACAAAAAATGAACCAACACAAAACTAATAAGTGACTTATACCGTTAAGCTCAAACAAATGGAACACACCTGTTCCACCTTAAGAGCAATAACGGTAATGTGACTCAGTCACCTACAGGGGGAGCCAAAGTGCTAAAAATAAAAAAAAACCCTTTGGTAACCGAGAAAACAACTCACGCTGCTTTCCCTGTGCGCAGCTACATGTAACACACAACCAAAATGTGCTTCAACTAAATTACGCCGGAGCTGACACAACAGACGCAGTAGCTATCTTCACCCGGGGAGACGGGGCTACAACTGTAACAACAGGAAGCACAGCAACCCGTGCCACAGAACTCCGCCATGCGCGTTCACCCATTAAAGACACACTCATGCAGCTCCCGTTTTACCTCTTATCCGGTTGAAGTGTGACGCGAAGCCGTCGCTATTCACACTCCACAACAACCCACGGATAAGGCAACACCACAGGAACACGGCTGCAAGAGAGCTCAAATCACTATTCAATAATGGGTTCTCCGACATGCACCATCCGGGCGGAGAGCACCCACAAGTGATCCGGATAACTTCTGACGTCTGCTGCCACCTTCCCGGCACAGAACCGCCTCTGCTACCGCTGGGTCCGTGATGTATTGGCCAGAGACTACTGTTATATGTCGGACACAGTCGGAGAACCGACCCAGCGTTTGAAGGACCAAGCATAAAATAAGCAGAGCACGGTTCGAAGGATAACAGAATTTAATAACATAACAGTGAGTGCTAAATTACTAACAAATAAGTGCGCGGTCTGGCGAGGTGGAAGAACGATGCGCTCCCAGCAGCACAAACGGTCCGGAGCCAGAACAGTTCAGACCCAAGGACCCCGCCGACACCCCCCAGGTGGCCGCGACCAACCGAGTCTGTGAAAGAAGAAACCATCATGTGAGTCCACCACTCCACACACAGAGAGACCACTCAAAGGTGTACATAAACAGCAAACACTTCCTGGCTTAATCACCAATCAGCTTCCCACCCTGCAGGCATGGAACACCCAGTTCAATTCTCCACTGCAGTGGAAGCTGATTAAATGACTAACATAACAGCTCAATTAATAAGGTGTGAGGGACACCACATTTATTGACTGTACTCGTTAGTCACAAAACCTAAAGTACCTCAGGAAGTGTGCTGACGAGCGTGAGACCTCACCCCCCTCCTCTTTCACAGACCATGGCATCAAACCTGGTACGGTCTCTGCATCCATGATGATGAGTTTGTTCTCTAGACGTCGATCTCACCCGTCTGGTCACAAGGTCGAGTCTCTGGCAAATACACACTGTGTACTCCAGACTTAAATGCAACCATGCCCCAATCCATAAAGATGCACCACAGCTGTGAGTCCTGACGAGCTGCACATGACCAGCCTCAGGTGATCAGGGTGAGGTCCTAATAACTCAGCCACACAGCCACTCAGTCCTGAACGCATGCCACCTGGAAGGAAAAACAAAAGACAGAAAACAGAGGACAGAAACAAAAGCCAGCCAGGCACCCCAGCCACAACACCAACACCAATAAAAAATGCTACAAAACAATGAATTAGGGAAAAATACACATGGATATTGAGGTGGAATTATTTTTGGAGCTTCTGACGTGCATTGGACAGAAATTCTTTTTCTGAGTGGCACAAATATAATTTGTGTGGCATCTTATTGCATGTAAATAGCCGCAAAAATGCTTGAAACATTTCCTCCATTTTAATGTGAATTGTTGTATATAACTTTGTTTATGCTACATTTTTACATATATTTTTGAAATTTACAATTTAGATTTGCATTCTAAGTTATAAAAATGGTTTGTTAAACATATTTCTGGTTTTCACGGTAAAAAAAAAAAAATTCTGATTCAAATTTTAGGTTTGGGGGTGAATTTAGTCACTGTTTTAATGCAGTCTGTCAGAATGAAAGAAAAACTGTAAAGTCAAACAGGTGAGGTTGTGATGAAAAAAATGACACCAAACTAGGCCAGGTAAACAGTTTTTTAAGGTAAAATCAAAAGAAGTCAAAACACCCCAAAATACTTGAAACTCCAGAGGGTTAAAAAAAAAAGTTTAACAGTTGGACTACAGACTTAATTGTTTTTGGCTCTCTCACTAGTTTGTGTTCATGTTAGTTGCCTTGTACCTAGCTGTGACCCCAAAATTGCCCACTTCAGTCTCATTAGAGCTTGATGTGAATTGGTCATTTATGCATTCATTTCATCACGTTAGGAGAACTGTAATTCATTGTTCATCTCAGCAAGTCTTCCCTGGCTTGCTTGCAAATGGCACTGAATGCAGCTGCGAGGCTTTTTAGGTCTTTTAAGAGGTCTCATTTGATACAGATTTTGTTATTGTCCCATAAAATTTAGACTTCAGTATAAAATCTTGGTGATCCCTATCAGAGCTCTGCTTAGTCAAATGCCTCTCTATACCAGTGAACGTCTGCTTTTATATTTAACAAGTCTGTGCTGCTCTGACCAGAAGCTATTGGTTGGATAAACGCCAAAGGAAACTACGCTTACAAGGTTGTGGCTCTCTCGCTGTGGAATGCACTCCCATTACATCAGAGATCTGTGGACACTGCTAAAACTTTTATAATTAAGCTCAAGACCCACATTTACTGGCTTGCTTTCAATGAATTTTACCTTTTATTGTGTTTTAATCTGTGTAATATCTAGTTTGTTTTAATTTGTTAAACATTGAATTCTTGAAAAGTGCTATAAAATACATTTTTCTGGCATTTATCTACAGAAAATTGTAAACTACAGTTTGTGTCTGCATGGTCACACATTACCATCCTCTCTGTCTGTCCGTCTGTAATATGCTTGGGTATTGTGGCTGTTTAAGCCGACACTTTCCAGCCACAAGCATACGTGTACCTCTGTTTGGGCAGACTGGGGCGGCTGCTTCTTCTTTGATCATGTTTCCACTGAACTTCTTTTTGGCCCTCCTCTACTTTGGCAATTCCTAAGTGAACTGCATTTTTCATTCATTCTGGTTTTGTGCCATAATCCTCCCAGGTGACAGCTGGATGTCGCAATGACCTTCTGCAAGAAATAACACACTGAACCATCAGGATCTGCTCTCAGTTAGAGCGACAGCTGCATAACAGTGTTTTCTGAGAACTTTGATGACCAGCTCCTGGTACACGGAACTGAAGGGAGGAGATGTGGGACTGTAGAGGTCATTTCCTAATGTGGGACGACTCAGTAGTCAGTCAAAAATAAAAAATCAGTTGATGCTTGACTGGAGTGGCAAAAATAAAACAGATGTGGATGTGACATTCCTTCAGATTCTCACACATTTCATTTCATTTATTTATTAAAAGGGATTTTTGTTTTCTGTTTCTCCCACCAGGTGGTATGCATTCAGGACTGAGTGGCTGAGCATTAGGACCTCACCCTGAACACCTGAGGCTTGTTTCACGTGCAGGTCATCAGGACTCACAGCTGTGGTGTATTTTGTCTTGATCAGAGATTGCTGCATTTAAACCTTGAATGCACAGTGTGTGATTGCCAGAGACTCGACCTGTGAGAGACGGTTGAGATCGACGTCAGGAGAACAATGTCACCAACGGACACAGAGACCGCTCCAGGTTTGACGCCACAGTCTGTGAAGGAGGATTGGGTGAGGTCTCACGCTCTTCAGCACACTTCCTGAGGTAATTGGTTTGGTGACTTTTATGAAGAATGACATTGGATTTGGTGTCCCTCACACCTTGTTGTATCGAGCTGTCACGTTATGCTAATTGTCTAATCAGCTTCTGCTGCAGTGGAGATTTGAACTGAATTGTTCCGTGCCTGCAGGGTGAGAAGCTGATGTATAGATTTAAGCCAGGAAGTGTTTGCTGATTGCGTGCACCTTTGAGTTGTGTCTCTCTGTGTGGAGTTGGAGTCACCTCCATGTTTTCTTTCTTCACAGACTTGGTTTGTCGCGGCACCTGGGGGGTGTTGGCGGGGTCCCTGGGTCCGAACTGCTGTGGCTCCGGACCGTTTGCGCTGTTGAGAGCGCGCCGTGTTTTCACCTCACCAGACCACGGACTTTTTAGTTGTTTAGCACTTCACCCACTGTTATGTTTATTAAATTCTGTTACCTTTTGAACCGTGCTCTGCTTATTTATGCTGGGTCCTTTCAAACGCTGGTCGGTGCTCCGACCGCGTCCGAAACATAACACAAGCTACAACTTTATTTTATCCATTTGAGCTGTCGTCTAAGCTGGAAGAATAAATGCACCACAGAGGAGGTTGTCATGGAGGCTGTTTTGTGTGCTGTCAAGGTTTAATTTCTGGAATCAAGCTTTTTTTCCACATATAAATACAACTTTATTCTCATGATATTACGAGTTTCTTCTCTCCTAGAATGACAACTTTATTCTAGTAAATATTCTGACTTTATTCTCAAAGTCTAATAATTTTTTTGTGCAGTTCCATACATTTCACTCTATTGAATGACCTCCATTACATTTGTCAAAATGCATCTATAATAAAGCAAAGCTAAATTCAGGACACCATAAGCTGATTAGAAGCTTATGCAGTATTCTCAGGGACATCACGTATGTAGCGGTCGTAGAAGGACTGTCAGATGAAGAACTAGACAAGTTCTTATCATGATTGTTTTTCTGGCTCTGAGGAAAGCAGATGCAAATACTTTTTCCCTGTCTAATTTTAAGTAAAAAATGAAATGACAAGGATCCATTTATCCATCCATCCATCCATTTTCTTCCGCTTCATCAAGGTCGGTCGTTTCGTGGGGCAACAGCTCAAGCAAAGTCGCCCAGACCTCCTGATCCACACACACCTCCCCAGCTCCTCCGGGGGACACCCAAGGCATTCCCAAGCCAGCTGCGAGACATGTCCCTTCAAGGTGTCCTGGATTTTCCATGGGGCCTCCTGCCAATGGAACGTGTCCGGAACACCTCTCCAGCGAGGCGTCCAGGGGGCATCCGAAAAAGATGTCCGAGCCACCTCAGCTGGCTCCTTTCGACGTGGAGGAGCAGTGGATTGACTTCGAGCTCCTCACCCTATCTCTAAGGGAGCGCCCAGCAACCCTGCGGAGGTAGGATCATCTCGGCCGCTTGTACTCGCGATCTTGTTTTCGATCACGAGCCAAATCTCATGACCATAGGTGAGGGTCGGAATGTAGATCAATCGGTAAATCGAGAGCTTTGCCCATCTGCTCAGCTCTCTTCACCACGACGGTCCAATACAGCGACCACATCACTCAGTGGTAAGAATATTTCATACATTTATTAAGATGAAATATTCCATCTTTCAACTCATGAAAACAGCATTGTATAATATCTAATAATGACCCAAAGATTTTAAATGAAGGCTAAGGAAAAGAAAAATGATACATTAAAAAAGTTTTGTGGCACAACATGCATCTGCTTTGGTGCATAAGGTCCTCCCCCTCTGAGATTGTTACTGCCATGCAAATTGTCAGTGTGCATCTGCAGCTTACTGCATGACAAAAAGCATTATGTTCAGTTTCCCTCACTGCCGTCCAAGCGTACAGTTTGAGAGTGAGTGACTCCCCGAGTTTCACAGTTACCATTAAATCACTTTTCTAACTGGCAGTTACTTCAGTCATCTCTTGGAAGTCGGCCACTTTAACATCATATCTTTATCTTTCTCAGAGGAGCCAGCAGGAGGAGCACATGCTGGCTTCTTTAGGCCACCGAGACATCCACAGTAGGCTGTGAGCTCATCAACGAGCCATAAATATTTTGTAACTTGGGTTTAAACAAAATGTGTCATTTCATCAGGGCTGTTTTTTTTTTAAGCCCAATTTGCATCTCATTGCAGCGACACTGCCGCCAATCATTGTTAGAATGTCTAAGTCAAACTCTCATAATTGTTTTAAACTACATCCGCACACAGTGTAGTGTATGTGCGAGTACTATTTTTGGTTTTGTATGTAAATGGTAAATGGACTGCATTTATATAGCGCTTTTCCATCTGCATCAGTCGTTCAAAGCACTTTACACATCAATGCCTCACATGCACCCCGATGTCAGGCTGCTGCCATACAAGGTGCCCACTACACCGGGAGCAACTAGGGGATTACGGACCTTGCCCAAGGGCCCTTAGTGGTTTTCTGGTCAGGCTGGGATTTGAACTGATGATCCTCTGGTCTCAAGCCCAACACTTTACCCACTAGACCATTACCTCCCCGAGTATGTCTATCCTTCCATGTGTAAAAAAATAATATTTCATCCAATTTGGATGAAAAATTTGGAAGTTGGTGAAATTATTGAGGGTCGGCCAAGGACAAAGTGGTTTGATTCTGAGAAATAATTGTTAAAACAAACAAACAAACAAAACAAACAAACAAAAAAGCAAGCCATGGTAATTTTGTTTCTTTTTCGCTGCAGTTATATGCAGGGGACATTTAGAATGGCTTATGAATCATAGGTCCTGAGGCTAATTGGTGCCGGTGCTTATTTCCAGATTCCGTGGCATAAAGCAGATGCATTTATGACTCCTCCTGGACGGTACATCAGTTCGAGGCAGGTTACTTGCCCAGCCAAGGTCCATACCAATTTACAGCTGGGTGGACTGATACAATGTAGATTAAGGACCAATCTCAATTCCATTTGTACTCCTTCCCCTTGGCCCTACCCTACCCCTACACTACCCCTTTAAAACAAGGGGTAAGGTGAAGGGGTATGCCTCTAGCCCTATGAATTGAGACACCCTGTGCCTTAGGGGGAAAAAAACTGTGAGGAAATAGAAGGAGATGCAGATTTCTTCGATGAATCACAATCATGTCGGAGAATTTTGTGGTATGTCTTCAGTGTTGATATGCGCAGCCGGTCTGCTCTGTGTAAGCCTGATCCCGTCAGATTTCAGAAGCAGTGCAGGATCTGGTTAGTACTTAGATGTAACCTCTTTGGAACACCAGCGGCTGGTGTTCTCCAGGTAACACTGGAGTTGCATCAGGAAGGGCATCCGGCGTAAAACCTGTGCCAAATACCAGTGCGGATCTGGCTGTATCTGCTATGGTGACCCCAAATAAAAGCAGCCGACTGGACAACAACAGCATTCAGTGTTGATATGCCTTTTCCCTGCACTAGTTGAGCCAACCTACAACAATGTTACCGCAGCAGGCTGTGTGTTTCTCCAGGTAACACTGGAGTTGCGTCAGGAAGGGCATCCGGCATAAAACTTGTGCCAAATACCAGTGCGGATCTGGCTGTATCCGCTGTGGTGACCCCAACAAAAGCAGCCGACTGGACAACAACATTCAGTGTTGATATGCCTTTTCCCTGTGCTAGTTTGAGCCAACCTACAACAATGTTACCGCAGTGCTCAAAATGATTACACAATGAACATCATTTCAAGTGTTTAGAGTGTTTAGAGAATCACAATTATTATCATGCTTTTATTACGCTAACTTGTTATGTGCATGTTTGATTTTATGTCTAGCTCTAACCAATGAACTATAGTAAAGCAACGACTGGGTGTCTTTGGCCTTGCTGTCTTTGGAAGAAACCCTTGGGACTGGAATGACTGTGTCAGATAAATGGTTACATGAGTCTGAGTCACACTGTGGTGAATTGAGGAAATGTATATGTAACAGATATTCATTCATTTACTATACTTGTTTTCTCCAATTAAGGGTCAAAGGGTAGCTGGAGCCTATTCCAGCAGTCAGGCTACACCCTAGACAGGACACCAGTCTATCACAGGCCACACATAGACAGACAGACCCATTCACACCGATTGTCAATTTTAAAGTTTCCAATTCACCTAACCTGCACATGTTTGGAAGTAGGAGGAAGCCTGAGTATGAAGGAAACCCACGCAACATGGAGAGAACATGCAAACTCCACACAGAAAGGCCCAGACTGGAAGGGACTCCATTACTTTCTTACTGGGAGGCAACAGTGCTAACCACTAATCCAATGCCTCCCAACTAATGGATATGGCATTTTGATTTCCATTCATGTCACTTTTTGTTCTCTCTAAATCCTTTTCTCATTTGCTAAATGTATCGCCTGTCAGCTGATGTCTGGCGAGTTTGATGGAAAGTTTTGTGCATGCTCAGAACTTTGAGGGGACATGAGATGAGAGCTTTCCCAGTGGTTACATGTTTGGTTACTGTTTTTACTTGTTGTAGCTTGCCAGTGGATGTCTGTCATCCACTGGCAAGCTACAACATGTTATCCATTTTGATTACGTTCCTGTCTAGATGCACTGTGTACTCACATTTGGTGGTTTCCACTCAAGGACACAGATAAGGAGCGGTTTTGTGGACTCATGGATGCGGTCATGAGTGGCATCAGTGCAGTTCCCAGACTTGACTAGTCTTGAAATGGAGTTGCATCAGAAAGGCATCCAGTGTAAAACATGACCCAAGCAACTGAGGGCAGCTGAAGCAACAACAAGAAGCAACAAAAATGTGCATATGTGCAGCTTAAATCTCGTGTTCTGATTCTAACACAAACCATAACCCTCAAGCATGTGAAAGAAACATTGAATTTAAGACACCCTTATCCCAGCCAGCCTTTTACCCTAAGGGAAAATTATGTTGTAAATCCACACTAAATAGATTTTTTTTTTCAGCTGACCTCTAAAGGTTTTAATGGCAACGTTGTTAAAAAGGAAGATGGGAAATTTGGCACTGAAATTACTGAAGAGCTTCAGACGGCAGTAATGTCAGCATTAATGTAATTAGTCAGCAGCACTACAGCGCAGCGGTATGTCATCCTCTTCAAACCACAGCCGTCTCTTCTGGCTGCCTGTAAAAAAAAAGAAAAAAAAAAAAAGAAAATCTCATCACGTATTCGAGCTGCTCCATCAGCTGCACGGTTCAGGAGCATCTGGTACTTGGGGACGTTGCTTCTGTCTTAGTAAGTGATTATACCGTCACTGCATTTCTTTTTTCTCATCTAACCTGAATGGATCTTCACTTCTTGTGTTATCTTAACTGATCAGAGCAGGTAAATTTCCAAACCCAATCAGAAAAACGTTTGGTAATATTCAAACCGCATAAGTCCAGTCCTGTTCATGCCAGGGTCTGCTAATTCACAGGGAGCACTCTTGGGACAGAGACCTTGGATAAGTTCAAAGACGGCTAACCTTGACCTATTTTAAGTTCTCAAAGGTCACATTCCATTTCCTATTTTTTTATGCTCATATGGCCAAAGGTATTTTAGCATTGTGTTATAATTTTATTTGCATTTCCCACACCACCCCAACCTTATCAGAATGTGGTTGCAAATAAAAATGGACCTACAAACATGTATTTGCACTTCTAAAAATTTCTAATAATAATAAAAATCAAGTGGATCAAATGTTTGGAATATGTTTGACACATCTGAGACTTTCATCACTCTAAAAATACAGTTATATATTTTCTTATAATAAATATACATTAAAAAAATGCAGCATTAAACTGATTCATGGATCAAATGTTAAATGGTTAATGTGATCAATGATAAAATGTTGCTGATGGTGCCACTGTGACAGTTTTTAATTTTTGGTTCTGCGAATGTTAATTTGGTTTGGAGTGGAAAAATGCAAAATCATACCTGTTTCAAGTATTCTTAAATGTGTTACTCTTTTATGTCCAGTTATCCTTTTGTATGTCTAATGACAAAAATAATTCACTTTACTGATCTCTTGTATGTTTCAGCTGAAGATTAGTTAATTTGCTTCATTCACCTGCTGGTGTCGAGCCACCACAGTGCAGTTCTGCCTTTGAGTCCTGGATGGTAAACACATAGACAGACAGGCGGTTCAGATGAGGGAGGTGATGGTTTAAGTGGTTAAAGTGGTGGGCCTGTGACAAGAGGATCGTCTGTTAAAATCCCAGTCAGACCTGAAAATAACTAACAGCCTTTGGGCAAGTTTCTAATTCCTAGGATGCTGACAATGGTGTGTGTGTGTGTGTGTGTATGTGAATGGGTGAATGTGAAGTATCACTGTAAAGCCTATGAGCATGAAAGCTCAATATAAATGCAGTCCATTTACCATTCATCCCCACATCCCAAAAGCAGTCATCTATTGGCTGCAGCCAGGCAACAAATGGGTGACCTATTGGGCTTTTCCATTTTCTGGGGTCCTTAAACTCAGGCACCTTCATACTGACTGGGATGTGTGCCACATGGCCATTATCTCATAGCCAGGCACTGTACATAACTGGTGCTGAAGCAACAAGCAAGAGAAGAAAAACTAATGAATATGTTAGTTTAAATGAGTCAACACCCCCGAGTCACACTGTCAGAATGCTCGTAGCATGGGCCGAGGGGGAGGATTAGCAGCAATCTTCCACTCCAACTTATTAATTAATCAAAAACCCAGACAGAGCTTTAATTCATTTGAAAGCTTGACTCTTAGTCTTGTCCATCCAAATTGGAAGTCCCAAAAACCAGTTTTATTTGTATCTATAGTCCACCTGGTCATTACTGTGAGTTTCTCTGTGAATTTTTAGACCTTTTGTCTGACTTAGTGCTTAGCTCAGATAATTATAGTGGGCGATTTTAACACCCACATAGATGCTGAGAATGACAGCCTCAACACTGCATTTAATCTATTATTAGACTCAATTGGCTTCGCTCAAATGTAAATGAGTCCACCCACCACTTTAACCATACTTTAGATCTTGTTCTGACTTATGGTATGGAAATTGAAGACTTAATAGTATTCCCTGAAAACCCTCTTCTGTCTGATCATTTCTTAATAACATTTACATTTACTTTAATGGAATACCCAGCAGTGGGGAATAAGTTTCATTACAGTAGAAGTCTTTCGGAAAGCAATGTAACGAGGTTTTTAAGGATATGATTCCTTCTTTGTTATGTTCTCCAATGCCATATAGCAACACAGTGCAGAGTAGCTACCTAAACTCTGTGAGTGAGATAGATTATCTTGTCAATAGTTTTTACATCCTCATTGAGCACAACTTTGGATGCTGTAGCTCCTCTGAAAAAGAGAGCCTTAAATCAGAAGTGCCTGACTCCGTGGTTATAACTCACAAACTCGCAGCTTAAAGCAGATAACCCCTGAGGTGGAGAGGAAATGGCATCTCACTAATTTAGAAGCTCTTCACTTAGCCTGGAAAATGAGTCTGTTGCTCTATAAAAAAGCCCTCCGCAAGCTAGGACATCTTACTACTCATCACTAATTGAAGAAAATAAGAACAACCCCAGGTTTCTTTACAGCACTGTAGCCAGGCTGACAAAGAGTCAGAGCTCTATGAGCCGAGTATTCCTTTAACATTAACTAGTAATGACTTCATGACTTTCTTTGCTAATAAAATTTTAACTATTAGAGAAAAAATTACTCATAACCATCCCAAAGACATATCATTATCTTTGGCTGCTTTCAGTAATGCTGGTATTTGGTTAGACTCTTTCTCTCCGATTGTCTGTCTTCGTTATTTTCATTAGTTACTTCCTCCAAACCATCAACATGTCTATTAGACCCCATTCCTACCAGGCTGCTCAAGGAAGCCCTACCGTTAATTAATGCTTCGATCTTAAATATGATCAATCTATCTTTATTAGTTGGCTATGTACCACAGGCTTTTAAGGTGGCAGTAATTAAACCATTACTTAAAAAGCCATCACTTGACCCAGCTATCTTAGCTAATTATGGGCCAATCTCCAACCTTCCTTTCTCTCAAAAATTCTTGAAAGGGTAGTTGTAAAACAGCTAACTGATCATCTGCAGAGGAATGGTCTATTTGAAGAGTTTCAGTCAGGTTTTAAAATTCATCATAGTACAGAAACAAGCATTAGTGAAGGTTACAAATGATCTTCTTATGGCCTCAGACAGTGGACTCATCTCTGTGCTTGTCCTGTTAGACCTCAGTGCTGCTTTTGATATTGTTGACCATAAAATTTTATTACAGAGATTAGAGCATGCCATAGGTATTAAAGGCACTGCGCTGCGGTGGTTTGAATCATATTTATCTAATAGATTACAATTTGTTCATGTGAATGGGGAGTCTTCTTCACAGACTAAGGTTAATTATGGAGTTCCACAAGGTTCTGTGCTAGGACCAATTTTATTCACTTTATACATGCTTCCCTTAGGCAGTATTATTAGAAAGCATTGCTTAAATTTTCATTGTTACGCAGATGATACCCAGCTTTATCTATCCATGAAGCCAGAGGGCACACACCAATTAGTTAAACTGCAGGAATGTCTTACAGACATAAAGACATGGATGCCTTCTAATTTCCTGCTTTTAAATTCAGATAAAACTGAAGTTATTGTACTTGGCCCCACAAATCTTAGAAACATGGTGTCTAACCAGATCCTTACTCTGGATGGCATTACCCTGACCTCCAGTAATACTGTGAGAAATCTTGGAGTCATTTTTGATCAGGATATGTCCTTCAATGTGCATATAAGCAAATATGTAGGACTGCTTTTTTGCATTTGCACAATATCTCTAAAATTAGAAAGGTCTTGTCTCAGAGTGATGCTGAAAAACTAATTCATGCATTTATTTCCTCTAGGCTGGACTATGTCATTCATTATTATCAGGTTGTCCTAAAGTTCCCTGAAAAGCCTTCAGTTAATTCAAAATGCTGCAGCTAGAGTACTGACGGGGAATAGAAGGAGAGAGCATATTTCACCCATATGGCCTCTCTTCATTGGCTTCCTGTTAATTCCAGAATAGAATTTAAAATTCTTCTTCTTACTTATAAGGTTTTGAATAATCAGGTCCCATCTTATCTTAGGGACCTCATAGTACCATATCACCCCAATAGAGCACTTTGCTTTCAGACTGCAGGCTTACTTGTAGTTCCTAGGGTTTTTAAGAGTAGAATGGGAGGCAGAGCATTCAGCTTTCAGGCTCCTTTCCTGTGGAACCAGCTCCCAATTCGGATCAGGGAGACAGACACCCCTCTCTACTTTTAAATTAGGCTTAAAACTTTCCTTTTTGCTAAAGCTTATAGTTAGGTGACCCTGAACCATCCCTTAGTTATGCTGCTATAGACTTAGACTGCTGGGGGGTTCCCATGATGCACCCAGTGTTTCTTTCTCTTTTTGCTCTGTATGCACCACTCTGCATTTAATCATTAGTGACTGATCTCTGCTCTCTTCTACAGCATGTCTTTTTCTTGATTCTCTCCCCTCAGCCCCAACCAGTCCCAGCAGAAGACTGCCCCTCCCTGAGCCTGGTTCTACTGGAGGTTTCTTCCTGTTAAAAGGGAGTTTTCCTTCCCACTGTCGTCAAGTGCTTGCTCATAGGGGGTCGTTTTGACCGTTGTGGTTTTTCTGTAATTATTGTATGGCTTTTGCCTTACAATATAAAGCGCCTTGGGGCAACTGTTTGTTGTGATTTGGCGCTATATAAATAAAATTGATTGATTGATTGATTAAAATCCCAGTCAGACCTGAAAATAACTAACAGCCTTTGGGCAAGTTTCATAATTCCTAGGATGCTGACAATGGTGTGTGTGTGTGTGTGTGTGTGTATGTATGTGAATAGGTGAATTTAAAGTATCACTGTAAAGCCTATGAGCATGAAAGCTCAATATAAATGCAGTCCATTTATCATTCATCCCCACATCCCAAAAGTAGTCATCTATTGGATGCAGCCAGGCAACAAATGGGTGACCTATTGGGCTTTTTCCATTTTCTGGGGTCCTTAAACTCAGGCACCTTCATACTGACTGGGGATGCATGCCACATGGCCATTATCTCATAGCCAGGCATGTACATAACTGGTGCTGAAGCAACAAGCAAGAGAAGAAAGGCTCAAAGCTCAGTGTGAAAGGAGAAGTTGTTCTGAGGACCTCTTCTATGGCTCAGAGTTGCGTATTTCTGACTGTAATCACATGTGATGTCTTGAACTTTTCACCATTGCTTCCTCCACACACATCCTTAGGAGCAGCTGGAGTGACTTTGTTTTCCTCACATTAGTGGAGATCAGTTGCATTGAAGCCATGCTGTTGAAACACAACTACGCTGGTCTCCAGGATGGAGGATGACTGATGCCTGAGACTCTGCTGTACAGAAAACACTCCACTGGCCAAGATGACAGGGGTGTGCCCAAAAGAGGTACAAGGACTTGTTGAGGAAATCCCTTTGTGCCTGTCACATCAACCAACACCAATGGGCATCTCTAATTGTAGATCATGTTGACCTGGCGACACATCAGCTGTCAAACTGTCAACTCTTTTGAGGATTCGTGCAGATCCCACATGGATGAAATAGAAAAAGAGGATAAACTGTGAGGTCACAGCACCTGAGGCAATACAGACCTCCTTTTCAGTCACTGTGGAACTGGATGTCTAGCAATTTCCTACTTTTAAACTCTGACAAGACTGAAATGGTGGTTCTTGGTCCAGTGAGACATCAGCATCAATTTGACCAGCTAACACTTAGCTTTGGCTTGTGCGTCATACATCACACTGACAGAGTGAGGAACCTTGGGGTAAGTGTTGATCCTGCATTGTCCTTTGACCTCCACATCAGAGATATTATGAGGACTGCTTTCTTTCATCTGCGAAATATAGCAAAGATTTGTCCCATCCTTTCTATGGCTAATGCTGAGATCCTGATTCATGCGTTTGTCTCTTCTAGATTGGTCTACTGCAATGTTCTATTTTCTGGTTTACCACAGTCCAGCATTAGTGCTCTCCAATTGGTTCAAAATGCTGCTGCCAGACTTCTGACACAAAGCAGAAGTTTGACCATATTACACCCATTTTGGCATCTCTTCACTGGCTTCCTGTCCCAGTGAGATCAAATTTTAAGGTTCTGCTATTATAAAATTATTCATGGACTGACACCTTCCTACTTTGCTGACCTAATTAAACCCTATTTACTGGCCCAGGCTCTGATGATGGTCTAGTGGTTAAGGCGTTGGGCTTGAGACCAGAGGATCCTTGGTTCAAATCCCAGCCTGACTGTAAAATCACTAAGGGCCCTTGGCCAAGGTCCTTAATCCCCTAGTTGCTCCTGGTGTGTAGTGAGTACCTTGTATGGTAGCACCCTCACATCGGCGTGAATATGAGGCATTATTATCACTTTACTGAGGCGTTGCTAGGCCGGTATCATAAATTTATGTCGACGCTACCTGGCTATACCCACCCGCTGTGCGTAAACAAATGATGTCATAGCGCACGCAGCCCAAGAACTGTCCGCAGAGGAAAACATAAAAAGGCGAGAAGTGTGTGTGTTGGTCCCAGTATGGATATTCCGGATGATTTTCTCGTGGATAGTACGACAATGAACAGCACAGCTAAAGCAGCCAGCTTGATGAGGACGCACTGCTGAATTCAGAGAGCAGCGCGCGCCAGCCGACACAACAAAAGTTAAAGTGAGCCAACTTTTTATGTACGCGTTACGTGTTGTGTATCTCAGTAAAGTGATAATAATGCAAATAACATGCTGTGGTCGTGCGGTATGCATTTTCTGAGTCCCTACATTCATGCCCAGTCGCCCAAAATAACAGATATTCACCCTCATCTAACTCGGGCGAATATCTGTCATTTTGGGCGACTGGGCATGAATGCCGGGCCTCTGAAAATGTAAATGTAAAGCGCTGTGAGCGTCTGATGCAGGTGGAAAAGTGTTATATAATGCAGTCCATTTACCATTTACTATGCTTTTTACCCTTTTAATTTAATTTTATTAGTAAACAGAGCGTGCCGCGCCCTCAACTTTATCTAAATTCTGGGTCTTTTAGTGAAGCTTAGGGCTAGTGGCCAACGATCACCTTAGTATTTCTTCTGTTTTTCTTGTTGCTTAATGCTGACAAATTATACTGTGTTTGTTGTCTTTCTGCTGTCATCTCTGTCCCTAGAGAATTTTAAATCCTCTTTAAAAACCTATTTCTTTTTTCTGGTGTTTCCTAAATGAGCGATTACATCTCTGTTTCACTTTGGTATTCCTTCTGTTTTTCTTGTTGCTTAATGCTGACAAATTATACCTTAGGTGCAGCTCCATCTAGAAGTAGAAGTGGGCATCTTCTTCTGCAGGCCTCCCATCCTGGACACCAGCATGGACTCCCAAAATTTCCTGTATATTTGTCAATTGTGTCTGTAGCATGGCCCAAGCAGAGGGTCACCCCTTTGAGTCTGGTCTGCTTGAGGTTTCTTCCTCAAATCATCAGAGGGAGTTTTTCCTTACCACTGTTACCTGTGAGCTTGCTCTTGGGGTTGGTTGGTAAGGTCAGACCTTACTTGTGTGAAGTTCCTTGTGGCAGCTTTGCTGTGATTTGGTGCTATATAAATGAAATAAATTGAATTGTAGATGGACGTGCCTATCTCAAACAGACCTCATCAGCCACCAGCGAACCTGCAGTAGATGTGAACATTCCCATTCCTAAATCTTTGTTCGTGAAGTTAAGCCAAGAGAAAAGAAGATACATTCATTCATTTTCTGCTGCTTATCTGGGTCTGGGTTGTGGTGACGAGAGACCAACCGGCTCTTTAACTGAGTCCTCAAACTCTTCCTGGAGGATTCTGAGGCTTTCCCAAGTCAGATGGGAAATATAATACCTCCAACATGTCCTGAGTCTTCCCTGGGGCCTCCTCCCAACTGGACATGCCTGGAGGGCCTCCCCAGGGAGATGACCCCCTTTCAATCAAAATTATTATTGTTATTCATAAATACTAATTTAATCAAACATAAGATGAACCATTTTGCATTGCAGCTAAATGTCACTGACTCAGTTTTTGACTGCAGTGTGTTGTCATGTATTCATAAAGCAAGGACCTACAGTTAGGTCCATAGGTATTTACAAGTCATTGTTTCTGTGTTTTTTGTAAATTCACTTCTCTTTAAAGGAGTTTAAAATAAACAATCAAGATCTGAATGTAGCATTGGCTTTTATTTTGCACTACAAGCACATTGATTTAGTGATTTATTTCAGTTCCATTATGGTGGTGCATAGAGCCAAAATGACAAAACTTGAGTCACTGTCCAAATACTCATGGATGTGCAGTACATCTGCAGGCACTTGTTGGAGTCTCCCTGCAAAAAATAATGATGTTCAGGCTATGAACACTGTACATTCTGTCTCGTGGGACTTCAAGCATCCAGATATCTGAATTCTGGAATGTGTTCAGCATGATTCCTGCAGAACTTGTATTTATTATTATTATGAGATTCCCCTCACTGGCCATTTTCTTACTCTGCTGGTAAAGTAGTTACCTTTACTGTCTTCACATCTCCTCTGATTTTCACTATGATGCGCTATAGTGACATTCACTTGCACACATTTTTGCTGAAAGCATGAAAGCATTGTCCAGGATTTTGTCTTCATGCTCAGGATGGCATTATTCTTCAAAATAATCACAATGCACGATTTTTCATCCTTTTTACAAGGTGCCCATTAAAAATAGAGAAGGCACACACTGCGCACTTCTGAATCTTTAATGAACAATCTGCTTCAAAATTCTCCTCAATTTTGACTCATCTTTGTGCAAACACGGGGTGTTTTTTTTCTGAGCAAACAACTTGTTAATCATTCCAACAAACTTTTCTCATCCTCGCTGAATGCTCTCATCCTCCTACGTAAATGTCAGCATCCACAGCCTGCAGTCCCCCGCAGGGAATGAGAAACCGAGAAAAGGTGGAAAACCAGAAAAATCTGTGTGAGTCAATTACAGACGGAAGGTTTTGCACTCAAAATAATGAACCTAAAATAAAACCGAATAATTAAAATCATGTTTTGGTTCTCATTTTAAAAACAAAACAAAACAATTCAGTGCATTTTTTTGTTAGATTTTCTCACTAATACATTTTATTTTCCTGAAGGAGGTTTCTCGACCACGATGAAGAGATTAGGTTGTTGTTGGTTTTCAGCAGTGGAAGAGTCATTGTTTTCTTCCACTCACTTTATGATGCACTGCAGTTTGTGCTCAGATTTGGCAGATGCAGTGAGGAAAGGTGCAGTTATGAAGGCGGTGCTGATCAGTTATACTGTAACTCTCTGAAGGAGGTGGACCTCAGCTGCAGCAGGAGAAACATGCATCCACTGCAGGATGTGGTCGTTTATGGAGGTGATGGTCTTCTCAAATCATTGACTTACCCCTCCAAACATCTTCAAAAAGCCTGATTTTTTTTTTCCTTTTGCTGTGCAACCTTTGTTTCTCTGCACAGATATAACCTCATATGCTTCCATCCCAGTGATCTTCACTTTGACTTTCATGCAACCGTGAGACTTCATCAATATGCAGAAGGACCTTATGCTGCAGTACCAAGATACTCCATGAAAATCAGGTATAAGATGAAAATTTTAGTCCAACAGAAATAAACCTGCTTGTGTAACACTGTAGATGTGAGTTAGGGTACTATCTCACTGGGTTGCAGTAGTTGGAGATGCGAATTTGTGACAAAAAACATGAATAAGCCACACATTTTCATTTGGGATCTCACTGTCCTGTGCACTAACAGCATTTCCTGTATATTCGTTTTGTGAATTGTTGTGTAATTTATGTCTGTAGCATGGCCCAAGCAGAAGGTCACCCCTTTGAGTCTGGTCTGCTTGAGGTTTCTTCCTCAGAGGGACTTTTTCCTTACCACTGCTGCTCTGGGGGTTAGTAAGGTTAGACCTTACTTGTGTGAAGCGCTTTGAGGCAACTCTGTTTGGCACTATATAAATGAAAATAAGTTGAAATTGAATCAAAATCACTGAAATCACACGTTCGTGAACAAAGTGCTCAGGTTGGCTGTGTGCTGTTATACTGTTATAATATGCTGTTACTCGTTAGAAAAGATTGCAGCTGGGGTGGGTCAAAAAGTGACAAAATAGAGTTCCCACACAGTCATTAATAATTTGGAGGCATCCTGTGCATCTGGAAAGTATTCACAATGCTTCACTTTCCACATTTTGTCATGTTACAGCCTTTTCTCAAAATTGAGGAAATCATTTTTTCCCCTCAAAATTCTACACACAGCACCTCATATTGGCAGCATGAAAATAAAAATTTAAAATAAAAACAAACAAACAAACAAACAAAAAATCACATGTACAGGAAGCCCCCAGTCACACATAGCAAGAATGTGGAGGAACCATTCCGACACGGCAAATATTGCCATAATCCAACATAGTCGGGAGGAAAAGAGGCGTGGCCAGTCATGGTCTGAACACATCTGGACGGCCTTGTGCACATCTGCAGGATGCCGCCCAAACATATTTCAGACAACAGTTAGATGACACAGACTGCTGTCAGACGGCACCGACATTGGAGCTGTCACTCACTCACTCACTCACATCTCTGCTTGTCCTCACATTCCCAGAGCTAAACTGACCTCTCATCAGTGTGTGTCTCACATGATGGAGTGCGCGCGTGTACGTGCATAGAACAGGCAATCCGAGTGATGAGTGTGTCTCCACTCAGCTACGTGCGTGTGTTCACAATGGCTGAACGAGCCGCATGTGCCTTTCATTTCATTTCATTTATTTACTTAAAAGGGACAACACATATTGATGAACACATAAAGTGTAAATATGTCAGATTATAGCCATGGGCTAATTTCCATCTGTAGTCCCTGACAGACTAAAAATTGATAACCAATTTGCAATAAAAACACACAAACATCACAGGCGCTTACAATGCAACAACAGACTACATTACATAGGGGTCACTAACTACTACAACACAGACTGGACAACAGACAGGAAACAAGAGGACACTGACGTGATCTGAGCATGAACGGTTATCTTACATAAATTCAGTGACAGGAGGGCACACAGTTTAAAAAAAACTACTACATGTACAATTCAATTGGAATAAGTTAATTAAAACTGCAAGTCTAATTTCATACATTTATATATTTTAAAAACAATAGCTTTAAGAACAATAACTTATAAAGTGCTGTAATGCAATCCACATTCCCTACGGTTCTTCTTTGTTTCTACAATTGAGTTCATAATGCTCACATTTTGGATTTGATTTGAGCCACTCCTTTAAGTGACTTGTGAAAGCTTTAATGCTTGGGGCCTCCCTCACTGTAGTTGGCGTTCCATTGGACACCACCTTTGTAGGACAGAGCATTTTGTGCAAAAGCTGTTTTTCTCACAGACACTTCACAGTCCCCTCTACTCATAGCCCTGGTGTCCCTCGGACCAATTGTTCTATATTTAATATAATTTGCAAGAGATGGAGGAGTCAACCCATGTAAAGTTTTATATATTAGAAATTGAAAAATACATACAGACAGTTTTCAGTTTGTTTAATTTCAGACACGATGTGTTAAGCCAATTTAAAATATACTTTAGGGCTGACTTAAGAGTTTGAGCTGCTGCCTCAGGTGATCTTGCACTTGTGTAGATTACCGCGTCATCAGCATAAAGTTGTATGTCCACATCCTCACAAACATTTGGTAGGTTATTAGTGAATAATGAAAATAAAATGGGCCCCACAATACATCCTTGGGGAACTCCTAGTGCACAATCTAAGTAGGGGGATTTAATACCATTAACCACAGTGGCTTGTTTTCTATTTGATAAATAAGATGCCATCCATTTTATGGCATGCTCAGAAAAATTAAAGGATTGCAACTTTGATAATAAAATATTATGATTGACTAGATCAAACACTTTACACAAATCTAAGAAAACTGCTCCTACACAATTGTTTTTATCCAGATGACGTTTCACTTTTTCCATGAACATTGTTATGGCAGTCTGAGTTGAATGATAACTTCGAAAACCAAATTACATGGGATGCAGAGTAGTTTGGCCAATTTGTAGATGTTGAATCAATTGCTTGGCAACCCACTTTTCAAGGACTTTTCAAGACTGACAGTATACTAATTGGTCTGTAGTTGTTAATATTATTATTTTTGTCACCCGCCTTGAAGATCAGGGTAACTGTGGTCATCTTCCATGTCTGTGGTACAATGAAATGCTCAATTGACAAATTTATTAAATGCGTAATTGGATGTGCTAGAGCCATTTTATGTGTTTTTAGGAATCCAACATCAAAGCTATGATGGTCTTTAGCTTTGGACTCCTTCATGCATTTATAATCTTTAGAGTTTCAACCTCTGATATTGGTTCTATATTATATAACATTATATAACATTTGACTGTATCCTAGATTGATGTAGGTTAGTTCAGGCGACTTGAAACATGTTGCCATCTCTTCAACAGAGCGTAGGAATGATAAATTCAGCTCTTTCGCTAAAATCATAGGATCATTCACAAGCTGGTTATTAATTTTCAATCCCAAATCATTTGCATCTTTCTTTTTCTGCCTTACTAAATGTTTGTTAATATTCTGCCATATTTGTTTTTTTTTTTTTTATATTTATTTCATTCATTTAAAAGAAAAACAGAAAAGCAAAAAAACAAAAGCACCACAATACCAGAATGAAAAGGAGCAGAAAGAAGTCTTATGATTTCTGCCCCTTTTAACAATACAATCTTTCAATATACAGCATCATAGTCAACATTATTTAACAGATTGCATTTCTTTAACTTGTCACATACCACTGACCCATTTCATAATTATGACCATTAATTAATAGATTACATCACTGACAGGTTACATTTAAACTTAAGACACTCCAAACATTATTAACAGTTTACTTTTTTTTTTGACTTTCTTGCAGCCCACTGACTTACTTCATAGTTTCATACTTACTTAATACATCTAATTTAATATGTTTTTTAAATAATTTAAGCGACCTTAATTCTTTAATTTCTTTATTAAGATTGTTCCATAATTTGACACCATTTACTGCAATACTCCTTTCCTTTACTTTGGTTCTAAATCTTGGTTTTTTAAAGACTTCTATTCCTTTCAATTTATAACTACTTACTCTTTTTTCAAACATATTTTGAATGTTTGTTGGTAAAGTATTTTTATTAACTTGGTACATCGTTTGTAATATTTTCAAATCGACTAAATCATGAAATTTAAGTACCCTATACTTAATAAACAATGGATTAGATGGATCTCTAAAACCACTGTTACTAATCACTTTTAAAGCTCTTTTCTGCAAAATAAATAAAGGTTGTATATAGGTTGTATATGTTGATCCCCAGATTTCTACACAGTAAGTTAAATATGGGACAATCAATGAATTGTACAATGTTAATAAACCATAACTATTTAATGAATATTTTACTTTATGCAAAACAGCAATGGCTTTCGCTATTTTTCCTTTTATGTAATTTATGTGTGACTTCCATGTAAGATCTTCATCAATCATGACTCCTAAAAATTTCATTTCTTTTACCCTTTGTATATCCATTCCATCTATTTGTAATGACACATTATTTTTTTTCGCTCTATCATTAAACAATATGAAATTTGTCTTATTAATATTTAGTGACAATCTGTTTATATCAAACCAATGTTTAACTTTTTCCAACTCTGTATTTATCACTTGTGCTACTTCCTGTATATCTGATCCAGAGTAAAACAGCGTTGTATCATCAGCAAATAAAATGCTGCCAAGCACATTGGATACATTCACAGAATCATTGATATACAAAATAAACAGTTTGGGTCCAAGTACCGATCCTTGTGGTACTCCATAAATAATGTTACACAATTCTGATTTGGTATTATTTATCTGAACAAACTGTTTTCTATTTTCTAAGTAGCTTTTTACCCACTGATGTGCAACACCTCTTATTCCATATTGTTGTGGAGCAATCTTGAGTGGTCTATAACATCAAAAGCCTTTTTCAGGTCAATAAAAATACTTACAAAATAATCCTTATTATCTATTGTTGTTGATATTTTCTCTATTAGTTCCATAATTGCCATAGCTGTCGAATGTTTTGTTCTGAATCCATACTGAGCATTATTTAAAATATGATGTTTCTCAATAAATTTATCCAATCTTGTTACAAAAACTTTTTCCATAATTTTAGAAAACTGTGGAAGCAATGATACTGGCCTGTAATTAGAAAAATTATGTTTGTCTCCATTTTTATATAATGGGACTACCTTAGCAATTTTCATTTCATCTGGAAAAACCCCAGTTGACAGAGACAGATTACAAATATAAGTAAATGGTTCAATAACAATTTCTATTATACTTTTTACAGTCATCATGTCTAAATCTTCATGGTCAGTTGATCTTTTGCTTACACAGTTTTTTACAATATTTCTTATTTCATCTTTTTCCACATTGTCCAGGAAAATACTATTGACCGTATTTACCAATGTACATAATTTATCTTCTATTATTGGTTTATTTCCCACCAGACTTGACCCTACATTTGAAAAATAATCATTAAACCCATTTGCAACTTCTTTTATATCATATATCTCTTTATTTTCCTTAACAAAGTAATTTGGAATAGTTTCTTTCGTTCCATCACTATCAATCACGCTTTTTATAATTCCCCATGTTACCCTCATATTATCTTTACTCTTATTTAGTTTTTCACTGTAATAATCTTTTTTTTGTTTCCTAATTATTGTTAATAGTTTATTTTTATATTTTTTGTATTTATGTTCTGATTCCTTTGTTTGCAATTTTAAAAAGCACCCGTATAAATAGTTTTTCTTTGCACAAGCATTTTTTATTCCCTTTGTCAGCCATGGTTTATTTACTCTTTTCTTACTAATTTCAATTAATTTACAATTTTTATTGTATGATTTCATCAGTATTTTCATAAATGAGTTATATGCTACATTAACATCACTGACATAAACTTCTTCCCAGTTTTGATTTTTAAGGTCATATTTTAATGCCTCTAAGGCTTTTACTGACTTATCTCTTTTAAAGTTTATATCAGTTTTTTTGTTGTACCTATTTTTATATTTAAATATTGAAAAAATTGGTAAATGGTCGCTAATATCTGTCATGAAGATCCCATTCTTGATAATTTCATCTGTTCTGTTTGTAAATATATTATCAATTATCGTTGCACTTTGCGATGTAATTCTGGTTGGTTTTGTTATCAAGGGGAATAACCCCAAACTATACATTGAATTCACAAAATCACTTAATCTTTGGCAGCTGGAGCTTTCTATGTTAATATTAAAGTCCCCACACATAAAAAGCGTTTTGTTTTTAATTTGATGGAATAATTCAATTATTTTATCTGTAAATTTCACAACACAAGAATCTGGTGCTCTGTATACACAACTGATTAAAATATTCTTAGATGTTTCATGTACCAGTTCCACTGTTACAATTTCTATGACATCATTCATAATTGTCATTTCTTCAACAATTGTACACATCAGATCTGTTTTTGTATACAGAGCAATACCACTGCCTTTTTTATATCTTCTGTTTACAAAATACAGCTCATATCCCTCCATTTGAACTTCATCCATGAGATCATCTTTAAGCCAAGATTCAGTGATTGCAACAATACTAAATCTATTTTTAAACTGATTTAAATAATCTTTTATTTGTGACATTTTACAATACAAGCTTCGACTGTTTATATGTATGAGTGACAGGGTATCTTCTGCAATTTTTTCACTATTCAGCTGTTCTACTGTATAATACTCACAACCAATCGTTTTTAAGTCAAATATACTTTCATCAATATTAGTGTCTATGTCATATATTTTATCCTCTGTTTCCATGTTTGATCTGATTTTTTGTTGGTCCAATTACCAACAGATGTTATATTTGATTGTCTATTCAGGTCTGTATTTCGTAAGGTCCTCCATGTTTTTGATTTGTATACCGTTTGTTCCTTCTTTCACTCTAATCCACACCCTACAATTCCAGACCCATGTAGCAACAATATGTTTCTGTTTTCTTAGTAGTCTTGCTTCCCTAGCAATATCTGCATTTTTTTTTTGTTAGATGCTCATTTATATAGACACTCGTTCCTTTCAAATTCTTTGCCTGTCTTAATAACTCATTTTTATATTTTCTGCTTGTAAATCGTATAACAATGTTAGATAGTTTATTTTTTCTATCTTTAGTTGGAATAGTATAACAGTCTGATATTGTGTCTTGATAGATGACAACACCTTTTGATATAAAAAGTTTGTAACTTGTTGTTCCAATGATTGTCTTTCTTCAGGTGGTGCATCCTCCCCACTGGCTACACCAGAATCCACCACCCTTGCATATGTCCGATGCCTTGTTTCTAGTCCAGATATTATAACGTCATCTTTTCTAGTAAATTGTTCAAGTTCATCTACACGTTGCTCAAGTTTCTTAATGATCTTGTCCTTCTCTTTAACCAGATTTTGGAGTTCTTTAATTTCCACCATCAGTTTGTCTAGATTAGACATGTCTTTTGATATATGGTTTAATGAGGTCTTTATCTCCTCTATATCTTCCTCGAGTTTATCTGTTTTCCTGGGTGGTGCCATGCCGACTGTCGTGGCTCAGTATGGCCACTATTGATTACAAAAACAATTCTCACCAGTAGCCTCCACCACCACAGGTCCGGTAGCCGCACCCCAACCCTCCCCGTTGCTAACCTCGTTCACAGCCGTCCCAGCCACGGTCATAGCCGCCGCCAGCCCCGGATGTAGCCACTGCTAGCCGCGGATGTAGCCGCTGTTAGCCTCGGATGTAGCCGACGCCTCGGGCCTGGATGTATTGCCGCCACCGATGCCTCGGGCCTGAATGAACCGCCTCCACCGATGCATCCGCTGCTAGCCTCGGACGTAGCCGCTGTTAGCCTCGGATGCAGCCGACGCCTCGGGCCTGGATGTATCGCTGCCACCGATGCCTCGGCCTGGATGAACTGCCTCCACCGATGCCTCCGCCGCCAGCCACGGATGTAGCCGCTGCTAGCCTCGGATGTAGCCGCTGCTAGCCTCGGACATAGCCGCTGTTAGCCTCAGATGTAGCCGACGCCTCGGGCCTGGATGAACCGCCTCCACCGATGCCTCCGCCTGGATGAACCGCCTCCACCGATGCCTCCGCCTGGATGAACCGTCTCCACCGATGCCTCCGCCTGGATGAACCTCCTCCACCGATGCCTCAACACGGTGCCTTTTCCCCTCTCTCACTTCCTTTCTCTACTGTAACAAGCTCTCCTCTGCCTGCCTGTTAATTGACCTTAGCGTTTGCCATTTCAATTTCCATTTTGCATTACTGTGCTAAAATATTTGCTTTGGCTCTTCGCATTTCTGATATTACTCTGTTTCGCATTGAAATATATTTCTGTCTGTCTGTTGTCAACCCAGATTTAATTGAGTTTTTCAATAACTGTTCTCTCTTTTTCATTAAATTTTTACAATTTGAATGTGCCCATGGAACAGAGTAAGATTTTATTTTGCTATAATTCATGTTTTTTGTAAAAGAACTACATATGTTTTGAATTTTCAGTTTTGAAAGTCGTGTGATATTTGCCATGCTTGGAGTGTGTTTTTAGTGTGTGTGTGTGTGTGTGTGTGTGTGGTGGAGTGTTTTAGCATGTGTATTTAGTGTGATGTAGTTATTTTATTTATTTATTGCATCAAAATAATCAGGCGTCTTGGAATACCACGTCAAGTCTCTCTTTGTTTTGAACTGCATGAAGACGATCGAAGCGCGGAGCGCATCTTCAGAGTCTGAACCAGAGTGTGATCAATCTGATGATGAAGTGGACTTTATTGTTCTGGTCTGGATGAATGAGAGCAGGTGGATTCACTGATCTGTGTGCACAGATCTGCCCAGTGGATCAGACCGCGGACTTCTCTTTCTATCTTCTCCAGGACTCAGGTGCTGCAGAGCTCTGCTCCAGGACTGACTTCTGGAACACACCAGGATGGAGACACATTGCCCCAGCAGTCAGCAAGCTCCAGGGGCGGAGAACACAGGAGTCCAGATCGAGACCCCCCCCCAAAGTCCAAAACACCTTTTTCTGTTGTTTCTTTTTTTATTTATTTTTGCCACTAACACAGTCAGGAGAGTCTGTACCAACTGTTATGTGTCGGACGCAGTCGGAGAACCGACCCAGCGTTTGAAGGACCAAGCATAAAATAAGCAGAGCACGGTTCGAAGGATAACAGAATTTAATAACATAACAGTGAGTGCTAAATTACTAACAAATAAGTGCGCGGTCTGGTGAGGTGGAAGATCGGTGCGCTCCCAGCAGCACAAACGGTCCGGAGCCAGAACAGTTCAGACCCAAGGACCCCGCCGACACCCCCCAGGTGGCCGCGACCAACCGAGTCTGTGAAAGAAGAAACCATCATGTGAGTCCACCACTCCACACACAGAGAGACCACTCAAAGGTGTACATAAACAGCAAACATTTTCTGGCTTAATCATCAATCAGCTTCCCACCCTGCAGGCATGGAACACCCAGTTCAATTCTCCACTGCAGTGGAAGCTGATTAAACAACTAACATAACAGCTCAATATAATAAGGTGTGAGGGACACCACATTTATTGACTGTACTCATGTTAGTCACAAAACCTAAAGTACCTCAGGAAGTGTGCTGACTAGCGTGAGACCTCACCCCCTCCTCTTTCACAGACCATGGCATCAAACCTGGTACGGTCTCTGCATCCATGATGATGAGATGGTTCTCTAGACGTCGATCTCACCCGTCTGGTCACAAGGTCGAGCCTCTGGCAAATACACACTGTGTACTCCAGACTTAAATGCAACCATGCCCCAATCCATAAAGATGCACCACAGCTGTGAGTCCTGACGAGCTGCACATGACCAGCCTCAGGTGATCAGGGTGAGGTCCTAATAACTCAGCCACACAGCCACTCAGTCCTGAATGCATGCCACCTGGAAGGAAAAACAAAAGACAGAAAACAGAGGACAGAAACAAAAGCCAGCCAGGCACCCCAGCCACAACAGCACCCCACCTTCACGGGAAGCCTCCCGGCGACCACACAAACCTGGCCCAGGAAAAACACCCCCCTCCAGGGACCATGGCTGGAAACAGTATCTGCATTCATCTTCCAACTGAATCTTCATTTAACAGAACTGTTGACGTCTTCACCTCTGACTGCATCTTTGCCTTTGTTTCTGTCATTCAATTTGCACAGGTGTGGCCAGGAGTTCTTGAACCTGTGCGGTCAGCCTTTGTCCGACCTTGTTTAAAGTCTGATTAGTCATAAAACAAAAAAGACAAACACAAACAACCAAACCACCCCCCCCCCCTCCCCAGAGGACCGTCCCATCAAACCCCGGGAAGAGGAGAAAAGAAAAACACAACCCAAACTTAAGCTTGCAAACAAAAAACACTAACACCCCCCCCCCCCCCCCCCGGACAACATGTAGGGACCAACACCCCCCAGAGGACATCCCGCCAGCTCCAGGAGTAATAACCACAGCCGAGGTCCCTCTGGGATCCAAAGTCACCCATGGGGACTCCCAGCGCCTCCCAGAGGACCGTTCCATCAAACCCCAGGAGACGCCCCCCCTCATGACTAACAGACTCAGACCCGGCCATCTATGGCTAGATGGACCCACAGCCTTTTCCCCCCCAGAGGACACCACAGTCACACCCTGAGGGCGGAAACTGGGTGGAAAAACAAAAGAAAAAAATAAACATACAAACAAAACAACCACAACCCCACCCCCTCGGCGCAGTGGAAACTGGAAGTACGTCCAGTGTCACCAACCACGACTATACCCCAGAAGTCAACCGGGAGGAGTGGAACAGCGGTAATGGCAGACGGCACAAAATGGCGCCACCCCTCCGACTTCCAAACCAGCCACCAGCTGCGGGTATATTCCACTGCCCCAAACCTCAGCTACGCCGATGGCATACGGCTCAAAGGCGCACTGAAGCCGGAGGTGGAACAGGGAATCAACAAAAAAAACAACACACCGAACCCCCCCCCTCCCAGGTGCAGAGGTTACCTGGGAAACGCCCAGCATAACCAAACTGCACCACTCCAGCAATGCTGACAACCTACGGCTCACACGGCTGGAGCCAGAGGAGAAGAGAGGGCACAACAAAAACAAAAAACAAAGAAAAAAGAAAAAACAACCCAATTATCCCCCCATCACCCCCCAGAGGACCGTCCCATCAAACCCTGGGAGGTGAAACCAAAAGAAATAAAAAGAAACACTAACAGACTAACATAAATTTACCTGGGTCCTTTCTATGCTCCAGACAGCCTGCAAGGTCACGACCCCAGAACACTAATAGTGTAGAACATCCCACACAAAAACCAACTCAAAAAACACCCACAAAAAATGAACCAACACAAAACTAATAAGTGACTTATACCGTTAAGCTCAAACAAATGGAACACACCTGTTCCACCTTAAGAGCAATAACGGTAATGTGACTCAGTCACCTACAGGGGGAGCCAAAGTGCTAAAAATAAAAAAAAAACCCTTTGGTAACCGAGAAAACAACTCACGCTGCTTTCCCTGTGCGCAGCTACATGTAACACACAACCAAAATGTGCTTCAACTAAATTACGCCGGAGCTGACACAACAGACGCAGTAGCTATCTTCACCCGGGGAGACGGGGCTACAACTGTAACAACAGGAAGCACAGCAACCCGTGCCACAGAACTCCGCCATGCGCGTTCACCCATTAAAGACACACTCATGCAGCTCCCGTTTTACCTCTTATCCGGTTGAAGTGTGACGCGAAGCCGTCGCTATTCACACTCCACAACAACCCACGGATAAGGCAACACCACAGGAACACGGCTGCAAGAGAGCTCAAATCACTATTCAATAATGGGTTCTCCGACATGCACCATCCGGGCGGAGAGCACCCGCAAGTGATCCGGATAACTTCTGACGTCTGCTGCCACCTTCCCGGCACAGAACCGCCTCTGCTACCGCTGGGTCCGTGATGTATTGGCCAGAGACTACTGTTATATGTCGGACACAGTCGGAGAACCGACCCAGCGTTTGAAGGACCAAGCATAAAATAAGCAGAGCACGGTTCGAAGGATAACAGAATTTAATAACATAACAGTGAGTGCTAAATTACTAACAAATAAGTGCGCGGTCTGGCGAGGTGGAAGAACGGTGCGCTCCCAGCAGCACAAACGGTCCGGAGCCAGAACAGTTCAGACCCAAGGACCCCGCCGACACCCCCCAGGTGGCCGCGACCAACCGAGTCTGTGAAAGAAGAAACCATCATGTGAGTCCACCACTCCACACACAGAGAGACCACTCAAAGGTGTACATAAACAGCAAACACTTCCTGGCTTAATCACCAATCAGCTTCCCACCCTGCAGGCATGGAACACCCAGTTCAATTCTCCACTGCAGTGGAAGCTGATTAAATGACTAACATAACAGCTCAATATAATAAGGTGTGAGGGACACCACATTTATTGACTGTACTCATGTTAGTCACAAAACCTAAAGTACCTCAGGAAGTGTGCTGACGAGCGTGAGACCTCACCCCCTCCTCTTTCACAGACCATGGCATCAAACCTGGTATGGTCTCTGCATCCATGATGATGAGTTTGTTCTCTAGACGTCGATCTCACCCGTCTGGTCACAAGGTCGAGTCTCTGGCAAATACACACTGTGTACTCCAGACTTAAATGCAACCATGCCCCAATCCATAAAGATGCACCACAGCTGTGAGTCCTGACGAGCTGCACATGACCAGCCTCAGGTGATCAGGGTGAGGTCCTAATAACTCAGCCACACAGCCACTCAGTCCTGAACGCATGCCACCTGGAAGGAAAAACAAAAGACAGAAAACAGAGGACAGAAACAAAAGCCAGCCAGGCACCCCAGCCACAACACCAACACCAATAAAAAATGCTACAAAAACAATGAATTAGGGAAAAATACACATGGATATTGAGGTGGAATATATTTTTGGAGCTTCTGACGTGCATTGGACAGAAATTCTTTTTCTGAGTGGCACAAATATAATTTGTGTGGCATCTTATTGCATGTAAATAGCCGCAAAAATGCTTGAAACATTTCCTCCATTTTAATGTGAATTGTTGTATATAACTTTGTTTATGCTACATTTTTACATATATTTTTGAAATTTACAATTTAGATTTGCATTCTAAGTTATAAAAATGGTTTGTTAAACATATTTCTGGTTTTCACGGTAAAAAAAAAAAAAATTCTGATTCAAATTTTAGGTTTGGGGGTGAATTTAGTCACTGTTTTAATGCAGTCTGTCAGAATGAAAGAAAAACTGTAAAGTCAAACAGGTGAGGTTGTGATGAAAAAAATGACACCAAACTAGGCCAGGTAAACAGTTTTTTAAGGTAAAATCAAAAGAAGTCAAAAACACCCCAAAATACTTGAAACTCCAGAGGGTTAAAAAAAAAAGTTTAACAGTTGGACTACAGACTTAATTGTTTTTGGCTCTCTCACTAGTTTGTGTTCATGTTAGTTGCCTTGTACCTAGCTGTGACCCCAAAATTGCCCACTTCAGTCTCATTAGAGCTTGATGTGAATTGGTCATTTATGCATTCATTTCATCACGTTAGGAGAACTGTAATTCATTGTTCATCTCAGCAAGTCTTCCCTGGCTTGCTTGCAAATGGCACTGAATGCAGCTGCGAGGCTTTTTAGGTCTTTTAAGAGGTCTCATTTGATACAGATTTTGTTATTGTCCCATAAAATTTAGACTTCAGTATAAAATCTTGGTGATCCCTATCAGAGCTCTGCTTAGTCAAATGCCTCTCTATACCAGTGAACGTCTGCTTTTATATTTAACAAGTCTGTGCTGCTCTGACCAGAAGCTATTGGTTGGATAAACGCCAAAGGAAACTACGCTTACAAGGTTGTGGCTCTCTCGCTGTGGAATGCACTCCCATTACATCAGAGATCTGTGGACACTGCTAAAACTTTTATAATTAAGCTCAAGACCCACATTTACTGGCTTGCTTTCAATGAATTTTACCTTTTATTGTGTTTTAATCTGTGTAATATCTAGTTTGTTTTAATTTGTTAAACATTGAATTCTTGAAAAGTGCTATAAAATACATTTTTCTGGCATTTATCTACAGAAAATTGTAAACTACAGTTTGTGTCTGCATGGTCACACATTACCATCCTCTCTGTCTGTCCGTCTGTAATATGCTTGGGTATTGTGGCTGTTTAAGCCGACACTTTCCAGCCACAAGCATACGTGTACCTCTGTTTGGGCAGACTGGTGGGCGGCTGCTTCTTCTTTTGATCATGTTTCCACTGAACTTCTTTTTGGCCCTCCTCTACTTTGGCAATTCCTAAGTGAACTGCATTTCTTCATTCATTCTGGTTTTGTGCCATAATCCTCCCAGGTGACAGCTGGATGTCGCAATGACCTTCTGCAAGAAATAACACACTGAACCATCAGGATCTGCTCTCAGTTAGAGCGACAGCTGCATAACAGTGTTTTCTGAGAACTTTGATGACCAGCTCCTGGTACACGGAACTGAAGGGAGGAGATGTGGGACTGTAGAGGTCATTTCCTAATGTGGGACGACTCAGTAGTCAGTCAAAAATAAAAAATCAGTTGATGCTTGACTGGAGTGGCAAAAATAAAACAGATGTGGATGTGACATTCCTTCAGATTCTCACACATTTCATTTCATTTATTTATTTAAAAGGGACAACACATATTAATGAACACATAAAGTGTAAATATGTTAGATTATAGCCATGGGCTAATTTCCATCTGTAGTCCCTGACAGACTATAAGAATTAAACAATTTACAGAAAAACACACAAACATCACAGGAGCTTACAATCCAACAGACTACATTACATAGGGGTCACCAAATACTACAACAAGACACCGACTAGACAAAAGACAGGAAACAAAAGGACACTGACATGATCTGAGCGTGAAGGTTAGCTTACACAAATTCAGTCAAAGGAGGACACAGTTAAAAAACAAAAAAAACTACATATACAATTCAATTAGAATAAGTTAATTAAAACTGCAAGTCTAATTTCATACATTTATATATTTTAAAAACCATAACTTTAAAAACAATAATTTATAAAGTGCTGTAGTGCATTGCATATTCCCTACAGTTCTTCTTAGTTTCTACAATTGAGTTCATAATGCTCACATTTTTTATTTGATTTGAGCCACTCCTTTAAGTGACTTTTGAAGGCTTTTGGAGTCTCTCTCACTGTAGTTGGCAAAGCATTCCATTGGGCACTGCCTTTGTAGGACAGAACATTTTGTGCAAAAGCTGTTTTTCGCACAGACACTTCACAGTCCCCTCTACTCATAGCCCCGGTGACCCTTGGACCAACTGTTCTATATTTAACATAATTTGCAGGAGGTGGAGGAACCAACCCATGTAAAAATTTATATACGAGGTCTGTCCATAAAGTATAGGTCCTTTTTATTTTTTTCAAAAACTATATGGATTTCATTCATATGTTTTTACGTCAGACATGCTTGAACCCTCGTGCGCATGCGTGAGTTTTTCCACGCCTGTCGGTGACGTCATTCGCCTGTGGGCACTCCTTGTGGGAGGAGTCGTCCAGCCCCTCGTCAGAATTCCTTTGTCTGAGAAGTTGCTGAGAGACTGGCGCTTTGTTTGATCAAAATTTTTTCTAAACCTGTGAGACACATCGAAGTGGACACGGTTCGAAAAATTAAGCTGGTTTTCAGTGAAAATTTTAACGGCTGATGAGAGATTTTGAGGTGATACTGTCGCTTTAAGGACTTCCGTGTTGATAACCATTTGTAAAATCCAGGTAGCTTTTGATGGCTTTCAGTGGAGTGAGTATATGAGAAATTGTTTAACAGCTGGACATGTTCCAACTTGTCCTTAAGGCTTCCAACAGAGGTGTTTTTCCTGTGCCGCCGCACCGCGTCGGTTGCGTCCTGACGTGCGGCCCCGTCCGCACGTCTTTCATTAAAAAAATCTCCTTTAACAGTGGAATATCCGGATAAAATGCTGAAACCGACTTCTTCTGAAACTTCTCTGTTCTCTCACGACGTCCTGGATCAATAGAGCCTGAAATGTGGAGGTTTTCAGCTTTTAACAGGCTGACGACGGCGCCTGGGAGCGCTGCACGACGTCTCGCTCCGTGGGAAGTCCTTAAAGCGACAGTATCACCTCAAAATCTCTCATCAGCCGTTAAAATTTTCACTGAAAACCAGCTTAATTTTTCGAACCGTGTCCACTTCGATGTGTCTCACAGGTTTAGAAAAAATTTTGATCAAACAAAGCGCCAGTCTCTCAGCAACTTCTCAGACAAAGGAATTCTGACGAGGGGCTGGACGACTCCTCCCACAAGGAGTGCTCACAGGCGAATGACGTCACCGACAGGCGTGGAAAAACTCACGCATGCGCACGAGGGTTCAAGCATGTCTGACGTAAAAACATATGAATGAAATCCATATAGTTTTTGAAAAAAATAAAAAGGACCTATACTTTATGGACAGCCCTCGTATTAGACAAGCATTTTTAAATTTCATAAAATTTTCAAAACTAAATAAGTTATACTTTGTTAAAATTTTGCAGTGATGATACGAAAATGGTCTTTTATCTAAAATTTTCAGTGCTCTTTTATAAAGCCTTTCAATCGGTTTTAAAATTGTCACACCTGTGAGAGACCAGCTGGTTATGCAGTAACCTACATGAGAAAAAAATCATACAGTGCAAGAACATCATAGCCGCTTGATCTGTCATTGACCTCCCTATTTGGTTGAAGTTAAACACATTGTATTTGATTATTTTAGTTATCATTTTAATATGATTTTTAAAAGGAGAGTGTCGAGTCCAGCAACACTCCCAAATATTTGAATTCTTTAACTAACTGCAGTTCATCATCTCCGATGTACACATTGGAGCGCTCAATATTGAAAAATACATACACACAGTTTTCTGTATGTTTAATTTCAGACATGATCCGTTAAGCCAATTTGAAATATACTTTAGGGCTGATGTAAGAGTTTGAGCTGCTGCCTCAGGTGATCTTGCACTTGTGTAGATTACCGCATCATCAGCGTAAAGTTGTATGTCCACATCCTCACAAACACTTGGTAGGTCATTGATGAATAATGAAAATAAAATGGGCCCCAAGATAGATCCTTGGGGGACTCCTAGTGCACAATCTAAGTAGGGGGATTTAATACCATTAACCACGGTGGCTTGTTTTCTATTTGATAAATAAGATGCCATCCATTTTATGGCATGCTCATAAAAATTAAAAGATTGCAACTTTAATAATAAAATATTATGATTCACTAGATCAAATGCTTTACGTAAATCTAAGAAAACTGCTCCTACACAATTGTTTTTATCCAAAAGACTTTTTACTTTTTCCATGAACATTGTTATGGCAGTCTCAGTTGAATGGTAGGTATTAAAACCAAACTGCATGGGATGCAGAGTAGTTTGGCCACTTTGTAGATGTTGAATCAATTGCTTGGCAACCCACTTTTCAAGGACTTTAGAAAAGACTGACAGTATGCTAATTGGTCTGTAGTTATTAATATTATTTTTGTCACCTTCCTTAAAAACTGGGGTAACTGTGGCCATCTTCCATATCTGTGGTACAATGGAATGCTCAACTGACAAATTTATTAAATGCATAACTGGATGTGCTAGAGCCATTTTATGTGTTTTTAGGAATCCAACATCAAAGCCATGATGGTCTTTAGCTTTGGACTCCTTCATGGCATTTATAATCTTTAAAGTTTCAGCCTCTGATATTGGTTCTACATTAAACATTTGACTGTGTACTGGAATGTTGTAGGTTATTTCAGGCAATTTGAAACTTGCTGCCATCTCTTCAACAGAGCGTAGAAATGATAAATTCAGCTCTTTTGCTAAGATCGTAGGATCATTCACAAGCTGGTTATTAATTTTCAATTCCAAATCATTTGCATCTTTCTTTTTCTGCCTCACTAAAAGTTTGTTAATATTCTGCCATATTTTTTTTCTATTTCCGTTTGCGTTTTGCATTATTATGATAAAAAAAAATTGCTTTTGCTCTTTGCATTTCTGATATTACTCTATTTTGCATTGAAGTATATTTCTGTCTGAGTTTTGCAATAATTGGTCTCTTTTTTTCATTAAATTTATACAATTTGAATCTACCCATGGGACAGAGTAAAATTTTTTTTCCTATAATTCAGGTTTTTTTTGTAAAAGAACTACATACATTTTGAATTTTGTTAAGAAATATATCAGAGCATATTTCAATATTGTCACATGAGGTTACACTTTCCCAAGTGATATCTTTTAATGCTTTTCCCAAGTTTTGCTGTTGATTCTTTGGTATAAATTTAGACATTTGTTTCCTAACATGATTGGAGTATGAATGCTCAAACCGTTGCTTAGTTAATTTTCTTGTACAAAGAATAACATTATGGTCTGACAGACCAGTCAATAAATTATATGTTTTAGTGATCCTTTCAGGCCTATTTGAGAAAAGTAAGTCAATTTGAGATTCTGAATGATTTGTAATTCTGGTCCGATTCTCAATTAATTGTGTAAAATTAAATTGATCAGTAATTAATTTCATTTTTGTCATCCCAAATGACATTGAAGTCTGCTAACATGCTAATTTCTTTTTTATGATCACATGTTTTAAGTAAATCCCGCAAATGATCATAAAACTCATTTGTGGAAGACAGTTTACGGTAGAGACAGATTACAGTCAGTGACATTTCCACAGAAAGAGAAATGTTTACTCCAATGCATTCTAGTGTAATCTTATTGGGCCATACCATTTGATTACATTTAAATTTACTCCTGACATATAGCAGTACCCGACCTCCTTTTCCTTGATCTCTGTCTTTTCTAAAAATATTATAGCCTGGTATCAGTACTGCTGAATCTGGCAAGGCACTAGTAAGCCCTGTTTCTGATAAACCAAAAAAATCAAGATTTGAATCACACATTAAATATTCTAATTGTTCGCATTTTGATACCATACTGCGCACATTTAAGTGACCTCCAAGCATGCCAGTTTTCTTATAACTTGGATCCCACATAATCCGGGCGTGGTTCAGAGTAGTAAACAATTTTGAATGCCTATGCTTCTTGAATACTGGATTTCTGCACGTAGATGTTTTGGGGTCTGGTTGAGGTCCAGCAGTTGTTGCTATATTAGTACAGTTCGAAAGACTATGCACTTGTCCGAGGTCTATCTTCATTGAGAGCGCTGTTACTGCTTGTGTGTAGCTCTCTGAAACGGACTCCACAAGGCTCACATCCACTGTGCTGTCATTTGAAGCGACAAACGAGATCCATCCCGCCAGTGAAGGTCCCTCCACAGGCAGTGCAGTAGATGCACAGTTTGCACACAAAGGAGCAACACCACTCCTTCGTAAAGCAGAGGGGTGGACTCCCAGCACAGGCCCTTTGGAACACACTGTCCCCGCTGACACAGGGAGAGTCAGGGCATAGATGATCTCCCCCTGACCCAGCAAGGCTCCCAAAATTGGTCCTGGTAACCACACACGCTGTAAAACTGGGGCACACCCAGTATGCGCCATCAAAGGGAATCGTAACAGGCCTGGCAGTTCCGGCAACAGTCTCGGCACCCACGGAGCAGCCAGTGGGAACTGCACTGCTGGAAAGTGGAATGTTTGAAATGGCTGTAAATTTCTAGCTAACTACACATCGAGATCAAGCCTAGACAATTGTGACTCCGGTCCAGGGTTGATCTCAACATCCCCCGCCAGCAGTACTATAACAGCCAAGTAAAGCAAGTTTGTAGAAGCACGTACAGGTTTTGACTTGGCTGGCTTCGACGGAATCTTTTCAGGTCCATAGTTAAGCAAAGCTGAATGCAGGAGATAATGACTTCTTGTACATAAAGAAGGCCGGTATGAGTTTATGGCTGTAAACCGACCCCGCATTGATAAAAAAAAAAAAAACAGAAAAATTGCTAAGCTGACCCTCAAAATCCATATTCTGTTAGGGATTGTTGGATTTTTAATGGATTTCAACAGTTTGTGAGGTGCATGCACAGTATCTGCGAAACTGTATGGTTCCTTGGTAGCCATCTTGCTACTCCCTCCTCTGGCTTAAGCTGAAGGCCTGCTTCTGCAGGCTAGGCTAAGCTAATGGTGACCTCCGTCAACTCCGGTCCTGGCTGGGGCTCTCGATGGGTCGCCGTCCTGGCGGGGGCCTTCAACAAGCTGCAGGCCGTTGTCGCCCACCGACAAAGTGGTCCTGGCTGGAACTTCCCCATGAACTGCGGGCTGATCTCGAGCTCTGGCCCTGGCTGGAGGCCTCCAATGAGCCGCAGGCTAATAGCAACCTCTGCCGAACTCCGGTCCCGGCTGGGGCCTCTCACGAGCTGCAGGACGTTGGTGTCCACCAATGAAATGTCCGACGGCTGTGGACTCCGAAAGAGGCTGCGGGTTGTTATGAATCTTGAATACTGGCACACAGTGTCGTCGTGTCATTGTCCTCTGCGCGCGTACGTCATCGATCAGTCGCTCCCACAAGGCTCATGGTAAGAACAGTGTTTCACTTAGTTCTTACCATACGGTGCAAACTGAACAACGTGAAGCTCGTCGAATGTCTGTAAGCTGGCTCAAAGATATTCAATTTCATCGGTAAGTCCAAGATTTGAAAAGCTCAGAGTCACAGTAAAATCCAGTCAAACCACAGAGAGCTCAGCACAGAGTTTGCTGTCTGTTGCATGCCACCATGTTAATGCAGTACATTCACTTAATCCCTAATTAAACCTGCATGCTGTGGGGATGTTTTTGGTCCCATGTGTCCGTGCAAGTGTGAATGTAGCTCAGTTTCTTCAGATTTGGGCCAAACATGGTGGAAGGTTTTGAGGATCAGCCAAGGACAAAGTCATCTGATTTTGGGACAAACCCATTAAGGTGACATTGTAGGTGAGATTTCGGCAAAATTTAGAAATTATAGAATAGAATAGAATAGAATAATTCTTTATTGTCCACCGATGTGGAAAATTGTCTTCGGCTCACCAGCACAAAAAAAAAAAAACAGTCATAAAACAGTCATACAAACACACGAATAAAAAATAAATAAGATACATAAAATACATGGGAGTAAAGGAAGAAGTAGAATAAGACCTAGTAAGATAAATAAAACGTACAATAAGATCTAATAAAATCAAATAAAACAGAAGTAAAGCAGTTCAGGTTTAATTTGTGGAGTGGTCACTTTTCACTTCACTTCACTTCAAGGAATTGATTAACAATGCACCTATAGTAACTTTTAAGCACTAATATGAAGGCATATTCAGTTGATTACATGACTTTGGGCCTTTCTGACCTTGAAAGGTCAAATTCAAAGTCATAATTGTATAAGTCAATCAGTTTGTAGCCAATAAATGGACTGCGTTTATACTGCACTCTCATGGTCAATGTGCTCTACATTGATGCTGCATATTTACTCATTAACACACAAACAGCATGAGCCAGTAGTCGGTTTTGTTGTAATTAGCATCAGTGACAGTACAGTAACATTCCAGCCTCAGTATACCATGACCTACACAAAAACATATGGTGTCATCCCGATGTGGCAGCTATAGTCGGGTAGGGGTCAAATTAAACAGAATTACACAGGGGTCAAAATTAAAAAAATATGTTCCAATCATATTGAAAGCTATACCACATCATTTGATGTGATCATTTGTGATGTGATCATTTGATTCCAAAAAGGTATAGTTTAGACAGCCCAGTCTCGTACTTTTTTGTGATACAAAATGCATCACATTTTCGTGACATGGTCAAGTTTAGTATTTTTATAGTTCTATTTTCAGATAAGTAGATACCCAAGGCATTTTCTGTTAAAAGCAGACAGCAGGCTGATTCTTATGTATTTTGACCTGCTGAATTCAAAAATTGCTGTTGGCATGCTGTATCTTTACTCTTTCACCTTCTAATTTGCATAAAACAAAATGGGCACTGGGCTGAACTCTCATCAAGACAAACTTAGGGAACACATGTAATTCATTAACTGTAACAAATACACCAGTGGTTATCCATTTGTCCACTTTATTGCATATGATACAGGTTGCTGGCAAAATAGTTGACTTCTGAACCAGGCTGCCACTTCTTAAGAAGTGCGGGTATTTGGCTGGTGGTTCATTCAGTGGAGCAGCATCTTGATCTTTGGCTCTTTTCAACCTCAAGTGAGGAGGATCACATTTAATTAATGGGTACAAATGTACTGTGGGACAAATAAGTTCTTGATCCACTGTCAATTTTGCAAGTTTTCCCACCTATAAAAAAATGGAGAGGTCTGTAATTTTTATCATGGGTACACTTCAACTGTGAGACAGAAAAACAGCTGAAGAACAGCTTCTACCCGACTGCTGTCAGACTGCTGAACAGTTCAACATCCACCACTGTGACCTGAAGAGAGCTGGGACCACAGATAATCTGTGAACATTGCACTAACATGCACATTGTTACGTTTCTTAATGCTCTAACGCTGCTGCTGCTGATCCTCTGCCTTGTATATACAACCCCTGGCAAAAATTATGGAATCACCGGCCTCAGAGGGTGTTCATTCAGTTGTTTAATTTTGTAGAAAAAAAAGCAGATCACAGACATGACACAAAACTAAAGTCATTTCAAATGGCAACTTTCTGGCTTTAAGAAACACTATAAGAAATCAGGAAAAAGAATTGTGGCAGTCAGTAACGGTTACTTTTTTAGACCAAGCAGAGGAAAAAAATATGGACTCACTCAATTCTGAGGAAAAAATTATGGAATCACCCTGTAAATTTTCATCCCCAAAACTAACACCTGCATCAGATCAGATCTACTCGTTAGTCTGCATCTAAAAAGGAGTGATCACACCTTGGAGAGCTGTTGCACCAAGTGGACTGACATGAATCATGGCTCCAACACGAGAGATGTCAACTGAAACAAAGGAGAGGATTATCAAACTCTTAAAAGAGGGTAAATCATCATGCAATGTTGCAAAAGATGTTGGTTGTTCACAGTCAGCTGTGTCTAAACTCACGCAAACATACTGGTAGACCAAGGAAGACATCAAAGCGTCAAGACAGAAAACTTAAAGCAGTATGTCTCAAAAATCGAAAATGCATAACAAAACAAATGAGGAACGAATGGGAGGAAACTGGAGTCAACGTCTGTGACCGAACTGTAAGAAACCTCCTAAAGGAAATGGGATTTACATACAGAAAAGCTAAATGAAAGGCATCATTAACACCTAAACAGAAAAAACAAGGTTACAATGGGCTAAGGAAAAGCAATCGTGGACTGTGGATGACTGGATGAAAGTCATATTCAGTGATGAATCTCGAATCTGCATTGGGCAAGGTGATGATGCTGGAACTTTGTTTGGTGCCGTTCCAATGAGATTTATAAAGATGACTGCCTGAAGAGAACATGTAAATTTCCACAGTCATTGATGATATGGGGCTGCATGTCAGGTAAAGGCACTGGGGAGATGGCTGTCATTACATCATCAATAAATGCACAAGTTTACGTTGATATTTTGGACACTTTTCTTATCCCATCAATTGAAAGGATGTTTGGGGATGATGAAATCATTTTTCAAGATGATAATGCATCTTGCCATAGAGCAAAAACTTTGCAAAAAGACACATAGGGTCAATGTCATGGCCTGAAAATAGTCCGGATCTTAATCCAATTGAAAATCTTTGGTGGAAGTTGAAGAAAATGGTCCATGACAAGGCTCCAACCTGCAAAGCTGATCTGGCAACAGCAATCAGAGAAAGTTGGAGCCAAATTGATGAAGAGTACTTTTTGTCACTCATTAAGTCCATGCCTTAGAGACTGCAAGCTGTTATAAAAGCCAGAGGTGGTGCAACTTTTTTCTAGTGATGTGTTGGAGCGTTCTTTTGTTTTTCATGATTCCATAATTTTTTCCTCAGAATTGAGTGATTCCATATTTTTTTCCCTCTGCTTGGTCTAAAATTTTTGCCAGGGGTTGTATATTCTATGGTTCTAATGAATTTGCATTTTAATGCATGAAATAAGTATTTGATACAATAGAAAAACAGACGTTAATATCTGGCACAGAAAACCTTTGTTTGCTATTAGAGGTCAGATGTTTCCTCTAGTTCTTGACCAAGTCTGCACAGGTCTGGAGACTGGCTCAGCCACTCCAGGACCTTGAAATGTCTCTTACAGAACCACTCCTTAGTTGCTCTGGCTGTGTGTTTCAGGTTATTGTGATGCTGGAAGACCCAGCCACGACCCATCTTCAATGTTTTTACTGACGGAAGGAAGTTGTTTGCCAAAATCTTGCGATACATGACCCCATCCAGCCTCCCTTCAATACAGTGCAGTCGTCCTGTCCCCCAAAAATGTTTCCACCCCCACGCTTCATGGTTGGGACAGTGATCTTGGGGTTGTTCTCATCCTCCAAACACAGCAAGACCAAAAAGCTCTATTTTGGTCTCATCTGACCACATGACCTCTCATGCCTCCTCTGGATCATCCAGATGGTCACTGGTGAACTTCAAATGGGCCTGGGCATGTGCTGGCTTGATTTTAATTTTTAAACCATGACTGTTTAATCTGTTACTAATGTAATATTTGTGACTGTGGTCCCAGCTCTCTTCAGGTCATTGACCAGGTCCTACCATGATGTAGTTCTGGGGTTTCTCAGAATCATCCTTACCCAAAGAAGTGAGAACTTGCATGGTGCAAGATTTACACTCATCCTGTGTTTCTTCCATTTTCTAATAATTACACCAACAGTTGTTGTAGGTTGGAGTGTGACTGATTGAGTGTGTGCACAGGTGTCTTTTATACAGGTAATGAGTTCAAACAGGTGCAATTAATACAGGTAAAGAGTGCAAAATAGGAGGGGTTGTTAAAGAAAAACTAACAGGTCTGACAGCCAGAATTCTTGTTGGTTGGTAGGTGATCAAATACTGATTTCATGCAATAAAAAGCAAATTATTTTAAAATGATACAATGTGACTGTCTGAATTTTTTTTAGGATTCTGTCTCTCACAGTTGAAGTGTACCTACAATAAATGGATTGCATTTATATAGCACTTTTCCATCTGCATCAGACGTCCAAAGCGCTTTACAAGTAATGCCTCACATTCACCCTGAAGTGAGGGTGCTGCTATACAAGGTATTAACTACATACCGGGAGCAACTAGGAGATTAAGGACATTGCCAAAGGCCCTTAGTGATTTTCTTGTTACGCTTTGACCACTAGACCATCACCTCCCCTACGATAAAAATTACAGACCTCTCCATTCTTTGTTGGTGGGAAAAGTTGCAAAATCATTAGTGGATCAAATACTTATTTGCCTCACTGTATGTATGTTTTCCTCTCTGTACAGTGACCATAAGGATCCATGGACATGTAAAGGAAGACCCTTTAAACGGGGCCTTTCAAGTACTCCCTCAACAATGTGGGACATTTGCCCAAAAATATTATGAAATAGTCTCCTAATGTACCTTGGTGATCAAATTTATGTCGGTGAATCGACGATAACACATCGGTGTGTTATGCAACACCATGAAAGGCTTTCCTCCATTTCGCCAGGATTTAAAGCAGTCGACAATCTTAATCCACCTCACTGCTGTCATTGGGGCAGATTTCTCATTATTTATGGATTCAAGGAAGAAAAAGCATTTAATTACTTCTTCTCTAGCCAGCAATCTGGGAATCACAACCGAAGGTGCTGTGTTTGTTGTTTACACGCTGCTAGGATGTGAAAGTTGAACAATGACTCGTTTAGACAGATCACGTGGGGTTCCTCTTCTCATTGAAAAAATTATGAATGTTATTTTTCGTAGATTTTTTTTTTTGAGTTGAACTCTGTGAAATGTACTTTTGTGTATTTTTAACAAAATTATAGCATAAAGATTATTTAGACCAACTTTACTGGAATGGAATGAAAAATCTGTGCACCTAAAAGTTGAGTTAAAATCTGAAGTATCGGGATGTCACATGGACAGCCTGTTCCATAATGTGTGTCAGATATTACACAGTGTGCGGTAACTCGACATGCTGTGTGCCCGTATTGAGTTCTGGCTGTGTGCTGGGATTTCATGTGCTCTCACAGCGAAGCATCACAATCAGATGTGATCTTTGTCAGCCTCAAATGCTGGAACCAAATGCTCCTTGATCTTCCAAATACATTATTTGTGCACTCAAAACTGAATTTTTCACCAGTATGTGCAGCTTTCATTTTTTTGTGTAGACACATGGTGAATTGAGCTTTTTGAGAACATCATTCATGATTTTCTTTTTACCTTACGTCATCAGAGTTACAGATTTTTATGCACCCCTGTAAGTAACAAAATGTGATCAAAAAGTGTTGTGGCTGTGCTGTGTGGTTACCTTAGAATTTGATGTGGTTGAGCAACAGCCAGCTCCGAAGTGAAGATTCCTGGCGAGCCCTAGCTAACATATTTTTTAAAATAGCTTTGACAGAAAGAATCCACTGAATCACAGAATGGAAAGCTTAAATACATAATGCTTACTGCACAGCTGGAGACCTCTGAGCAGAAAACAACACATTTATAGTCAATGAAATTTTAACAAACTGTGCATATTTGACCATTTAATCTTTTAGTATTTTAGGGGAAGCTGAGCTTCCCTTGCAGTCTTACAGAAACCACCTTTGGTAAGGGAGCATGCACTGGCGCCACAATTTGGCATACCGCACTGTGGAGCTGCCTTGGGCCATGGATGGCAGCCACTCAGACAGACAATGGATCCATTCACATTTCTTGAAAGTAACCATCTAGTATGTACCACAGTCAGGTGAAATGTGGGCATGCCCTTGGCCTTCTCCAGTGGCTGGGGTTCTAAACCATAGCTGACATTCTCTCACATTACAAGTGATACTCCTTTTCTCTCTCTCTCTGTGTGTGTGTGTGTGTGTGTGTGTGTGTGTGTGTGTGCGTGCGTGCGTGCGTGCGTGCGTGCGTGCGTGCATGCGTGTGTGTGTGTGTGTGTGTGCGTGTGTGTGTGTTTTACAGTGAGAACAGAATCATTACCAGTAACATGATTGTCTTACATTTAAACAGTACATTCATTGTTCTTATAATGTTCTGTGCTCTCTCATTATTTTGTCCTTACAGATTTGTGTTGATTTATGTACAACCCCAATTCCATTGAAGTTGGGATGTTGTGTAAAATGTAAATAAAAACAGAATACAATGATTTGCAAATTCTCTTCAACCTATATTCAACTGAATACACCACAAAGACAAGATATTTAATGTTCAAACTGAAAACCTTTGTTGTTTTTGTGCAAATATTTGCTCATTTTGAAATGGATGCCTGCAACACGTTTCAAAAAAGTTGGGACGGGGCAACACAAGACTGGGAAAGTTGATGAATGCTCAAAGAACACCTAATTGGAAACAGGTGAGTGTCATGATTGGGTATAAAAGCAGCATCCCCAAAAGGCTCAGCCATTCACAAGCAAAGATGTGGTGAAGATCACCACTTTGTGAACAACCGCATGGAAAAAATAGTCCAACAGTTTAAGAACAATGTTTCTCAAGGTTTAGTTGCAAGGAATTTAGGGATTCCATCATCTACAGTCCATAATATAATCAGAAGATTCAGAGAATCTGGAGAACTTTCTGCACGTAAGCAGCAAGGCTGAAAGCCAACATTGAATGCCTGTGACCTTTGATCCCTCTGGCAGCACTGCATTAAAAACCAACATCATTGTGTAAAGGATCTTACCGCGTGGCTCAGGAACACTTCAGAAAACCAGTGTCAGTTAACACAGTTCGTCGTTACATCTACAAGTGCAAGTTAAAACTCTTCCATGCAAGCGAAAGCCATACATCAACAACATCCAGAAACACCGCCGCCTTCTCTGGGCCTGAGCTCATTTGAAATGGACAGACGCAAAGTGGAAAAGTGTGCTGTGGTCTGAGTCCACATTTCAAATTGTTTTTGCAAATCATGGATGTTGTGTCCTTCGGACAAAAGAGGAAAAACACCATCCAGATTATTACCAGTGCAAAGTTCAAAAACCAGCATCTGTGATGGTATCGGGTTGTGTTAGTCCCCATGGCATGGACAACTTATACATCTCTGATGGTACCTGATGGTAATGCTGAAAGGTACATCCAGGTTTTGGAGCAACATATGCTGCCATCCAAGCAACGTCTTTTTCAGGGACGTCCCTGCTTATTTCAGCAAGACAATGACAAGCCACATTCTGCACGTGTTGAAAGAGTATGGCTTCGTAGTAAAAGAGTAGTACATCATGCAAGAATGGGAAAGAATTCCACCAACAAAGCATCAACAATTACTGTCCTCAGTTCCCAAACGCTTATTGAGCATTGTTAGAAGGAAAGGTGATGTAACACAGTGGTAAACAGCATAAATGTCCCAGCATTTTTGAAACGTGTTGCAGGCATCCATTTCAAATTGAGCAAATATTTGCACAAAAACAATAAAGTTTATCAGTTTGAACATTAAATATCTTGTCTTTGTGGTGTATTCAGTTGAATATAGGTTGAAGAGGATTTGCAAATCATTGTATTCTGTTTTTATTTACATTTTACACAACGTCCCAACTTCATTGGAATTGGGGTTGTACATATGTTCATCATGTGATTGCTTCCGCTGCTGTGTTTGTGCACGGAGACATGAGTATGCACAAAACCGTCGCTGCGGGATCGTTTACACCTGTCTGACCGTTTGTCCCCCCAGACAGCAGCTGCAATTTTTCACGGTTCGCCAATTAGGTTTTTTCACCCTTTTTTGACTGGTTTCTGCTTCTTTCACCCCACTTCGTGTTATGTGTGAAGGGGCCCTAAAAATGAGGTATGTTTGGGTGCAGATGGGATGCATCCTTATCTGTCAGCATAAAGGATTCAAAAACCTGGTCTGACATACTGACTGACACTGTACAAAAGACACAACAGTCAGACACACCTTAGCGGCTTCCAGAGGGGAAAAACCGCAGCTGCAGTGAATAAAAATCCTCACATATATTTATTCTGCTCACCCACTAAACCATCTGGTTCTCTTTATGTCAACTCTTCATGTAGATATATGAGCTAATGAGTGGCTTCACTACACATGTGCACTCTCCTTGCCTGCCCATATCATGACAATGTATGAAGCAGAGGAACAAAGGACATGATGCTTGAAAGATGGAGAAAAAAAAAAACAGACTAATAAACTTTACAACAGCTCCCGCCCCCTTCTCCCAGCAATACATTTCTTGTTTCAGCTGCTCCCGTTATGGGTCGTCACAGCAGATCAATCCTTTCCATCTCACCCTGTTTTCCCTCTTCTCCTCCTTCCTGGTGGCTCCATCCTCAGCATCCTTCTCCCTATATACTATGGGTCCCTCCTCGGCAAATGTCCAAACCATCTCAATCTCGCCTCTCTGACTTTGTCTCCAAACCGTCCCACCTGAGCTGTCCCTCTGATATGTTTATTCCTAATCTTGTCCATTCTCGTCATTCCCAAAGAGAATCTCAACATCTTCAGCTTTGCCACCTCCAGCTCCTCCTCCTGTCTTTTTGTTAGTGCCACTGTCTCTAAGCCGTACAACATAGCTGGTCTCACTACTGTCTTGTAAACTTTCCCCTTCGCTCTTGCTGATATTCTTCAGTCACAAATCACTCCTGCAACCTTTCTCCTCCCACTCCACCCTGCATGCACTTCTTCACCTCTCTACCACACTCTCCATTACTTAGGACAGTTGACTCCAAGTACTTAAGCAAATACAAAACAACCATTAAAACACTCATGGGAAAAACAAAAGCCATCACTTTACTGCTTCCATGTTTTATCTCAGGGAGCTTTGGTGGCCACTGTGACGCATTGGTACTAATTCATTAAAGCACCAGGAATCCTTCAACTTGTGTCCATTTCTTCAGTACTGCAAAACCATGTTGCTGGTGAATTCTAATTTAAACGGAAGTACTGAACAAAATAACTGCAAAATGTCAATGCACTAAAACCTTTACATTCTGTCTGTTTGGTGATCACCTTCCTCTTGTGTAGTTTTTAGCTTTCTTCCTGTGTGTGTCTGTCCGGCTGCTTAAAATGATCCCAGTCACCCTCAGCTGTCGCTGCTTCCTCTAATTAGTTCCCAGTGTAGATATTGACTCTCTCCTCTCTTTCCCTCTGCCAGATTGTCTTGTGATTTCATGCTAAGCTTTACAGCATCCTGAGTGTTTTCAGTTTCAATTTATTTAATTTATATAGTACCAAATCACAACAAAGCTGCCTCAAGGCGCTTCACACAAGTAAGGTCTAACCTTACCAACCCCTAGAACAAACACACAGTCGACAGTGCTAAGGAAAAACTCCCTCTGATGATATTGAGGAAGAAATCTCAAGCAGACCAGACTCAAAGGGGTGACCAACTGCTTAGGCCATTCTAACTGTTATAAGGTTTTGCAAAGTTTTACAAAACTGAAGAAATAGAAAATAGAAAATCAAACAACATAATAATATAAAGAAGATGAGAAGTACAAACGTGTCAGCACCACAGGTTGGGGTCGTCGACACTGTCAGAGGACCTGTCCCTGCAACAGGGTCACTTTCAAATGCAGACTGCAGCATGTGGCACCCACCTCAGGCCTTTAACCTTACAGTCACAGCAACGCAAGGGTGGACCTTTGCTGCCTGACCCTGATTCTGCCTATTAGCCTGCTTCCTCTGATATGACTGCCCAGTGTGTTTTGACCACCTACCTATTTTATTAAACCTTTATTTAACCAGATAAAAGACCCATTGAGATCTAGACATCTTTCACAAGGGGGACCTGTTCATGAAAGACGGCAGCACACAACATAGTAGACAAGACAAACATCAAAATAAGAACAAACCACCAGAAAACACAAAGTGAAAACAACTGTACGAACAAAGCGCTAAAGTGTTTGTTACAATAACTATATAAGATGTCGATGCAGTGGTGTCATTCCACCGCTGCATCTGCTTCTCCTGGTCATCATCGACCAGGAGAAGCAGATGCAGCGGTGGACCGAGCACTACCTGGAACTGTACGCAACACAGAACATCATTACAGACACTGCTCTCAACGCTATCCCAGACATGCCGATCTTGGAGGAGCTAGACACCCTACCCACTGTGGAAGAGCTAAGCAAAGCCATAGACTGCCTTGCTTGTGGGAAGGCCCCTGGAAGCAATGGCATACCACCAGAGGTCCTTAAGAGCGGGAAACCTGCACTACTTCAGCCACTGCACGTCCTACTTTGCCTCTGCTGGGAACAGGGCTACATCCCCCAGGATATGCGGGACGCGAACATCGTCACCCTGTATAAGAACAAAGGAGGCCGCAGCGACTGCAACAATTACCGGGGCATCTCCCTCCTCAGCATTGTTGGCAAAGCGTTTCCCCGTGTCACGCTGGCGCACCTGCAACCTCTCGCCGCCCGCGTCTTCCCCGAGTCCCAGTGTGGCTTCAGGGCTGGTCGATCAACAGTGGACATGATCTTTTCGCTACGCCAGCTGCAGGAGAAGTGTCAGGAGCAGCAGATGCCACTTTACATCGTCTTTATCAATCTAACAAAGGCATTTGATCTGGTCAGCCGCAGCGGACTCTTCAACCTGCTTCGGAAGATTAGCTGCCCCCCACACCTGCTTGCAGTGGTAATGTCATTCCACGAGAACATGCACAGCATGGTCTGCTACAACGGCGCAACGTCCGAGGCATTTCCAGTCAGCAGCGGAGTGAAACAAGGCTGTGTCCTCGCACCGACACTGTTCGGCATCTTTTTCTCCATGCTGCTCCAGTTTGCCTTCCAAGACTGCGGCGAGGGTGTCTACATCCATACCAGGTCCGACAGCAAGCTCTTTAACATCGCCCGACTCCGCGCTAAGACCAAGGTCATCAAAGTTCTCATTCATGAGATGTTGTTTGCTGATGATGCAGCCTTGGCATCACACACAGTAGACGGCCTCCAGCAGCTTGTTAGCTGCCTCTCTCTCACCTGCAAGGAGTTTGGTCTGACCATCAGCCTCAAGAAAACCAACGTCATGGCACAGGGTGCCCAGCTCCCACCAGCAATCACCATTGATGGGTACACCCTGGAAGTGGTCGACAACTTCATCTGCCTTGGATCTATCATCTCTAGCACACTGTCCATCGACGCAGAAATCAACAGCAGGATTGCCAAGGCAGCAGCAGTCATGGCCAAACTGAACCAGCGAGTGTGGAACAATTCCAACCTCACTGAGAAGACCAAGATGCGAGTCTACCGGGCCTGCGTGCTTAGCACTCTCCTCTATGGCAGCGAGTCATGGACCACCTACGCAAGGCATGAGCGGAAACTAAACAGCTTCCACATGAGGTGCCTGCGACACATCCTCCAGATCAAGTGGCAAGACATGATCCCAAACATCGTGGTGCTGGAACGTGCCAGCATGGGCAGCATGCACTCCATGCTTTGCGAGAGACGGCTCCGTTGGCTCGGCCACGTCAGGTGGATGGACACAGGCCGCATCCTCAAAGACCTCCTCTATGGCGAGCTGGCAGAAGGCTCTAGAACGACAGGGCGCCCAAAACTGCGCTACAAAGACATCTGCAAGAGAGACATGAAAAACTGCAACACCGATGTCCAGACGTGGGAGAGCTGTGCAGACAACCGCCCCGCTTGGCGTCTTTCTATCAAACAGGGCACAAAAGCCTCGGAGGCAACACGGAAATCAGTCGCCATCAACAAGGGAGCAAAGTGGAAAGAGCGCCAACACGAGCCCCAGAAACCCACTCACTTCGCCTGTGCCAGGTGCGGCAGAGACTGCCATTCAAGGATCGGACTTCACAGCCACTCCAGAAAGTGCAGAGGAACCAACTAGGGTCTACACCATCGTCTCTCGAGATGGACGGATGCCGAGATAACTATATAAGATTTAAGGTTTAAGACACAAACAGTGTTCGAAGGATTTCTGTTGTTGGTTTCTTAAGGTAGAATGGAAAGCTGTCAGTAAAAACAGTTCTCACAGTTTCAGTTCCAGTTGGAGGACATTCCAACCAGAGGGTGCAGTAAAACTGAAAGCTTTATTTCCCATTTCAGATCAAACAAAAGGAACAGAGAAATACAAAATGTCATTTGAGCTTAAGGCATAACAGCTTGCAGTTCTCTGTAGATAAGTGGATAAGTAGGTAGGAACCAACCCAATAACAGCCTTGTAAATAAGAATAACTTTAATCTCAAAGGAAATTGTTTAACCAGAATGATCCATTGTGTATAGTAGCACCTTACTTTCAGAGAAGGCATACCAGCATTAGCATACAGTTCACAGTGGTGGGTAAGGCAGCTACCACCAGTGATACATCTTAACTCTATTAGCAGATCCTCACTTGTGCTTAACCCCTCACAGATTTGGCTGCTTCTTGGACTAATCTGTTTGTGTACCCTAACCCATGTCTGGTTGTTGACCTTGATTAAAAACATTTTATCCACTCACCTGTGTGCTTCTCTGGAAAGGGGTCCTGGGATGTGCTCTAGCCATTACAAAAATGCACTATTTCTTCAAAAGCTTCAGTGAAATGTAATTTCATCTACTTCTGTCACAATGTCATCAATTTGACCAATACACATACATTTAGACAAACTGTATTTATTTGTCAATTGACAAGACATTAATAACAACAAAAACTCTTCTAATCTTGAAATAATCATCTTTAAAAAGAGAAAAATATGTTAATTAAACTGCCAGGTAGTAAGGTAGCCCAGCCCAACACCAACAACAGGAAATGCTTCTTTTTTGTATTGTGACATAATTTTAAAAGTTAAAACCCGCTGCCAAGATGTCCTGTGCAGCAGCACTTACTCTGGCCAGAGGTTTATTGAGCTAGTAAAGCTTCTGGTGGGGGGAAACATGATTAAGTGCTGATTGGAAATTTGGAGAATTTGGAAATGACCCAGTGACACAACAACCAAGGGAGGTGCAGTTTCGTTTACAACCAAACTGCAGGTGATTTTTGATGATCTCCTTTGACTTGAGGAGTACCTACTGAGGTCTTCACCTTCCAGAAGAAACTGCACAGGAAATTTTGCTGAGTAAAATTTACTCTACTGGGATAACATTGGGTCCAAGTCTAAATAGAGTAAAATTTACTCTACCATGGAGCTAAATCAACCCAACATAGTGTAAAATCAACTTTTATTGGAGTAAAACCACTTGCATTGTCTAGAATGGTGTCTCAAACCGAACAGTCCCCCCTAAAACTCGGTCCGCCCTGCCTTCAATGCGCATGCATCATCAGCTGCAGTTCACTGATTATCACCTCGTTTCTGCTTCAAACTGCACTCCAGTCATCATCTATCTCAGGGACAGATATCTAAAGCTTTTGTACAACAATCATTTCCAAATAAATTCAGCATTATTTCATCAGAAAAGGCAGAGGAAGCGATCAGAGTGCCACAGTTACACGAGCTGCTAGCTGTTGTGTTCGTTGACCATGCATCATTTCAGAGCATCACGGAATATCACCTCATTCCTGCTCAAAACAGCCTTGTTTCTACTTAAAACTGACTTTAGAATGATTTACGAGGTTTTACCTTGCCATCTGATGGTTAATAATCCCATTAATCCATTTGATCGCATTGGGTGAAGACAGTCTGTCCATAGAGCGACTGTGCTTCAAAATGACACATACGCAATGGAGGCAGGGCGGTGGGACCGTTCGGTTGGCGACACCAGTAGAGCTAATTTCACTCTACAGTAGAGTGTTTATTACTCTATTTAGACTGGGATCAAATGTTATCGCAGCAGAGTAAATTTTACTCAGCAAAATTTACTGTGTGCGCATTGCTTCAAGGCACAGCCCTGGTCTTCAAGAAGGCTCATTGTTCCAACATCCAGGTTTGCAGTTAGTCAGTTTGGCTTCACAGCTCAAAGCTTCCTTCAAAAACTCCTGAAAATGTAGACGATATGACTATTAAAGTCAAATAATGTACAATGAAATGGTTAATTACACTGATCTACAACCAAAATGCTTCTGAAATAAACATGGTAAACTTTACAAATTTTGGGCCACTGAGAATGAAAATGATGTTTGAAATTGTTGATTGGCACTTTTTAAGATATGTCACTACTGTTCCACTAAGGGTTAATCTATTACCCAGTATTACAAAAACCGAACAACTTCTAAAATTTATAGGCCAGTGTTATTAACCTTTTATGATCACTGTGATTTCCTTGAGGAATTTTTGTCCAAATGACATAATAAAAAAATAATGGCTTATTATTCCTGAAAATTGACTAAAATTCAAACTCACAGAAAAATGATCACCATTACATTTAGACATTCTTGGGCTCATCAGTAATGGTCAAAAAATATTTCAGCAAACAAAATAATGCATCTTTACTGGAACATAAGTACCTAAAGTAAATGTAATAAAATTTACCATGTTTTATTTCCATCTCTTATTGCATGAGGTATGTTCATCCTCAGATTGTAATTATACTCTGACTTCAGGCATGCATGCTTTGTCTAACCCCTTCAAAATGATAATAAGGACTGGCACAAGAGGCTCTGAGTGATGAACGCTGTTGAAACCCTTTCTCGCCATGAGTGGCGATCACACAGATGTCGCACCTGTAACAGATCAAATAAAGATCATATCCTTCACATCTGTGTATTTTAATGCACCAACGTGCATGATTGTAGCTGCAAAAAGAATTGTTTGGAAAATAAACAACTGGTCCAAATTTAAAAAAAAAAATGCAATTGGAATTTACAATATAATTGGTGCCCATTTATCATCTCACTGCTTAGCACAACAGCGGTGAAAGCAGCATGTCATATAGTTTTAGTTACACTGTGTGCAGCATGATGTGGACACCCTGCTACGATAAAGCCTCAATAATTGGTAGAGATAATTATCTCACCAGTGATGCATCTCAACCCCATTATTTGAAATCACCTTTTTAGGAAAATGAAGACAAAACAGCCATATGTTCAATTTCACGTGTGCCTGAACGATCGACAGCCAAGTCGATCCCCAGCAGCATCTCTCAACCAAAATGTTCCTTGAGTACACATCAAACACAAAGCACAATGGCATTTGAACACAGAACTCAAACTGGAAATCTTTTTACGACTGCTCCCGTTAGAGACACAGCAGGTCATCCATCTCCATCTCACCTTCTGCATCTTCTTCTCTCATTCACTCTCACATCCATAAACCACCTTGTTGGCCTATTTCTTAGGCCATAAAGTGAACCAAGAACAATTGGCTAGAAAATGATTTTTGTTCCCATGTCTGGGCACTCCTTTTTAAATGCATTTTTCTATAGACTATACCCTTGTGGACTTTGGGTTAAAAGTTCTCCGCAATATATCCTGCAGTATTTTGCCACAGGCCATAAATCTATATCAGTATAAATTAAAAAACGAAAATTGTATGGTGCTAGTTTTATGACTTTTATTGATAAACATTCACTTTAGCAACACAAATCCTCTCACAAATTGGCATTTATATATGTATGATAACATTTTAGACAAGTCTTGAATTATTACAATGAATTGTGAATTTAGACCATGAAATCTTGCACATTAGTGGAAAAAAACTTCAACTGATATATTACACATGGTGAATTTTGACGCGGGAGGCTGCAGGCAACCCCATCGCCGCTGACCGTTAATGGAGGCGCACACACGGAGGTCTAAAAAGTAGGCTTCCAATGGATGTGCACCGGGTTCAGTTCTGGTGTTTTATGCTGTGAGCACATGAAAAGTGTTACATTTATTTTCTTGCATCAGAACTTTTTGCGACCAGTACACACAGGACTGAGAAAGATGGTTTGATCGATCCTGTACTAACTGGTGATGCGTAACGCGGAGATGCTTCTGTGCAGGTTGCAGAGTGCCACATCGTTTCAGCATGACTTTTATCACTCAGATGTTGGTGAATTATTCAAAATGCCTGGGTGATATTGGCTCAGTCACAATAAAAATGCTGGCGCTGCTGCTGCTGCTGCTGATGGCAGTGACAGAACAGGGTGTGCGCTGGAGACACTGAACCCTCGCATAAGCACGGTGACAATTTCGGAAGAAATATTCACCATGTGGTGTGTGCGGTTGCTGAGTACTCTCGCGCCCTCCCTTCTTCAACATGGGTTTGCCAAAGCGCACAGTTGAACAGCAAATGACAGTCAGCACACATTTAAACAGGTGTGTTTTGCTGTGAATTTCTATTAAGTGTGCACAATATTATATTGTGTACGCGCAAATGAGGATGATTCAGGCTGCTGCCAGCGGAACAATCACACGAGGATTTACGCTGTGCTGACAGTTCTTGTGCGACTCCAAAGATTTACAGGCAAGTCCAACCAGCTTTTATGCACGAGGTCCACGGATCTAATTTGTGCAAGTGTCAATGCACCTGCTCAGTCCTGCTAATTAGCGAAGCTAACATTTTTGTGAGCAGATTAGCTGATCAGCTACCTTTGAAAACCATTAGAGGACCAATTAGCTTCCGCTAAATTCAGTTCCAACAACTTTCAGTCTGCTAACATTTTTTATTTATTTTTTTGCTGGCATAGAGATAAACGTGAACAGCCAGAAACATCTGTAAAACCTAAAATTCTACATGTTGCTTCGCAGTAAACAGACCACTGTGAGAAACTCAGTCTTCTAGTAAAAAGGGGAGAACTGAGAGTGGAGCTACTACTGTGAAAAAGATGAAACATTATTTACTTTCAACATGGTAATACAGAGTGGGGAGGAGTCATGAACTGCAAAGAACACTCATGGTTTCATTTAAAACCATCTAATTCCGGAAGGTTTAGCAAAAATAATGGCAACTCTGTCATTTTTACAAAGTGAAAATATCAGCTATATGTTTTAGTTTTAAAGCAATGCACGGATTCTGAATGTTTGACATTAAACAGACACATGTGCCGACAGGCATTATGGGAAAATTCAAATGACCTGCTCTCATCACTCCCCCCCCCGTCAAAACGCAGAGACCACTGCCATCTATTGGATTGGAGTGTAAATAGACCAACATATTCAGAACATCTCAATATAAGTGTGGCACAAATCATAGGCATTGTAAAAACCAACACACAAGTTATGGTAACTTTACAGGGGGAGTCAAAATTGGCATGTTTTTTTTTTGTTGTTGTTGTTTATTTCAGTTTCAAAACAGTATATCATTTAAAGTACCACAATTTGCCCCACTGAGGTTTCCCATAATCCCTTGTACACCAGAGAGTTGCTGCAGTCAAAATAACACTGAGAAACTACATGACGACAATTGCAAATGAACATTATACGACCAAAATGGAACTTTTATGCCTTTCAAAACATTTTTAAGAGACTGCTGCCATGAGACCCTGAAAACCTGCTAAAACAAATATTCCAAATATTCCGTGTCTGCTACGTTTAATCTGCCTGGAACTTCATAAACACAAACCGAATTTCAAACATTTTATATATATTACTCTGGAACAAAAAGTGCTTCAGTTTCCTCCAGATAGAATGCCATTAACATGAAGTGGTCGCAGCTCACAGCGATTCCCCGCCCACTGTAAACAGCGGTGAAACAACCTGAGCTTCTTGCAGGTTTATATAAATCAAACACAATAACATCATCTATAAACCCAGATCATATATTCACGAGAGTTTTAGGTATAATATACAAAGAGTTTTCTGTTGGGATGACGTCAATGCTGTTGTTCGCTTGCAGTGCAATGGTTAAACTGCAGCCTGATCAGACTCAATGCGAACTGTGAAATTTTGCGACATTTTCTGGGATTTGAAACCTCATCCACAAATTTCAGTTGGTCTATTTACACTCCCATTCAGTAGATGGCAGTGTTCTCTGCATTTTGATAGGGGGGGGGGAGTGGTGATAGCATGTCATTTGAATTTTCCCATAATGCCTTTCAGCACGTCTGTTTAACATCAATCCTTTAGAATTTGTGCATTAAAACATATAGCTGATGTTTTCACTTTGTAAAATTGACAGAGGTGATGTTAATTTTGATAACCTGTCCAGAATTCGTTTGTTTAAAATTTTAACCATAAGTCAAAACTGCCTTGCTGTGCATGACTCCTGTGACACATCTGCAAGACTATATGGCTGTAAAAAAAATTGAATGATTTCTCCTCCTTTTTTTGTACTCCTTTTTCATCATCAGACCCTGTTTCCATGAAGCAGCCTAAGGCTAAAAGCAGCTCCTAATGACATTCTAAAAAAAATCTTAAAATTTCTTGAACTCTTGCACATTTCTTAGGTCCCCTTCACACATAGTGTGAATACATACAATTCCAGAGCGACTCACGGCAAAACAGCTCATATGATCGAACCACAAACATCACCCCGAGTGGCAGGCTTGCACAATGCTTGTGTGACAGGTGCATGCACGCAGGAACACGCTGCCAGCAGCTGTAACCACACTGTCTAGCTGCTGTGAAGAAAAAATAAATAAGAAATAAAAAAATACATGCTGCGATGGTATTGTGCACGTAGCAACACAGCAGCTTTTCACAGCAGCTGCGCAATGTGGTTACACATAGCGCAGCTGAAAATAAAAAAATAAATAAAAATTACATGCCACCCACGGCACTCAAACCTGTGCCTTCCAAAAGCTCTGATTGCCAGTCAGAAACTTTACCACTGAGCTGCAATTGCAGCCCTGTGAAAGTTGCGGAAACCTGCCTGATATGAGGAAGGAGATGGACGTATTTAAAATTAAATAAACCCACACACCACATAAAAACACTGCATTTATCAAGCAAGCAATACAAATATGATCTGTCTCTTCCTCTGTAGATGACCCATGGTCACAGACATACAGTCATGAAGGGGCTGTTAAATAACCCTGGTTAAAAAAAACAAACAACAACAACAACAAAAAAACACATGCTCTGATTACTAGATGGAAACTTTACCACTGCGCTACAAACACTGTCTTGTAACAGGAGTGTGAAATGGGTAAAATCAACAAGCAGATAAACGTATTAAAAAAAGCACAATGATAACTGACCAAACGGGATGTGGTATGGCATATTTCTGTTGATACGTGACTGAAAGTGGCGTATTTGTCATACTGTTGGCTTGTCCTGTTCGTGCAGCACGCCGCTCACAGCTCTCATGCCCCGGCACGCGTGTCCTGTCAAATGTGACATTCAGATCGCCTGTTGCGTGTTCAAACAGACTGACGGCCCGTTTCTCCTCCCATCACAAAAACTATATATGTTTATGTGTATTTCCACACAAGCACACACACACACGTCTCCATGAAAACACGGGACATGTGCTGCAGGCAGCCAGTCACGCCGCTGTCCTGTCAGTGCACAGACCAAGATGTCACTATGTGATCAGATGAGAGATGCCTTGCCTGTGGGGGGCGAACCACACGCACAGATGTGTTGTGGGGGGGGGGGGGGTAGAGCGTGCGAAACGCACACGTGTTGTGGGGGGAGTCGACACTCTGGCACGCCACATGTACACTCACCAATTTCACACTTGTGGGGACACTTAGATAAATTTCACATCAAAACTGATTGTCTGCTGACTGTTTTCATGCTAATAGTGCAAATGGCTGCACATTTTCTAAGTTCCAAACGAGCGCTGTTCAATGTTCATGTGTGTCAGCTGGAATTTGCCTGACACCTGCCGTGAGAGGGTTTGATGGGCTCGCACAGCGCACACTCTGTCTTTCAGCTGTTGGTGTGTGCAAATAGTTGTAGCAACAGGTATACGAGGGGTTTGAGACAGCTACGAAATTACACATTTTGCACACGATTCCTGCTTCATGCTCACTTTCTGCACAAATCGACCAAATTCACATCGTTAAAAATACATGTATGACACAAGAAAATGAAAACATTTATTGCCATTGTGGTCCATTTATAAATCAAATGACAAAATAGAAGTAGTAATAAAATAAAATAATATCAATAATACAATACTGATAATAATAGAAATAATGATAATATTAATGTGTGAATATGATGATTTTGACAATTTATAAATACATTAAGACAGTAAATTAACATAAAATGATTACGTAGCTCAAGCTGGTATCATGTTACTGACTCACTGTCATCCTAAATACGGAGAATATCTCTCCTTCCTCTCTGTCTTTTCCGCCATCTTGGCTGCTTAAGATACTGTTAGGCTTCTTAAAAGTCCTCTTCCTTAGTCTTACCCGTTTTGCGCCTTAGGAGCTCTCTTAATGCCTAAGGTGCTTTGCGGACACTTTCATCTTACCAAGGGAAAATTCTAAGAAATGTCTTAGAATTTGAGGAATTTTAAAATTTTTCTTAGAGTAATGTCACTAGGAGCTATTTTTAGCCTTAGTGTGATATTGATCTTCTATGGTCACACAATCTTTCTCTTTAATATGTAAAAGAATTCCAGTGTCTTCCTTCATCTTTCAGCAACAGATCTTAAATGAATGAAGATAATTAAATGGGGTCTGTCTGTACTGTGCATATACAGTATGTGTACACACACACACACACACACACACACACACACACACACACACACACACACACACACACACACACACACACACACACACACACACACACACACACACACACACACACACTCTCTGCATATTGAGTTACCTACAGCTAATTAACTCTTGTCCTTAGTTGGCCGTTAAAATGAATACAGTTACAATCCTATAAAAACACAATATTGTGTACAGGTACTCCATATGATAACAAGTACAACCTAGCCGACAGAATTATGTTCAAAATTATCACAACTCAAAACAGACAGTTTTTGCACCCTGGCCCAGATCCGGCACGGCTCCGCTTTACAGTTCTGGAACAGATCCGGACCAGATCTGAACTGGATCCGCAAAAGACCAACCGTTTACAGACCATATCTGGCACAGATCTGGGACAGATGTGGTCCGCATCACAGCACCGTGGCAGGAACATGGGGCATAATGATAAGCAATTTTATCTGCACTCGGTAGAAACTATCCATTAGTGGTTGTAAACTCTGTACTCTGTAATCGTGATTGTCACTGAGGCTTTTTTAAATGCTTATTGCAAAGCGGTTTGTTTCTTTATGACAATCAAGTTTTATTATTTATTATAGATTTTTCCTCAACAAAAGGCCGTGTGCCTGGAGTCCAGCGTTAATCTCGGTCATCTGCTCCTCTGTTGTTTCTTCAGAGTCATCCCGTGTCGCTGAAGCTCCTGATCGAAGTGGAAGGTGAGGAGCTGCTGTTGGCTGTGGAGAAAAACGAGTAAGTGTATTCACTGTATTCAAATTAGGCTCTGTGTTGGAATTGGGTGCATTGTGGAATAAAAAAAAACTCTGCACTGATGTTTGTTTACGCCATTGAAGGCCAAGTCGGTCTAAAAACGGAAGCCTTTTGAGTTACTTCTCTGCAACTGTTTTGGTCGTGGACTTCATGGGTCACAGCAGGGTGTCTCATAAAAAAGTGACTTTTCCATCAATATGTTCTTCAACTGTCGGAGTACAGCGTGTGTAAGGTGTTCGTGCTGGCAGAAGTTGCAATCCTACTGTGCATTTGCTTGGTATGTACTTGCAGCCCCTAGAATCCTCTGTGGGAATTGGATTTGAAATTCAGACTGAACTGGTGTATGTCTAGGTTGAGGCTAAATCTGTTCTTTATAACAGGAATTAAGTATTGTAAATTGTGGTGTTTTTTTTTATATTTTGCTCCGCTGCTGTGTGCGCGACTTTCCACATGCTCGCACTGTGTTCATGCGCACGAACACGAGTGTGCATGAAACCGTTGCTGCGGTATCGTGGACACCTGTGTGACCATGCGTCCCTCCCGACAGCAGGTAGAATGTTTTGTGGTTTTTCATTTCATTTTTGGTTCACTGATTTTCTTCCGGTTTTTGTGTCATGGTATGTGTGAAGGGGCCCATATCAGGTTAATACTATAGCTGAGCACTTTGTGTGCAATGTGTAGTTTGTACCACTTCAGTTAGATGGCAACTGTAAATTAGTCGCTTATTTGTGTGTTTGGTCGTTATTTTGCATCTCCAAGTACTCTCCAACCGTCATGTCCAGTGAGATACTAGCCTTATGCATTCTGAAAATGTAGGCACTGTATTTACGATCATTCATTCATTGTGAATACCAACTTATTCCAATCAAGGGTCACGGGTAAGCTGAAGCCTATCCCAGCAGTCATTGAGTGAGATGCAAAGTACACCCTGGACAGGACGGCAGTCTATCACAGGGCTTCATATAGACAGAGAAGCACATTCACACTCACACCTACGGTCAATTCAGAGTCACCACTTCACCTAACCTGCATGTCTTTGGAAATGGGAGGAAGCTGGAGCACCCAGAGGGAATTCACACAAACACAGGAAGAACATGCAAACGCCACAGAGAAAGGAGCAGGTGGGATGTGAACCCTGGACATTCTTGCTTTGAGGTAACAGTGCTTCCCACTGTGTATACAAATGTCTGCAATTCAAAAATATTGAGTTCATCTCCTTGAATTAAGACTGAAACTCTACATTTGACATATGTGCTGATTGTAATTTTGTCACTGTATATCAACACGATTGAGTTAAAATGAAACAAAAAATTTTAACTGTGAAAATACTTAAAAAATATACAGTGCATCTGGGAAGTATTCACAGTGCTTCACTTTTTTCCCATTTTATTATGTTGCAGCCTTATTCTAAAATGGATTAAATTATTTTTGTTCTTCAAAATTCTACACACAATGCCTCATACTGACAAAAAGAAAAAAAGTGCTTTTGAGATTAGGGATAGATGTGTGGAGGTGCTGCGATGTGAATGACTTAACTGCACTTCTTTGAAAATACATGAACCCACTTCTTATCACCGCTGACAAAACACTTTGATAATGTGCTGGCATCAAAGGTAATGAAGCATAATGCTCAGAGGACTATGTTAAGATAGTGTAAGTGCAGAACACACTCCTTTCAAAGCCATGCATTGGGTATGTGTTCTTGAGAGAGAGAGAATAAGAAACTGGGCTAAGAAATCAGCCCAGAGGTTGTGGTCAGTGTTTTCCTTGTGTTACATTATGGAATGGTGCCAAGCTCCATCAAGTCACTTCAGCACCTCTTGGAAGGATTACATTCTTTGACATCTTGACTTTTGTATACATAAAAATGCCTTTCACACTGGTTTTGGTTTACCATCATACAAAGCTGAGAATCGATTTGTCTCATCTGATGCAGTGGTACAGAAACAATTATAGTTATCCACCAATCTGGCCTGTATGGTAGAGTGGCCAGATTGAAGCCACTCCTTAGTAAAAGACACACGGCAGCCTGCCTGGAGTTTGCAAAAGGCCCCTGACAAACAAAATTCTCTGGTCTGATGAGTAGAGAATCTTGAATCTGCAACTGGACTGGGTTGTGAATGCCAGGTGTCATGTTTGGAGGAAACCAGGCACAATCCCTGCAGTGAAGCATGGTGGTGGCAGCATCATGCTGTGGGGATGTTTGTCAGTCACAGAAACTGTGAGACTTGTCAGGATTGAGGGGAAAGATGTAAGCAGAAATGTACAGAGACATCCCAGATAAAAACCTCCTCCAGTGCGCTTTTGACCTCAGACAGCGGCGATGGTTCATCTTTCAGCAGGACAATGACCCTAAGCACACACAGCCAAGATATCAAAGGTGTGGCTTCAGGACAACTCTTGTCACATCATATTCTTGAGGCTGTAATTGTTGCCAAAGGTGCATCAACTAAGTATTGAGCAAACAGTGTAAATAGTTATGTAGATGTGATTGCTTATTTTTTATTTTTAACAAAGTTACAAAAATTAAAAAACAAACAAACCTTTTTTCATGTTGTCATTATGGGGTGTTGCAAGTAGAATTTTGAGGGGAAAATGAATTTACTCCATTTTGGAATAAGGCTATAACATAAAATGTGGAATAAGTGAATCACTGTGAATACTTTCCGGATGCACCGTAGTTGATTATCAGCATCTTTACAGCAGGTAGCTCAGTGGATTAGGAGTTGTTGGCCTGACAAAATACAGACCGTAAAATCCCAGTCATGGTACCTGTCTGTGTTCTTGGACAAGGGACTTTGGGCCTGCTTTACTGAAGTTCTGTAAATGCATGCCCAAACACCACAGCTCCTGCAGGGAAAAAAGGAGATTATGCCTATCTGGTGTGCAAAATTGCATGTATTGCATGCCTATCCAAGTTGGGATGTGTCCACAAGGGTGCGCAAAATTGTGAGACGTGAACTTCCTAATAGGTGACATTTACACATGCTATAAGATTAATAAAGATCAAAAGGAAATTTTTGCAGATTCTGATTGCATGAGTGCTACATCGTGCATTTGAAACCTGAGCATCTGAGATTTTGCCACCTTCTCATGGACAGATTTGAAAAATTACTCTTTAAATATGTCCAACAGTTACAATGAATGAATGGTTTAAGTTTGCTTGGTTCACTAAGAATAAACCTCTCTATGTGTAACAGGTGTATAAATACAGTTCTGCACTTTTAAATTTTAGTGTGACTCCTGATGATACCTGTCATTGATTCACTTTAAAGTCTCTTTCACATGAAGACTGTTTAATTCATGAAAAGTGATAGAAATGTGTGCAGTGAGGCAAATAATATGTGATCCACTTTCGATTTTGCAAGTTTGAACATGTCCTGTGAGGCTTCATCACGGCGTTGCTTTGCGCCATGCGGCTCCGTCTGGACGCACGAATTTCTCCGCTCCTTTTTCCATGACAAAAACTCCTATAACAGTGAAATGTGCCGTTCATTTCCAAACTGAACACTGTGTTGATCCAGGGCATCGTCTGACTACCACAGAAATTGCAGAAGACGTGGACATCAGCACTTTTTCGGCACATTGAGACAGACGTGCGGAGAAATTTATGCGTCGGGACGGAGCCGCACGGCGCAAAGCAACGCCGTGATGAAGTCACGGGACATGTTCTGGCATGTCCAGCTCATTCACAATTTCTCGGATAGTCACACGACTGAAAAGCCACCGAAAGCCGTCTGAAAGCCATCTGAAAGCCATCCTGTGAGACCAACACGGAGGTGCTTTTGTCCCGCGCCATGAGCGGCTCCGTGGCGCATCCCTCCGCTTCTCTTTCCATGACAAAAACTCCTGTAACAGTGGAATGTACAGATAAAGTGCTGATGTCCACGTCTTCTGCCATTTCTGTGGAAGTCAGACGACATCCTGGATCAATAAAGCCTTCACTTTGGAAATGATCTGGTTGTTTCAGTGGGGTTTCAGCCTGTTGATCGGCGCTCGGAGTGCGCCGCGCTCTCAGACGCTGTGGGCGGTCTTTAAACCGGCTGGAGCACTCCTTAATCTGTGTAATCCCCATAAAATCGTCCCTGAAAGCCATCTGAATTTTCCGAATGGTGTCCACCTGGAGGTCTCTCACAGTTTCTGGAAAAATTTGATGCAGCAAAGCTCCAAATCATTCAGACATTTTATTCGCAATAAAAATCCGATTAGAGGGGTGGACCACTGCTCACACAAAGCCCGCTCACAGGCGAATGACGCAACCGACAGGCGTGAAAAAACTCACGCATGCGCACGAAGATTCAAGCTTGGCTGATGCAATCACACGTGATTCAAATCCATATGGTTTTTGCAAAAAATAAAAAGGTCGGATAGTTTTCTAACAGACGTATATATATATATATTTATTCTGTGTCTCACAGTGGAAGTGTCTCTATCGATAAAAAATTACAGACCTCTCCATTCTTTGTAGGTGGGAAAACTTGCAAAATCCACAGTGGATCAAATACTTATTTGCCTCACTGTATTTCTGTAATGTGAATCACGTTGTAATTTTGTGCTGCATGGAAAGAAAAGAAACCAGCAATCCAATTCCATTAAAATAATATTGTACTCACCTCATGTCATGCTTTGTTCACTACACAAACACATGCCGTGTCACACATACACATCTCAGAGACTGTGTGGGATGTGGAAGTATAATTATTATTATAACTGCCAGTGTGTGAACACACTCAGTTATGTTGCAGTGTTTGCGTGTAATGGCGCTGCAAAGTGACTGATTTTCATTTTGCACTCATAATCATTAGAACAGATAAAATCTACATTTACATATTGCTGTCTTGGTCATGTTATGTGCACAATTATTAATAAATTATTTGACTTCACCCTTGTTTCACTCAGGGTTGCCACAGCAAGTCCAAGGTGGCTCTGCATGTTGATTTGGCATAAGTTTTATGCCGGACATCCTTCTTTATGCAACTTTACATGGAGAATGGGCCTGGGTGGAAACCTTTCAGACTGGAAACAAGCACTCTTAATCACTGGCAAATGTCATGTGCACAATTATTCTTAGTGAATCACACATAAAACATTGTTCAACCCAATATGGAAAAGTTATTAAAGCCCATTTAATTTAGAACTTGTTAACTGGGATTTTAGTAAATCAGGTCCTTAATCTGCATAATCTCAGTCCATCTGTTTTTAAATGGGTCCCAGCCTTGGCTGGGCTAGTGACCGACATCACACTGGCATCCCACCCGGGAGAAGTCGCGCACTCTCATACACTTCACGCTACCGAATCTGGAGATAATCACCAGCACCAATGGGCCTCAGGGCCAACATGGGACTTATTCCTTCTCCCACTGATTTTGGGTGGGTTTATTACATCTTTTATATCAAATGTGATCATAGTTGATAAACAACTTATTGAGTGATTGCAGAATGTCGTGAAAAATCCTTTATTTCCAGTGGAGTAAGGGAATGTTTTTTGTTCACTCAGTACTCAGACAGCAAATAGATCTGGGCCGGATGTAGTCCAAAATCTGGTACCAATCCTGAAAACAGATCCGGTCCAGACAGTTTTTGCACCCTGGCCCAGATCCGGCACGGCTCCGCTTTACAGTTCTGGAACAGATCCGGACCAGATCTGAACTGGATCCGCAAAAGACCAACCGTTTACAGACCATATCTGGCACAGATCTGGAACAGATGTGGTCCGCATCACAGCACCGTGGCAGGAACATGGGGCATAATGATAAGTAATTTTATCTGCACTCGGTAGAAACTATCCATTAGTGGTTGTAAACTCTGTACTCTGTAATCGTGATTGTCACTGAGGCTTTTTTAAATGCTTATTGCAAAGCGGTTTGTTTCTTTATGACAATCAAGTTTTATAAGTCCAGGGACACTGATCTGTGTGTTATAGATACAAATCAGTTTCCTCGGATCCACGGAACTTACCCCTGTAAAACTTGTTCCTGCCTGGGTATACTAGGGGAGGTACAACCACTGCCTTTGCACCCCCCTGGAACTAAACCAAACCAACATTTTGACCTGCAATGGTCTTCCCATTGAATCTCTGTGATATTTAAGTTGTTTATATGTTGTTTAAAGGTGTTTTAGTGAAAAACCCCATTTTGGCGGCCATCTTGGACGCCATCTTGGCTAACTGGCTTGAGGCCAGTTTTTATTTTTGGGAACATCCTGATTGTGTTTTGGAGTCATCTAAGGAACTTAAAAAAGTTGGTTTGGTTTATTCCTGGGGGCTCACCTGGTAGTAGTCCAAAGGACAAAGAAAAAAGCCGTAAATCAGATTTTACACATTTCCTTGTATTTAGCAATAATTCTTAATTTCTGTTTTTGTTTTTTGCCAATCAGTGAGTCGAGTTACCGCGACCTGAACCTGGAAAAGATAAAGATGAGTGAGTGAGTGAGTGGAGTAGTTGTGTCTCCTTCCATGAGTTGACTAACAAGGAGTATGTACACTTACAGAACAAAGGTTCTGCAAATTACAATGCATTGTAATTATTATTATTCTAAACAGAAATTACCTGACAGGTTTGTCTTAAAAGAAGGAGAAAAAACTCTTCCAACACCTCATGGATGTGGAGTTATAAATGTTTCTGTACCATGAAGACAAATTAATTCTCTGCTTTGCATGATGGGTAAACCAAAACCAGTATGAAAGGCATTTTTTATGTATACAAATGTCAAGCTGTCAAAGCATGTAATCCTTCCAAGAGGTGCTGAGGTGACTGGATGGAGTGTGGCACCGTTCCATAATGTAACACAAGGAAAACACTCACTGCAGCCTCTGGAGGTGAAAGCTGATTTCTAAGCACACTTACCCTCTGTGTGGCTTTGAAAGGAGTGTGTGCTGCACATACAGATTTGTAATACAGACCTCTGAGCGTTTTGCTCCATTACTTTTGATGCCAGCACATTTTCAAGCCGTTTTGTGAGCGGTGAAAAGAAGCAGGTTCATGTGTTTTCAAAGAAGTGCCGTTAAATCATTCAGGGTCACATCGCGGCACCTCCACACATCTATCCCTAATAATTGACAACAGCTGTAAGTAGAAGGCCTCATGACATTGTAATGGTTTTAAAAGCACAAGGACAGAAATGGAATAATACCGTGTCAAACTCCACAAGTATTCAGAGAACAGATTTTAAACCCTCTTGCTTATTTTAGCTTTTTAAAAACTGCTTTTATGTCACTGACCCATTGTAATGAAACAATTAGTAGTAATGAGGGAAAAGATTATTGTGAGAAATCATTTAAAAGGGTCTGAGTATATGCTTTTAAATCAAACTAATGCAAGTCACTACTTTTCTTCAAAATACGTATTTGTCGTAAAACAAATACCCCCACAGATGGAAGGACACGAAGATTCCTTTAAACATCCAATCTGATCCATCTGTTTCTGTGTCTTCTTCTTTAATTAGAAAGGAGATCAAAAGTTCTGATATGAAATACAAATTCAAACGAGCCATTTTAGCCTACATTTACTCCATTCAGAGATTTGTGGGATTTTAAGGACCTTTAACAAGAAAGCCCACCCATATTTCATTTTAAAACATTGTGAAAACCAGATTTTCGCTGTGATTAGCAGGGCAAGTGCAGGATTACTGGAGACAGTCAGTCAGTGGCTCGGCAGAAATTCTGTAGATTAATCTATGAAAGTTACCACATGTTCAGCGTTGACATTTTGGGGTCTGTTGGGGCCAGGTTAGCAGGGGCCGCTTTAGCTTTAGGTGCAGGGGGTGTTACGACATGGTTCAGTGTGCCGAAGCCACGCCCCTACTTGGGGATCAAGTGGCATGCCATTTATTTGGGAAGCTGAACACTGACTCCTGGTCATTGTTTTTAATACAAATTTAAATTTTCAACACTGAATCCTCAAACACTGTATGTAACAGTGTTCATCAATTAAACGTTGATTATGTAAGGCCTACCCCATGGCTTCTCACACCTGTGGTCAGCAGCTTAAGGGGGCGCTCTCGATCTGCCACTGGTGAGGACCACTGAAGCTTCTATATTTTGAGCTATGTTGGCATCATGCATCATGCAAAATTGCTTGAAATGTTATTTTTTTTTTTTGCTGATTTCAGAGATCCTAGCAGCCACCATTGCTTGTTTGTAATATCACCCCATTAACTCATTTGCCAAGGGAAAATGGCAAACTCTCATTCTCCCTTCATTCTCTCATTCTGCCTATATATATATATATATATATATATATATATATATATATATATATATATATATATATATATATATATGTATAGGGGTGCACATAACTGGTACTCATTGTGCTGGTGTGTGCTAAACATCATTGACGCACACCAGAGGGAAACACTTTTCCTACAATCTGTCATTGCTTTCCTCTTATGAAGCACTTTCCTTGTGTTTTCTGCTGCACATCATTTAATTTTAGCACGCATTGTGCATGCCTGTATATATATATATATATATATATATATATATATATATATATATATATATATATATATATATATATATATATATATATATATATATATGTCAGAGGTAACTTTTCTGACACCTCTTGCTTAAAAACCCAAACGGTCAGAAGGATTGTGAGGTCCCACTTTCACAGTCAGTATTCATACTGAAAATCAAGATCAAGTGAGAACGGAAGTGAAACTTCAAAAGCTGCATACAGCGGCCAGAGTCCCCGCGGCCATTTTATATATATATATATATATATATATATATATATATATATATATATATATATATATATATATATATATATATACACACACACAAAACCCCAATTTCAATGAAGTTGGGACTTTGTGTAAAATGTAAATAAGAACAGAATACAATGATTAGCAAATTCTCTTCAACATATATTCAATTGAATATACCACAAAGACAAGATATTTAATGTTCAAACTGATAAACTTTATTGTTTTTGTGCAAATATTTGCTCATTTTGAAATGGATGCCTGCAACACGTTTCAAAAAAGCCGGGACAGGGTAACAAAAGACTGGGAAAGTTGATAAATGCTCAAAGAACACCTGTTTGGAACATTCCACAGGTGAACAGGTTAATTGGAAACAGGTGAGTGTCATGATTCGCTATAAAAGGTGCATCCCCAAAAGGCTCTCCCATTCACAAGCAAAGATGGGGCGAGGATCACCACTTTGTGGATAACTGTGTGAAAAAATAGTCCAACAGTTTAAGAACAATGTTTCTCAATGTTCAATTGCAAGGAATTTAGGGATTCCATCATCTACAGTCCATAATATAATCAGAAGATTCAGAGAATCTGGTGAACTTTCTACACGTAAGCGACAAGACCGAAAACCAACATTGAACCCCCGTGACCTTCGATCCCTCAGGAGACAGTGCATTAAAAACCGGCATCATTGTATAAAGGATCTTAGCGCGTGGGCTCAGGAACACTTCAGAAAACCATTGTCAGTTAACACAGTTCGTCGCTACATCTACAAGTGCAAGTTAAAACGCTACCATGCAAAGCAAAAGCCATACATCAGCAACATCCAGAAACACTGCCACCTTCTCTGTGCCCGAGCTGATATGAAATGGACAGACGCAAAGTGGAAAAGTGTGCTGTGGTCTGATGAGTCCACATTTCAAATTGTTTTTGGAACTCATGGACGTCGTGTCCTCTGGACAAAAGAAGAAAAAGAGCATCCAGATTGTTACCAGCGCAAAGTTCAAAAGCCAGCATCTGTGATGGTATTGGGGTGTGTTAGTGCCCATGGTATGGGCAACTTACACATCTGTGATGGCAATATAAATGCTGAAAGGTACATCCAGGTTTTGGAGCAACACATGCTGCCATCCAAGCAACGTCTTTCTCAGGAACGTCCCTGCTCACACTCGGACTGGTAATCTGTGATTTTGGGCATTTGCCCGGTGGGCCGCTGCACGTTTAAACGTGCGTGGGCCAGCCCTCCCAAGTTCACACCGGCCCCCTTCTCTGCTTTGTAACTGCGAGTAGGTAGTGACGACTCAAAAAAACGTTATCGAGGTTTAACTTTTACTATTAATTGATAGGGAGGTACGTGCAGTTTATATACTCTTTACTTGTAGTAAACATCTTTGTGACGGTTGGAATATGGTGTAATTTTCTTTTTCTTTTTTTAAACTGTAAAATCCTTGCAACAAACTAAATTATAATAAATATTACTTTGTTTAAGCAAAATTACGATGTTCCTCTTGTATTTGGCGGATTTATGTCCGAAGATTTTCCAAAAAATGTGTTGCGGTGCATGGGGGTATGCATCTAAAGGCTGTTGTTTTCCATCTGATGTGCAGTGTTGCCATTGGGCAGTTTCCCAATTGGGCTGTTTAGGGTGGCCGTCTGCGGGTAAAATATGTTTTTCTGTAGATTTATGGCTGTAGAGATCAATAGACTTTTGTTCAAATTGGGCGAGATTTAGTGCATCCAGGCGGTTTTTGAGCATTTTTTTGGGCTGGAAATCATCAGTCAGTCACATCTGGCAACCCTGCTGATGTGATGAGTGGCGCAGGTCCATGGGAACACGGATGCATGTCGCACATATATTTTCACTAGATAAATCATGGAAAGAGGTGGCAAAAAGAGGAAGGGGGGAGCGGAGAAGATTCGGGACAAAAAGCAGAAAGCTCTACAAGCTGAGGCTTCCGGGTGTTTTAAAATAGATAATTTGTTTGCTGTGGCCAATACTACTTCTAGCGTTGCTGCTAGTGCTCCCGACGTCCCTACTACAACGGGCAAAAATGCAACTTCAACGTGCGAAAATGAGGACAACTTTACTGGAGAGGTTAGTCCAGGCTCAAAGCCAATTGATGTCTATGTTGGGTCGGAATCGGAGGATACCGTGTCCAGTGAGCAGGTCGTGGGAAAGGACGCACAGGAGATGACAGAACCAACATCCCTTCAGCTACGTCTGAGGCCGAGCCTGCTATGGATTATTTCAGCCGCCCTAACCGAAACGAGCTGTCTTTATTTTTTGAAAAACACCCAACACCGAACACAAAAAAGACCCTGAATAAATGGTTGTGTTCTCCGAGACTGTCTGCTGTAAGTTAAGATAAACTAAACTAAACTAAACACACACACACACACACACACACACACATTACCTCTCTCTCTCTCTCACACACACACACACACATTACCTTTCTCTCTCTCTCACACACACACACACACATTACCTTC